>NC_138197.1:112146802-112746802 GCF_964194105.1 Spermophilus citellus
GTATATTATTTAGTAGGTCCAATGCAGTTTTTCCTTCAATGTTGACACTAAATAAAATAATTGATTTCTTCTGTTAGAACCTATACACTAGTTTTCAGTTCATTTGCTGAGTGCTAAGAATTAAATTTGCCTACAGAATTCAACTCTTTAAGTTTCTCATATAAATAAGCCATAGTGTCTTTCTACCTTCATTTCATCAAGAATCTTTTTAGACTCTTCAGCAAATAGAAATCCCAAAACAATTTTAAATAAGAATACAGATATCAGAAATTTCTACCCTTAAAAAATGAAAATGAATTCTTTGGTATTATTTAAACTCATAATAAAGCTGACATTTCTCAGTACAAGTGTTACCAGTCAGGCATTTTCATTATATTCCTCTTGGAGCTTTGTTTTTTAAATATCCAGACATCATTTAGAGTCTCTGATGGTAGAGCTTGGACATCTGTATTTCTTCTCTATTTCATATGTGATTATGTTGTTCATTCTTCTTCTTCTTTTTCTTTTTTAGTTGTAGATGGGCACATACCTTTATTTATTAATTTTTATGGGGTGCTGGGGATCGAACTCAGTGCCTCACACCTGCCAGGCAAGCACTCTGTCACTGAGCCACAATCCCAGCCCTGTTGTTTGTTCTTTGTTAATAACCACTATTCTATTGCATTTAAAAAATCACCACAAGTTCTAGTGTAGCAATTCTTCCTCAACATTCCATATAAAGTATTTAATTATCACCTATTATAAAATGCTGGATTTGTGTAGACCTGTTCCTGGCATATAGGAACTTGATAATAGCTTTACACAAAAGACCTATTAAATAAAAAGGTATATAAAGACTGTATATCTGTATTTCTTAATTTTTTTAAAGATCTCCCACATAAACTGTCACTTATCAACCATATTTACCCAAGGAAACCTGAGGTGAAACATGTTTTATCTTGTACTTCTTATAATTATGCTTATTCCTTTACCAGGATTTAATACTTAATAAAAACCTTACTTATTAGGGAAAAAAATGTTTTCTTAAATATCTGTTGCACAGAACTACTGGACATTGTTAATTTACTTGAACACACAGAGGCTTTGATATTTCATTTTGTGTTGATTTTCTTTTCAACAAAGGAAATTAGTCACAACGTTTGGAAAAATATTACATGGAACTAAGTTAAAAAAAAAAAAAGTAGGGTACTCTACTTCCTTTTCCCAACCAGGAAAGAAATTCCCAAACCTCTAATACTATATGCACAACCAAGATTATACAATAACAGGTATCTTCTCACCCAATTTCTTGATATAATATTATCAAAATTAAGGAGGATAATGAATTTTCAAAATAATGAAAAATTCTACAGAGAGGATGGGGGTGTGTTTGCAATCCCAGAGACTGGGAGGCTGAAACAAAAGGATCTCATGTTCAAGGACAGCCTAGTCAACTTTGTAAAACCCTGTCTCAAAATAAATATAAAAACGGCTGGGGATATAGCTCTGTGGTAAAGCACCCCCAGGTTTGATCCCTAGTAAAGCAAATTCCCAAAGTAGGCAATTTTCATTTATCTGTTCAATAAGCATGTCATTATTCTTGAGGGTTTTTAAGGCAGAAAATAATTTTGCAAAACCCTTCAAAGTCTAGTGATAATGCTGACTGGTCTATTAAACTGTCAATCAATCAAGTTAAATCTTCAGAGAAAGTGTGAATTCCCAACCTCCTATCTTAAAAAGAAACAGACTATCATGTTGATTTCATTTCTGTCATCCTTGAAACATCCTACCTCTGGGATTTTTGATAGAATTCAAAAAATCATTTTACAAGATGAAAAGAGTTCTGGAGATGAGGCTACCCAACAATGTACTTAACATTTATTTCTGAATTGTATACTTATGAATGGTTATGATGATAAATTTATGTGTATTTTACCACAATTTAAAAAATAATCTCATCTAATTAATCTTTTACTTTTTGACCTTTACAGCCTTGTGAGAAGTTTCAGTGTAATTAACCAACCATTTTTGCTTTTTAGTTGAATCATTCTTTTAAAAAATCTCTGGTACCAATTTCAGTCTTTTCTTTGAGTCTTCTTCCAAGAGACATAAATTCTTATTCTCTCTTGGTGTCATAGAAATTAAATCAACCACATATGAGCTGAGGTTGATTTCCAAAAGTAGAGCTCAGCATTATGCTCCTTAAGCCCTTAATGTATACTCACTGAATTAAGCAAATACCTGTGAACTTGGGCTTAGCATTGTTGGTTACCTGTGTATTAAAGGGAGTCAATAATGTAACTCAGGAACTGGCTGACCTAATTGTGTGCTTTTGCAGAACTGGCTGCCTCAGTTTCTCTACTTTTAAGTGGGTGACTTGAAAGATCTATGAAGATTGTACTTCATAGATATCTACTTTGGAGAACGCTGATATGCTGTAGCCTCTTTGTCCCACGTTATTTTTCTTCAATACACCTTTGTCTGTCTTTGCCACTAGAAGGCAAGCTCCAGCAGGTTTCTACTTTCTCTTAGCTAACACATAAATATACTCATTATTATGTCTCAGTGACAGGAAATTCCTTAAAAAATAATCAATATTCATTTTAACCTCACATGATAGTTTGAAAAGTAAGTAGAATCAACCAATAGGATTAGTGAATAATTCCTTAAAATGATTAATAGAAACAAAGGTTCAACTATGTCACTGGTATTGCAATATACAAAATCTTTCATTATTATTTTTTTAATGGCTCTATTTTGAAAGAAACACAACTGGAAGAAACAAGACATTATAATATGGTGTGCCACAATATTAAACTCTTGAAATAAGCGCATAATGTTTGGAAATGAATTCAGCACCTTTGGATTTTAATACAGTATGAACAGTCAACCCCAAAGCTTCTTCAGAGCAATGTAGCAAATCTTTTATTTACACAGCTGTTTGGCTCCAGGGAAATATAAGGTAAGAAAGTGAAACACTAATACAATTTTACTATTACAAACAAACTTGTCTTCTGTTACACACAGATGGCTGTGGCTCACTTGCACTGTCTCTTGGCTACTGGATCAGATAAAATGCAAAGCACAGACATTAATGAGACAATAACTTGTACATGTTCAAAAAGATACAAGACATACACCAATAATTACTTCATCCTTTTCACATACTGCTTTGAATAATTCTAAACTCTATTGAGCATCAATTCTTCCATAGATGTAGAAAAGCAAAGCAAGCTCTTCTTCAGGATACATACAACTTGGATGTTCTACAACATTCCTCTATTTTCTTAAATTAAAACAACGCTCCCAAATGCAATAGATTAGATTCAAAACAAACACTCCTGCCTGCAAACTATAAATAACTTCCCTAAAATTTAACTATTATGCCAAAAAAGCACCACGTGTTTGCAGGTTAGCTTATAAGAACAATGTATATGTAGTTTTATAAGGATGGGATAGAATTAAACCCCAGCTCTCTTCCATAATCTAGACATAATAATAATAACAAATTTTATCAGAGGGTGAGCAAAAAAGTAGCCAATGCTTCTCAGAGAGCCATACCAAAAACCAACTAACTCAGCTATACACAGGAAGTGTTCCTCTTTCAAAAACACCACAAAAATGTCCGTGGATTTCTTTAATTCTAAAGTTGATCAAATATAAAAATAGCTTGCAGTACTTTAGGGTAATTCCAATGAAAGAATCATAAACTTTCAGACTGGGCCCTAGAAATCAAGTTTACATATATAAATGTCAAATGCTTCTGTACCTATTCACTATAAAGTATTAGGATTAAAATTGAACACTGATACCCATATGATGAATATTTTGAATATTTTTGACCCCACAAAGAAGGGAAGATCTATACATGGCCGGAAGGATTGTAAAATTGCTAAGCACCTTTAATTTAATTATATTGGTTCAGTCATTAAAGAAACCTTGACAAGGCACAGAAATTTAGGATGAAAATAATACAATATAAGCTTTCCTTAATAAATAAAAGAAAGCTTATAAATAATTACAATAGAGCTTTATGACATTTCTCATGTACGTTGCACATAACATCAAAAAGGAAAAAAATCCACAAAATCTTCTACAGAAATATTTCACTCCTTGGTTTCTTATTTCTATTGGCTAACTTCTTGCCTCGTTAGTTGTAATCTGATTATTCCTAGCAAACCAACACTCCAGTATATCTAGGCTTTAGAGATAATACAAATCAGAACATTTAGAGTGCTGTTTGACAGTTTCAGGTTGCAGGAATTTTAAACAAATGCCAAGAAAAGCAATCAGAATTTAACATGATACTTAGGTGCTGAATCTACAAATAACTTTTAGGGGAAGATTCAAACTATTTGATTATAAAATTTCTAATCTAAGTTTCTTTCAACATAGACAAAGGTAAAAAAAAAACCACTTAATACATTATTAAGTGGCTGGTTTTAAAATTAACCCATGTTCTTATGAAATGACTGTATCACCACTTTGGTAATTATTTTGTAAAATAAAACTTGTTCCTTAGAATGTTCAGCAATACATTGTCCACCATGGATCGAAAGCCACACAATGGTAAAATAGAGGCTTTGTCATTTGAATAAGGGGAAAAGTCTATAGGAAGCCGACAGAAAACAAGGCTTTGTTTACACTAAGCAGGTAGAACTATTGGGGAAAAAAAATCCCAAAAGAAATGGAGTGAAGATGAGTACAAAAATTTCCAGAGGCAATCCCACTGTACACTCAGGTTATCAGGAGTAAAACCAGGAGGACATGAGCAACAATATTTAAACCTCTTTTATAAGAAATGGAAAGGGTTTTCAGTCCACCCTAGGTTTAAAGCGACTCACCCTAGTGGCTCAGTTCAATACTCTGGGAACATTGCCCTTTCCTAGAATAAATGATTTCTTTTTTTTTTTTTTAAGAGAGAGTGAGAGAGAGAGAGAGAGAGAGAGAGAGAGAGAGAGAGAGAGAGAGAGAGAATTTTTTTTAATATTTATTTTTTAGTTCTCGGCGGACACAACATCTTTGTTGGTATGTGGTGCTGAGGATCGAACCCGGGCTGCACGCATGCCAGGCGAGCGCGCTACCGCTTGAGCCACAACCCCAGCCCATAAGTGATTTCTTAATAGGGGAACCTATGCTACCCTCCCACGCAAAAACAAAGTCACTCCAATTGTAGGAGAAAAGAGCAAATGCTCTCTTTCCATTGCGCGTTTCACCTGGAGTTAAGAGCCCCCAGCACAGGTCTCCCTTTGAAGAGAAGTCCCAAGAGGTCCAACAGCCCTCTCTGAAGGAAGGGACGAGTGAATCCAGCAGCAAACCCCATTCGCTTCGCAATTTGCCGGGATGCTAGGGAAAGGTGCAGGCCACGCGACTCTCCCACCCTATCGGAGAAAGTTGCCGGAGAGCTCCAGCTTGGAAAGCACTCCTTACAAACTTTCCAGCGACAGCGCGAGCGCGGCCACTTACCGGCGGCAGAAGTCATGATTTCCCAGAGCAGCTCGCCTCCCCGCTCGCGCCCCTCAATCCATGTTCCCCTTTCACTCCATTGTTTTCAGAGTTTGGGCAGAAGAGAAAAGCCCCCGCAGAGCCCACATTCTGTCCGGTGCCACCGCGGCGAAACCCGAGCGCCGCACAAAGGATGCAGCCGGCTCCAGCTACCCTACTGCGCTCCCGGGCGCGAGTCGCTGGTAGCAGGCGGGCGAGCACGAGCGCCGCCCTGCCGCGCTCCAGGCAGACGGCCAGGAGCGGGCACGAGCAGAACTCACCGCGGCTCCGCTGGCGCGCGCCCCTCTCAAACTCCAAAAAAAAAAAAATATATCAGTGCGGCGGGCGCCCCCTGTTAGTCGCGGCCGTAAAAGGCAGACAAAAGCCTCAGCGTCTTCCAATCGAAGAGCTATAACTTCATTCTGACCCCGCCCCCACGGTGACCCTCTGCACCAATAAGCGGACCGAAAAAGGGGGCGTGAGCTGCGAGGCATGCTGGGAATTGTAGTTGTCAAGACCTACGGGACGGGCAAGAGCAGAAGCCTCGGTGCACGCCTGTTCTCCAGCCTGCCTTCATTTCCCATCGTGCTGAGGCGGGTGGCATGGCGGAGAAGGATGACACCGGAGTTTGACGAAGAGGTGGTTTTTGAGGTAAAGGGAAAATGGCGCTGGGTGTGGGTTGCCTTTGTTTGAGAAGGACGAAAGGGAAAGCAAGGAGACTGGGCGATCCCGGGGCGAGGGATCGACTGACGCGCTCTTGACGGCCTGGACCACCCAACCCCAGCGATTTTGGGGCCTAGTATTGGCCGCAGCCTGACAGGTGTAGCCCCAGGCACCTCGGCCGCGGCCGGCCTCGTTCTCAGGCCCGCCCAGAATTCCCGGTCAGAGAGGGGTTGCCCGGCCCTAGGGCGGGATCCCAGTCCATTCCTTCCCCGAGACTAAAGCACCGCGGGGGGGAACTGTTCCTGAGCGGGGCCGGAACGTGCATTCCAGATACTATTACAACTCTGCTGTCCCCTTTTACATCCTTGAATTTTTGGGTCGCTATGCAATAGTGCCTTGGGTCACTGTTCACCGTCTAGGTGTGGTTCCCGAAATGAAGGCAGCAGGTGCCACTTTTCTGGCATGGTTTAATCTATGGGTGTGGGACCTGCAGTGAGTGGTTAGGGCTGGGGCGCCTTAGCATCTAGGTTCCATTCTTTTGTCCTTTGCTATTTCGCAAGGTGTAGCCAGTTTTGAAATCAAGGCTCTGGATCATTGCTTTTGTGTAGGACTATTTCAAGGCGCTCTCTGCCATCTTGAATGGAAAAAAAAAAAATCAGGCGAGTGTTTTTGATACCATTTTTCTGTCAGGTAAAAATTCACATCGCTGTTTATATGCATTGCATATGTATACTTTAGCTCATCCTACATTTTAAGAAAAGGAAAATGACCCATGCCCAACAAGATAATGAGGCACTAACTGCGGAATGTTAAATGTTGACATGTTCAACTGTCATTGGAAGATTAATTTGGAAACGGCTGTCTCTTCTTGCAGCCTCCAAGAACTATACCCGGTAAACGAGATCCGAGGTGAATCTTGAATTATGAATCGAATTAGGAAGATGGAAGGGAGAAAAGATATCGTAGGAGAAGAGCTCTGAGTATGCCTAGGGTGGGAGATGTGGAAGTACCTGGTGTGCATTTTTAGGGGCTGGGGTGTGGCAGTTCACTGTGTAAAGTGGTTTGATGTTTCCACAATGTAGAAATTGTGGGAAATGTGGCCATTTCACTATAATGTAGAATCTGGGTGCAAGGAGTTCACTAAATTTTGGAAATGAGAGAAGAAATAATGTAATAATGCTTTGGATAGGCATTTTCAATTGCATATGGGAGTTGAAGGAGGGAGAAATCTGGGTTGCTTAGATTTCTAGAGCAGGGGAAATTGGTAACCATATTTTTTAGCCCATTATTCTTTGATTTTTGAATATAATAGTAATACATGCTCAAAGAACATTTTATTGTGGAAAATAAACACACACACAAAAAATTAAATGACCCATATTCCACCACCCAAAGATGGCCACTACTGACAATATGCTATGTATTCTTATAGACTTTTTGTTCAAATGAATGTTAATGTGTGTGAGATTTGTTAACATAAAACATATACATATTTTATATAAATTTTTCACTTAATTTATCATACATCTTTTTCTACTCATCACTCTTTGAAAACATGATTGTTAATATGCTATCCCATCATGTAACATATCATAACCAGTTTCCCTTTATGAATAGATTGTTTCAAAATACTATAGTAGTCAACCCTGATATAAGTCCATCTTTTACTGAAACTCTGATTTTCCTTAGAATAATTTCTAGGATCTAGTAGGTCAAAGAACATGAACATTTTAAGATTTATTAAGAAAGGTTATGCCAATTCACATTTCTTTTAGGAATAAGAAAGTATTAATTTTATCAAATTATTATCAACAACCTTGTTAGTTTCCTTTAATCTTTGGAGTTTGATAGGCAAAAATAGCATTCCATTGTTCTGATTTACATTTTGGGTATTTATACATTTATTAGCTATTTTTATTTCTTTGCTTGAGTGATTCTCTTCATTCATTTGTCCACTTGATGCTACTCCCCTTTTTTTTTCTGCAAATGCTGGAGATTGAACCCATGGTAAGCATTCCTCCTACCTTGAGCTACATCATACCCAGCTTAGCTTCTTAAAAATTGACTTAGAACTGGGGTGGGTATATGGCTCAGGGGTAGAGTGCCTCCTGCCTAGCTTGTTGCTTAGCATGCTCAAGGCTCTCTAATCAATTGGGGGGTGGGGGAAGGGGTGATGGATGGATGATTTACATGAGTTCTTCAAATACTATTAAGCCTTTATTAAAATGTAGGAAAAAATTTCCATTGCTGCTTATTTACTCTAAGTAATACACATTAATTTGTTTTGTTTTAGTGAGTTTTTTCATTGGTATAGACAAAAAAACTGACAAGAACAATTTTAGAGGAGGAAAAGTTTATATGGGGCTCATGGTTTCACAGGTCTCAAGTCTATAGACAGTGACTCCATTGCTCTGTGCAGCACATCATGGCAGAAGGGCGTGGAGGAGGAAAGGAACTCAAGACCGGAAAACCAGGAAGCACAGAGACAGCTCCTCTTACCATAGACAAAATAGAAAACCCAAAGATGGGTCCCCAATGACCCACCTCCTCCAGCTACACCTTACCTGCCTACAGTTAACATCCAGTTAATGTCTATCAGGAGATTAATGTACTGATTAGATTAAAGTTCTCATAACCCAATTATTTCACCCCTAAACTTTCTTACATTGCTTCACACATGAGCTTTTGGAGGACACCTCATATCTAAACCATAACTATAATATTAGGAATACGCATACATCATAAGTATGCAAAAGACTGATGTATGTACACACATTGCACACACCTGTGTAAGCAGCTTCCAGATGAAGAAACAGAATATCAGGGCTGGGGATGTAGCTCTGAAGTAGAGGGCCATGGGTTCAATCCCTCATATGGCAGAGAGAGAGAGAGAAAGAGAGAGAGAGAGAGAGAGAGAGAGAGAGAGAGAGAGAGAGAGAGAGAGAACGAACATCACTGGGATAATTAGAAACTCCCTTCTCCTTTCAGTGACTACTCCCCACCACAAAGATAAGTTCTATTCAGACTTGTAGTAACTAACCTAGATGACTTTTGTGTATGCGTATTTTGGGGGGTTTGCTTACAGACTTTCCAATTCCTTTTACATTTTCTTTTGTATCTGGCTATTTTTGCTTTCTGGCTTTCTTTGTGAGGTTCATCCACATGATGTCAACATTTTTATTTGGGCATAGTATTCTTTGTGAATATATGAGGATTTAATCTATTATTATTATTTTTTTTAGTATAGTCATGAGGTAAGTTTCCAGTTTGAAACTGTTATGAATACTGCTACTGTGAACTTTTTGGTATGTGCTTTATTAAATGTATTTCTGTTGGATATATACTTCAAAGTGGAATCAGTGAGTCATAGGAAAAACATAAGTTCTCCTTACATATTGTCAAATGTTATTACAAAGTGTTTGTACCAAAGTGTTCTGCCAACAATGTATGAAAGGTTAAGTTCTCACCATGACTTCTTCATTTCAGTCTTTTTACCATTCTGGTGGCTATATCCTGGTATCTTCTTGTGGCTTTAATCTGTATATCCTTGATAAGAAAGTTAAGATATTGGGCTGGGGTTGTCGCTCAGTTGTGGAGCACTTGCCTAGCATGTGTGAGGCACTGGGTTCAATCCTTAGCACTAGATAAATAAAATAAAGTTATTATGTTCATCTACAATTAAAAATATTTATTTAAAAAAAGAAAGTTAAGATGTTTAATATGTTTATTTGCCAATTGTAAAGCCACTTTTGTGAAGCCACTTCAAGTTTCTTGTATTTTTCTATTATTTTGTGTTATTGATTTGAAGAAATTCTTTATGTATGCTAGGTACAAGACCTTTAATGGATATATATACTTTACCTTTAGTGGATATATATACTTTAAATCTCTTATCTCAGTCTTATATACAAGATCTGCACTCTGTTAATAGTGTCTTTCAATGAAGAAGCTCTTAAATTTATTTATTATAATTCAACTTATCTTTTCTTTCTTTCTTTCTTTCTTTTTTTTCTTTTTTTTTTTTTTTGTGGTGCTGGGGATTGAACCCAGGGCTTTGTGCATGCAAGGCAAGCACTCAACCAACTGAGCTATATTACCTTTTCTTTTATAGTTAATGCTTTCAAAGAAATATTTGCCCACCCTACCATCACAAAGGTATTTTCTCTAAAAGCTTTACTTGACCTCTTGCATTTAGATCTTGCATCCACATGGAACTGATTTTTGTATGGTATAAAGTAAAGAATATGAGTTTTTTTCTTTATTTCTTTTTGCCGTATGGATGTCCAATTGGGTGGCATCATTTAATGAACACACTGTTCTTTCCCCACTGAGTTGTAGTGTTGCGACAAGTCAGGGTATCTTTTATGTATGGATTTGTTCTGGATTCCCTCTTCTTTTCCATTGGTCATTCTCTTGCCCTTTCCTATGTTTTTTAATTACTGTAACTTTATAATAGGTATTAATATCTAATTGGATAAAACCCTTCAGCTTTCTTTTTCTTCAAATTGCTTTTCACTATTCTTGCCTTATTGTATTTCCACATAAATCTTGAAAGACTGTCAATTTCAGTTAAAAAAGAAAAAACTTAATGAGATTTGATTGAGATTGCTTTGAATCTGTAGATTAATTTTGGAATACTTGACATCTTTACAATATTGAATCATCCAATCCCATGAACATTTATTGCTTACCTTCCAAATGAGTCAGGCAGTTTCCCATCTTTTTGTGCTCTAGTACTGATTTTACAAAATGAGAATTATCTCTTCCATGAGGATATAGCTAAATGGCCCTTATAGGATCTAGGTCTTTGCTGGAGAATGGATGTTGTATATCACTTCCTTTTTTTTTTTTTGTGTGTGTGTGTGTGTGTGTGTGGTTATTGGTCAGTTATATTTTTTTGATAATTTTTTATTCTGAAAGACTATGAGCAGGTACTTAACCTCTCTAAGCTTCAGTTTTCTCAAAAGTAAAGTAGAATTAATAGTACCTATCTCATAGAGCAGTTATGAGAATTAAGTACTGAATATAAGTAAATTATTTATGTAATACCTGGGCATACAGAAAGTATTTAGTAAATATTACTTATTATTAAGGCTTCCCAGAAAATTGTTCTAAATCTTAATTATAAAATTATTAATATAAACTGTTCTTAGGAGTTTCTTAATTTTTAGTTTTACTTATAACACTAATTAGAAATTATGTATATATATTCATACCCTCTCTTTTTATCTTGCAGTTTTGCCAGAATATTGATTTGTCAGATAGACTTTTCTTTTTTTCTTCCTCTCTTTTTTAAATTGATGCATTATAATTATATGTAACAGCGACAGACTTTTCAAAGAACTAGTTATTGGTTTTGTTTGATCAGCTCAATTCAGCTTGCAGTTTTAAATTTTAAAATTTTCCATTTCACCTATTTCACTTTTTGTGTGTTTATTTTGCTGCTTTTCTCTAGGTTCATGATTTAAAAACTTAAACGCAGAAAATAATTTATAAAGCTATAAATTTTCCCATGAATATTGCTTTGGCTCTATCTTTTAAGTTTTGAAACGTAGTTTATCTCGTATAGTGTTGTTATTTCCATTTCAACAACTTCTTTGACCCATGACTATTTAACACCCAGGTATATAGGTGAAGGATTGATGTTATTGTTGCATGCATCCCTCAGACCCCTAATTCCACCCTGACAATTATGAACTACATTACCTATGTTCACCTGTATTCTCCTGCTCATATGATTTCATCTGGGTTCAGTCAGTAGGAAGAACCTACAAATCAGGAGGCACTGGAGAGGTCTGGGTTTTTATTCTTATTCTCTCTCCCCACAGGGCTACCACTTAGTAGTGATTACCTTGTACATAAAACTACAACTCTTATTGGGTAATTGTTTCCTTGTAACTTCGGCCCTTACAGGGTATCAGTAACACTGATCATTTCCTTTGATCTTTAGACCTATGGAAGATATGACTTCCTGCTGTTGCTGATCCCTGGGTATTGTTTGTCTGAGTGCTGCTTACAGCTTTGTAAATGGTCATTTCCCTCCCTCCCTCTCTCTCTCTTTCTTTCTTTGGTGGTACTGGGACTGAACCCACTGAGCTGCATCCCCACCCTTTTTTCATTTTTAGACAAGGTTTCACTGCATGGCCCAAGTTAACCTTGAACTTTTGATCCTCCTGCCTCATCCTCCTAAGTAACTGGGATTACATGTGTGTGCCTCCTTCTCAGGCATAATGAACTCTTCCCAGAGCAGAAAGCTTATTGGGCATGTTTCCTTGCCACTTACCACTCAGCCACTGCAGAGTATTTCAAGTTTATTAAACCAGCCCTACTTCTAGACACTAAATATTATGGCAGACATACACCCTAGTGAATAAAAGAAAGCCATCTATCAACTATACACAGAAGGAGATTTCAAAATACAGGGAGTTAATGGTTACATTATTATTGAAAAGTCTAGAGGATCAAACTCCAAGATTATTATTGGTCATGAAGCAGGAAGAGAGAAAAAGAGAAGCCAAAGGAGCAAAAGTGGACCTGTTTCCCTCTACCTTCCTAGTCTCTCACAGGTACACCTAATTGGATGAACCCTAATTCTAAATTTATATCTAGCACTCTAGCTGCAGGCTAATTTGGGAAATGACAAATGATGCCTCTGCAATACAAGAGGTACACTGGAAGAAAGATGTAATGGAGGTTGAACAAGCCATTCCACTGTATCTATCACAGGGCCTAACCTCTTCTCCCTACAGAAATTTGTGATATTTTTGGCATATTTGTGATAACGCTGACTTTAATGATTTCAGAAATCAGACTCATTTATGTCTTGACACCCAGAGTCACATGATACGTTAAAATTAAATTTTTAAATCAAGCAGAATTTTGGAAAATATTCCAGCAACATCTCATCTTTTAAAACTCCTTTGAGGAGCTGGGGATGTGGCTCAAGCGGTAGCGCGCTCCCCTGGCATGCGTGCGGCCCGGGTTCCATCCTCAGCACCACATACCAACAAAGATGTTGTGTCTGCCAAAAACTAAAAAGAAAATAAATATTTAAAAAAAATTCCCTCTCTCTCTCTCTCTCTCTCTTAAAAAAAATGATTTAAAACTCCTTTGAAGGGCTGGGGATGTGGCTTAAGCGGTAGCGCGCTCGCCTGGCATGCGTGCGGCCCGGGTTCGATCCTCAGCACCACATACAAACAAAGATGTTGTGTCCGCCAAAAAAAAAACACTAAAAAATAAATATTAAAAAAAAACAAACTCCTTTGAAGTGTCTTGTTTTAATTTCTATTTCCTTGATTGTTAGTAAATTTTATCATCTTTTCTTATATTTGTCATCATTTATGCTTCTTCTAGAGGTTGACATTGAGTCCTTGTTTTGGTCAATTTTTTCGTCACTGTGACCAAAGACCTGAGAAGAAAAATGTAGAAGAAGAAAAGGTTTTTGAGGGCTCAGCTTATAGTTTCAGAGGTTTCAATCCATTGATGGCTGACTCCATTACTCTGGGCCAGGGATGAGGCAGAACATCATGGCAGAAGTGTATGGAGAAAGAATGCACCTCAGAACAGGACAATCAAGAAACAGAGAGCTCTGTTCAAAATATAAACCCCAAAGGCATGCCCCCAGTGACCCACCACATCCAGTCATGCCCTGTCTATAATTACGGCCCATTCAATCTTTATCTGTGGATTAATGTGCTGGTTAGGTTAAAGTTCTCATAACCCAATTGTTTCACTTCTAAACTTTCTTCCATTGTCTTATACTTGAGCTTTTGGGAGATGCCTCATATCTAAACCATAGATAAGTCCTCCTAGTCTAAAAGGAGAAGAGCCCTGAAAGATGGTGTAGGAGAGGGACTGAGGAGGAAAGGAAGAGTGAGATTTCTGGCCATTTTCCAGTCCTTGCCCTAGAACCTAACCACCTTCATCTTAGGGCTGTAAGGGACCGGCGAACTACAGAGGAAGAGACCACCAAGAGACCAACTCATGCAACAGCAAAAGGGGGTTTATTGCAGATCCAGTGCGCTGGGGCTCCGTGCTCACTCAAGAAGGGAGAGTGGCCAAGAGCCCTGAGCAGGGGTTAAGCAGTGCTTAAGTATACTTTTTGGGGAGGTTGGGGGCTTTGCATACATCAGAGCAAATCATCATGAGGCGCGGGAAAATCGAACAACAACTCTCAAACATGATTAGTACATTCATTGGCGGGAACAGGTCGGGCGGGGGTGATAGGTCAGACCTAAAGCGGGGTATACCTTCAAACTGATTGGTTTAGGCCCTGAGGTGCCTGCGTGCTGAGCTGCACTGGGTCCAAGTTGTTAAGCAACTAAGTGGTGGTGGTGGGGGGGGATATCTAATGAGCAGTCCCGGGAATTGTCTTAACAGCTACAGGAATTTCGGGCTTTGAGTGTAGCTTAGAAACTTAACAATACCTGGTCCTTTACATTTTAACTCTGGCTTTGCAGCTTAGAAACTTTACAATACCTGGTCGTTTACATTTTAACTTCAGTTTCTTTTACCCTTTCAGGGCCAGATTCCCTACATACCTGTAAGGTTAATTCTGTTATATTGGAGTATGGCTCCTCCTTCTCTAGGATAATTTGTAATACTAGGTTTAAGCCCGGGGTACTGATGACATCCCCAGCCCTTTTTTTATTAATTTTTTGTGGTTGTAGTTGTTTGTTTTTTAGACAGGGTCTTACCAAGTTGCCGAGGCTGGCCTGGAACTTTTTTGTTGTTGTTGTTCCTCCTGCTTCACACTTCAAATCACTGGAATTACAGGTGTGCACCACCATGCCTGGCTAAGACTTTATGTTAATCAGAACCTTCTACAGTCATCTTATCCTGAGGACAGTATAACCTTTCTTGGATATCTATCTATCTCTCTCTCTCTCTATCTCTCTCTCTCTCTCTCTCTCTCTCTGGCTAAACACCAGGAAAGGTTTAGGAAATGGACAGACACCTTGTCTCACGTGAGCATGAAATAAAATAAATACTGAAATAACAAGATTATTGTTTTACTCTGTTATTAAGATGTTTGAAAGTTAAAATTATCCAGTCACCTTTGAAAGGTGTTAAAGTTCTGATGTTGCTCTTTCTTAACTTTCAGATTTCTTAGTTATAAGTTAATTGCAGAGCCAGGCACAGTGGTGCACACCATAATCCCAGCAGTTTGTGAGGCTGAGGCAAGAGGATCTTGAGTTCATAACCAACCTTGGAAACTTAGCAAGGCCCTAAGAAACTTAGCGAGACCCTCTCTCAAATAAAAAGGTCGGGGATGTGGCACAGTGGTCATGCGACCTGGATTCAATCCTTGCTACATACATGCATGACATACATGCATATATAAATAGCAGAAATTTTGAGTCATTCATTCTTTTTTAAAAAAAATTTTTTAAGAAAGAGAGAGAGAATTTTAAAAAATATTTATTTATTTTTCTTTTTTTAGTTCTCAGAGGACAACATCTTTGTTTGTATGTGGTGCTGAGGATGGAACCCGGGCTGCATGCATGCCAGGCGAGCGCGCTACCACTTGAGCAATATCCCCAGCCCTCGAGTCATTCATTCTTTTTAAAACTCTGCTATTCCAGGAGAGGAAAATTACCTGGAAATAAGACCTTTTTATCAGAAGGAACAGTTTTTCTGCCTCTTTACATTTTTTGTCATGCATCTAAACCATTTCTTTGTTAAGTCCTTCTTATAGAGACAGTGCTGTCCTCAAGGAACTTTTTGTATTCTCCTCAAATCTGTCTTTGGTAACCTTATTTTTCATAGTTGAACTCTTTACTGGCAAGGTTTTTGGTGTGTGTTTGAATTCATTCTCCCTCTTCCTTTGTTCCTGACTGAGAAAGATAACTTTTATCCCTTCTAGCATGATCTCTTTCTCTGCTTCATCCTTTATACTTCTCTGTGAGTTGTATGTTAACCCTTTTTTGGCAGTATGTTCAGCTTTGGCACTTTTTTTGTGTACAACACTAAATCAATCAAATGAAAGGAAACAACTCACAAAACCTCCTACATGTAAAACAAAGTTCTTCTTTACATTTTTTAAGGTTATTATATACCTCTAAAGAACACTAAGGCATTTTCCAAAGTGTTATTTGTAGAGTCCTACTTGCATTATTGATTTGACTAATGGAAGGAAATTGTTTTGGTCTGTGAATGTACATGTGGACAGTGTTTGCAGTTTTGATAATGGAGCTTGCTATCTGGAGTAATTATACATATAAAATTTAAGATGTCATCTTATTTTTCCTCAAAATTTATCTTCTGCTTTAGTTTATAAACATAAAACCCTAAGACTTTATTATTTAAAATAATCTAGTTCCAAATAGTAGCTGAAATTAGAAGTATACAAAATTCATACTTTTATCAGTATCATAGAATATTAATGTTATTAAATCTCAAGCCTATTGATTTGAAAGTGACAACTAAAGCTAGTTTATCACCAGATATGCAGAAGAAATTACATGTTATAAAAATTATTCTAGGGGAACAAGTCTGCTTTTTCCCTGTTTGTGTTATGTTGTTTCTTCAGTTTTGGTTTCTCCACATATCCTCGGGGCTCTGGTATAGATATTAAATTTTTTTTCTTTTTTAAAATCTGAACATTTGAAAAGAGGAATAAGTATGTCTCTCTTTTATCCTTTTTTTGGTTTAGGATTTTTCTTGATATGTTATCCTGGGGATGAAACTAAGAGCCTTATGCATGTAGTTATGCATGTTAGGCAAATGCCCTACCACTGAGCTAGTCTCCAGCCTCTTTTGTTTGTTTGTTAATTTGTTTGTTTTCTTGCAGTATTGGGGATGGAACCTGGGGGTGGGGGGCTCTACCACTGAGCTACAACCCCAGTTCTTTTTATTTTTTGAGAGAGAGTTTTGCTAATTGTTGAGACTGGCCTCAAACTTGTGATCCTCCTGCCTCAGCTTCTAAGTAGCTGGGATTACAGACATGTGCCACCATTCCAGGAACTTTATTTTTCAATCCCAGAACTCTTTTATGTATTTTCATTGCGTTTTTTTAAAAAAATGCAAGTCCCTTTGTCTCAAGCTGTGATACACATAGCACTTATATTATTTATTATGGTACTTTATGCAGTTATATTAAAAATTTTCGTAAAAAAAATCATGGGAAGTGAACTAGTCAGTGAATCAAAGAGACAGACTTATATTAATTAGTAATGAGACTCTGAATGAGATCAGTTTCCCTAGAGCATGTTTCCCAATTGTAACAAAATCATCCTTTGTACCAGACCATCCTTAGTATGAAATTTTTCTTAAATCCATTCTAGGAAATCTGAAACTACCTTTAAGGCTTCCATTAATTAGGAAATGCAGTAAGAAAATTTACTCATTTCCGGTGTATTTCTAAGTTAGAAACCTAGAGTCCATTTTATTTCCCTGCTTCTGTACCAGGTGTCCTCCAAGTTCCTGGAAGAAAATCATGCCTTATGGGTTTAGGAGAAAAGGCCCCAAGCTCAGCATCCTCACTGCACAGTAAGGCAGCCTACTCATCTTCATTGCCTGGGGTTTGGGGCTACTGTTCACAGTATCCATTGTGACTTCCTGTTATTCCCACAGAAAATCAGCAAATCAGAATGTCCATTAGTCTTTATTTGAAATAACATATTTGAGGATACTGTTTATTTTAAAATCTACATTGTAATTTGTGTAGCTGACCTTTATAACCACCTACATGGATAGATTTTGCTAATTGACTGTCGCGAGCAGCTCCGAAGCTAGAGCGGGCCTTGGTCTCGGAGGTCAACCGCAGGCGGGTCCCCGGCCGTGTCCTACCCGGACCAGAATCCCGGCGACGCGAACACACCACACCGACTCACGGAGATGTCTTTCCAATGCTTCGTTTATTCTCACAGCAGTCCACACAGCAGCAGCGGAGCAGAGACCGGACGGACCAATCAGGCGGCTGGTGTCAGTGCCTAACCTGAGAGGTGCTGCCTGTCCTCCGTGCCTTATATTTATACTAAGCCTAACTTGTTTACATCTTATTGGGGTTTTTCCTTTACATCATTTGTTTTTCACTACCTTATCCATACTTAACACACTTCGCACTCATCACTATCTTATCCACACTGCGCACTTGTAACACATTTGCCTAGAGTTAATATTATCTATACCTAACACGCTGTATACTTGTCCCAACATGTTTTTACAACAGAGAAACATGTTTGCCTGAAGCACATTTGCTATAGCTAATGTCAAAGTATTTTTACTTAAAGCACATTTTACCTAAAGTACCTTAATACCTAATACTAATACCTAATACTTATTAACTAATATTCACTCTACACACTATAGTAACTTAATATCTAATGCTTATTGGCTGATATTCACTCCATATAACATCTAATACTAACATTCACTCCATACATTGACCCACAGCCTTTAATTTCATATCTCTTTAAGATCTTTATGAAAATAGATTTTCTACTTCAATATATACCTTGCCCTGACCTTGTTTTCCTTTGGCTTTTAGACTCTCTCTTTCTAATGTAGGAGAATTATGAAGCATTTTGAGAGAAAAGTCTCCCTTTTTATCTCTTCCCAGAACTATAGAACTACAAATTCTTTTTTTCCCCCCAGTACTGGGGATTGAACTCAGGGCCTCACACATGGCACATGCCAGGTGAGCACTTTACCACTTTACCTCTGAACTGCATCTCCAACCCTTTCTATTTTATTTTGAGACAGGGTTTGGCTATTATTACCAAGCTAGTCTCAAATTTGTCATCCTCCTTCCTGAGCTTCTCAAGTAGCTGGGATTACAGACATATGCCACCATATCTGGCAGTAGCCTTTCTTTTGATGAATATGTTTGATTTTTTAATTTTATTTTTGGACTTATGGACTAGTGTGCTTAAATAGCATTTATACTGTTGTATACAAAGACCTTGAAAACTATTCTAAAAACTTTTTGCTGTTTAAAGTACTCATGCAAGAGCAAGTGGGTAAAATGATTTTCAGTGAAAATATTAGAAGACTGCAGCCAGGAAAATTTATGAATATATTCTTATCTATCCTACTAGTTTATAAAAAAAATGTTTAAAATACATTGATATTAACTAACATCCTTTGAAGGCCCACTCTTCTAATTACTTTCTTCAGCAGTTGCTGAGTAATAGTAGCATTGAAGAAATAATATTCAGGTTTTTTTTTTTTTAAGAGCTGCTTCAGATAGGAAAATGCTTAGTAATGACAAAGGCACACCCTCCTATTCAGTGGCCATTTTGTACTGTACTTCTGGAGAAACAAGTGGGACTCATCCCTGGAAGAGGTGTGTGGGTCAAGAAAAGAATACATACTAGAGGCTCTAACTTCTTCAATTTGGAGAAATTAGAACTATGCTGTCTGTGAGTAGCATAGCTGGACCAATTTTTATGGACCCTTTTAACATAATCTTTTTGAATTTTATAATGAGATTTTGCTTTGCTAATATTGAGGAATAATGAATGTTTGCATTTGGGGCTTTTGGTGTAATATTTAGAAGTTATATTCAAATGTGTAAATTCCAAAGTATATTTCCTATTATTTTATAATATCTTTAATTTGCAGGGCTCTGTCCTATGATATTATCGAGGATTAAGGGAGGGACAGGCAATAAGTAGTTAATTTCAAATTATACTTTCTGGTTATGTACTGAATTAAAGAAAAGCCAATATATAATGATTTCTGTAGAAATGTAGTATAATAATTATAAATTATTTTATATAATTATAAAATAATTAATAGTAATGGGAAAATTGATTTTCCATTGGGTTTTGTTAATTTGGGCAGAGTTTTAATTCTTTAAGTACCTTTTTCATTAATAACTAAGAAAATTGCTGCCTTAAATAATTTGGTAATGCTACATCAGTTTATCTTGTGGTGTTCTAAAGCTAGCCTGAAAAGAAATAAAGAAGCTATAACAATTAATAAGAGTTTATCCTTTGGGTAGTATTTTCTAGAAAAAGAAAATTGCTATTTTATGAGATAATCACATTTACACCTATGGTTTTAAGCTATTTTCAAAGATAATATTTAAAAATCTTTTAAAGTAGCAAATAATGATTTCCAGGCAAATATTCTCCAGTGAGATCCCTAAAGTGTAGATACATTGTTCTTAAAGGTTTCATTCTAAATAGAGGTCTGTTGGCATGGCAGAAACTTAAATATATATAATTTACTTTGTACCATATATATGTATGTGTGTGTGTGTGTGTGTGTGTTTGTGGGTGTGTGTATGTATACACATTAGTTTTTTAAAAACAGATATTTACAGTTGATACAAAATTTTAAAGTGACCTGTTAATAATTTGGTGAGTTTTGTAATTTGGGAATGGAAAACCAAGGCTTCTTGGTTAGGGGGAACACAGATTCATGTAGGTGAGAAGGCTGCATTAACAAAGTAACTCCTCAAACATCACAGAATTTCAGGTGTCAGTACTAATCCTTTGTGCCTCATATTGCCTTGTATTTCTAGCTAGTGTGCCTGTGTCTTCCTGTTGCTTTTTGTGTTTAATACAGACTAGAGAACCCAGACATCTGATAATGGTTAGCATTCTGTCAGATCCAAGAGTCTGGTTTTGATATAGAACTGACACTTTTTAAAATTTTTATTTATTTTTTAGTTTTAGGTGGACACAATATTTTATTTTTATGTGGGGCTGAAAATATAACCCAGTGCCTCAGGCATGCTAGGTAAGCACTCTACCACTTGAGCCACAAGCCCAGCCCAGAACTGACACTTTAAATAAAGGAATCTGTAATAATTAAAGTAAATCTTTAATTTTGATATGGAAAAGAGCACAAGATTTTTGTCTTCATTTGATGGACTAATGATTAGTTGGGCATCTTCTTTTTTATCAGGCTTTTTGCTGGGTACCATTTCCCACACAAATAGCATATGAATATATTCTTATTGTAAGAAGTTCAAATAATACCAGGGAAAACATTAGCTTTCCCTCCCCCTTCCCTTATGTTTTTTTTTTTAATCCCCCACTTCCCCTTTTCTCCATGTAAGTAGCTACTATAGTCACTTTGACATGTGTTCTTCCAGATCAGTTTCAGTACAATTATATTTCTGTGTGTATATGAATGCATGTCTATCCTTCTATGACACAGAGATATTGTATAACTTGATTTTGTGGGTTTTTTCCAAAACATAAATGGGGTTCTTAAATAGTTGCAGTATTTAGTGTTCTTGTATGTATGTTCTGGCATACTATTATAATTACATTGATAGGCTAGATACCTAGAAATGGAATTGCTAGGTTGATGGATATATATACTTATATTTTTGCACCTATACTCCAACTAGATTGAAATATCTGTTTCCCATACCTTGTCAACGTTATATATTATTAGACTTCTTAATTGTTGCCAACTAATAAGAATTTTATTTTTAATTTGCATTTCTTAAATCAAGGATGAAGTTTAACATATTTTCATTTATATTAAATTAGTTGTATTTTTTCTTTAAATTGCTTTTTTATATCCTTTCCTCATTTATACTATTTAAAAATGTTTTTCTTATTGGTTTATACAAGTTAACTGTACAATAAAGAAATCCATTGCCTCATGTTGTCTGAATTTTCTCTCCATTTTCAGTTAAGAGTTGTTTTAAAAATCTCTTGAGCAGCAGGGCGTGGTGGGTATATGCCTGTAATTTCAGTGGCTCAGGGGGCTGAGGCAGGAGGGTTGCAAATTTAAAGCCAGCCTCAGCAATTTAGTGAGGTCCTAAGCAACTTAGTGTGATCCTGTCTCAAAATTTAAAAAATAAAAGAACTTGGGATGTGGTTCAGTGATTAAGTGCCCCTAGGTTTGATCCTTGGTACAAAAAAAAAAAAAGCAAACAAAAAATTGAGTTAATTTTTTTTTAATATTCTTATAAATTTGAAAGTAATTTATAAGAATAGATTACTATTGTTTTTATAGTCCCCAAGAATCTTTATAGCCAGTATCTGGCCTTGTATGGCTTGGGGCAAATGCTCTTACTGAATTCTTACATATGAATTATAGCTCATCTGAAACAAAAATAAAGTAATTGGTAGTAAATGTAGATATTGTCAAGAGAACAATGCTGACCTATTTTGAGTTTTCTAACTTAATCAGCTAAAGAGTTTTTAAATCACAAGTCTACTTTCTGTTTAAAAAAAAAATACACACAATACCTCACTAGACCAAGTTAATGAACTTGTTTACTCCAAATTATTTACAGTTCAGTGGATAACAACAGTGGCTCTATCAGGCTGCTGAGGTTCAAATCCTTGTTCTATCATTCACTAACCTTGTAACTCTAAGTAAGTGCCTTAGTTTCCTCTTATCTAAAATTAGCTGTGCCTCATAAAGTTATTATTGCATAGATGAGATAAGTTAGTACATAAAAATACTTAGATTAGTGCCTAGCCCAGTCTGGGTAATCAGTAAATATTTGATACTGCTGTTATTTGAGGGGAAATAGGTATGGAGGAAATCAAACAGGAGAATCTAAACTGATCATCCTCATTTAAGGAAAAAGTACATCTGGCCAGGATCACATAAAATTAGGAACCTCCACTGACATCACTACACCTGAGGTAAAAGCTGCTACTGCGATGGGAGATGATCAGGGCCATTTCCATATACCACTTATGGTCCCTATAGCCTGTGGGAAACAACAGCACTGAAATAAATCCATCTTTCATTATCTGCAGAGGATTGGTTCTACGATTTCCTGTGGATAACACAATTTTAGGATTCTCAAGTATCTTTTTTTTTTTAATAGAATTTTTTAAATATTTTTTTTAGTTGTTGATGGCCCTTTATTTTATTTTGCTTATTTATATATGGTGCTGGGAATTGAACGCAGTGCTTCATGTGTACAAGGCAAGCACTCTACCGCTGAGCCACAACTGTGGCACCTCAAGTATCTTAATCTGAAGATGCTCAAGTATCTTATATAGAATGGCATAGTATTTGCATATAACCTACACACATCCTCCCATGTACCTTAAATCTTCTCTGTATTACTTATAATACCTAACAATGGAAATGCTATATAAATAGTAAGTATACATCTATATTGTTTAGGGAATGATGACAAAAATAAAAGTCTGTACATGTTCTGTTTTTTTCTTTTCAAAAAAAAATTTTTTTGTCCATTGTTGCTTGAATCTCCACTTGCAGAACCCTCAGGTGGGACCTATTGTATTTGTTTTGTTTTGTTTAATTTACATGATCGTATTCATACTAGTGCTTGCTATATCTCTATTTCTTTTAGAGCTAAATTTATTTATTTATTCCTTCATCCCTTCCTTCCTTCCCTCCCTCCCTCCCTTCTTCCCTCCCTCCCTCCCTCCCTCCCTCTCTCCTTCCCTCCCTCCCTTCTTCCCTCCCTCCCTCCCTTCTTCCCTCCCTTTTTCTTTCTTTCTTACTGGGGATTGAACCCAGGGGCACTTTACCATAGAGCCACATTCCCAGTCCTTTTTATTCTTTGCCACAGGGCTCACTAATTTGCTGGGTCTAGCCTCAAACTCATGATTTTCCAGCCTCAGCCTCCCAAATTGCTGGGATTATAAGACTGCTCAACTGTGCCGAAAAAAGTTCTAGTTTCTATGAAACTTAATAGTTACAGTTTGTATGATACTTAATGCCACTGGTAAAAGAGAATAATTTGAGATGAGGACATTCTGAAGAGAGACAAAAATATGACTTAATTAAAAACCATATCTGGCAGGGATTAGCATTTTGGACCTTAAAGAAAATAACAGGTGATATGTATGACCAATTTGAGACACAGAAGTTGATTGTTTCTTTATCTCTCTTTTTCCTCAGAGACAGTTTTATATTAAGACTGGGCTTTAGAATCCAACCAGCTGAGTTCGGTTGAGTAACCAAGCAAGCTATAACCTCTCTATGACATAAGTTTCCTTATCTGTAAAATGGGAGTAATAATAATACCTCTTTAAAAGTCTGGTTTTAGAATTCAGTGTTCTGAAACATGCTTATTCAGTGCCCAGCATATAAGCAACTCAACAAATGTGAACTATGTGTAGTGTTGCTGTTATTATTTTCTAGCTTTGACTCTTTTCTTCTCTAATATATTGGGCTCTCTTAGAGCCTTTTTGTCTTCTCATACTGTTGTATGTAGTTCATCTTGCATATGTCATCTAGTTCATCTACATATGTTTGCCATATGGACTTCCCACTGTATTTATATGCTAAAAACTTGAATCTGTACATTCAGTAGGCCACTCTCCTGATCTCAAGATATTTTAGGTCAGTGGCATTCACCTTTGACTATTTCAGACTTGTTTTCCTTCTCTGACTTGTTGCTTTGCTGCTGTTTTATGTTTCAGTAAATAGCACCACTTGATTATTCAAACTGGAAAGGTAGGAGTCATCTTGTTCCCTCCATTGCCACCTGTTTTTAGTCAGTAACCAAATCATTTTTATTTTAATACCTAAACATTTATTAAAATTTTCTCCATTTCCATATATCTCCTGGTCTAGTTTATCCAACAATAGGAGACAGAATAAGTAAATAATGGCACATTCCTAGACTTGAAATGCTATAAGGACACTACAAAGGAATTTTATGGAAAGATCTTTAAGATGTAGTAAATGAAGAAAGCCAGGTACAGAGAAGAGTATAAAATATATTTCCACTTATATTGAAGGTTCCAGGTTCAGTGGCACATGTCTGTAATCCCAGGTGCTAGGGAACCTGAGGCAGGAGGATGGCAAGTTTGAGACTAGCCTCAGCAATTTAGTGAGATCCTATCTCAAAATAAAAGGGCTAGGGATATAGCTCAGTGATCAAGTGCCCTGATTCAATCTCTAATACTACATAAAGAAAGACTATTCATATATACATAAATGGACACTAAACTTTGGGGAAAGGATTCACAATATAAAGAATGTTTATTATCTTTTGAGAGAGACCAAGCATTAAGGGTTGGATAAACAAGCTTAATTCTCATTTTATGCCATTTTAAAATTTTTTTGTATTATTTAAATTTTTAAATTTAAAAATAGAAAAGCAATAAAAAATGAGTTTGAGCAATTAAGCTTAGTTTCCTTTTACAGGTAAAATAAGTTAACAATTTCTTACATATTCCTAGCAAGAAGTTAAAGTCAAAAAACTACTAAAGCCACTCTAGTACCTTACACACAGTAGGTGCTCAATAAATATTTGGTTACTGACAAATGAATGAACAGCCATTGTCTGACTTCTGGTCAGATGCTTTGTCCACTATAATGCTCTTAGCTCTCAGTCATTGGTATCTATAAGATGAACAGATAGTTTGTGAGGAACCAGAGAAAATTTGGCCCTCAGTTGTTGCAGGCTACTAGGTGCTTTTTAAAAATGGCTCTGAGATCAGCTCTTCTGAAGAAGGGACAGAAAGAGTCTAAAGTGTGCATCAGGGTTAGTGTGAAAAGAGATCATCAAGGGTTCAGACCAGGACAGAGGAAGTGACAGAGAAGGAAAACAGAAAAAAGCATTGTGACACAGTGACTGTTATCTTAGTAGCCAGCCCTGGCTGTTTGTCCCATAGAAGGGCTGGATTACAGGCCCACAACACAATCACAGGGAATTTGTTCCTGCCCCTCCTCGCCAGGATATCCAAATTAGCAAATGCCACATCCCATATAGAACATGGTATAGTAACCCCACACTTCCTGTTGTGTACTTTAAACCATCTCTAGATTACTTATAATACCTAATACAGTAAAATACTATGTGAATTATTGTTATGCTGTATTGTTTAGGGAATAATGAAAAGGCAAAAAAAAATCAGTACATGTTCTACAGATGTAGGAGTTTTCTATCCGTGGTTAGTTAAATCCACAGATGTGAAACCCAAGGACTAGAGGGCTGACTCTACTAAAACTGATAGTGTCTGTAGCCAAAGAAAACTAGTCAACATGGAGACTTTTGTAGAAGAGGCTAGGTTATTTAAATGCCTGACTTTCCTAGTTAATATCTGTGTCCCTGTTAGTCAGACATGCATTTCTTTTTTATGTTGACACCCTAAATATGAAAATTATTTTATTGGAAAACTGAAGTTCAGTTAAATGAACAGCAAGTTCATGTAGAAAAAAATCTTCCAGTAGTCTAGCTCAGCTAGAATTCTTATAGGATTTAAAATTTAAATCCTTATTAAAGTATACATAAGATTCTATAGAAAATTTTTCTTCATATATTTTTAATATTGTGATAATATTTCTGAGCCTATTTAAAGGTTCATATTGATTATCATAAAAGTTATTTAAGTATAACCAAGTAGTGCAGTTATTTGTCTTTATATAGTATTAGTGGCTTATTAAAATTTCAGTGTAAACTCTGAAATGCATTTTTTTTTTTCCTGTGCCAGGGATCAAACCTCAGGGCCTTGCACATCTAATCAAGTGCTCTACTACTGAGCTACATCCCCAGCACCTCTGGTGCATTTGATTTGCAAGTAATTCATTTCATTCTTAGAAATTCTGTTGGATTTTTTGGGTTACAAACCATGGAAGAATAATTGACTTTCTATTCTGAGTTTTGCTTGTTTTGAATCCATTATTTTCTTAAGATAAGAGCCTGGGCATTGTCATAGGAAGTCTGTAAGACCACATACTTGCCTTGCATTGTCAGAGTATTTTAAATGAATGCATAAAATATCATGTGTGCATGTTACACTGGTTGATGCCTGTGTGATTAACTCACAAATTAATTTAAAGATATTGCTTCATTATTTTTGTATTCCTTTGTGGCATATTCCCTTTGAGTAGAAATTAAAAGTACCACTACTATTATAAGGAAAATAGTTAACATTTGTATTTTAAAATCTAGTAAATTGACTTTTTTTCCAGATTAAGATAAGTTGAATTTTTTTGTGTGTGTATGTCAATTTTGCATTTTTCTTCCATACTAGCTTCTTTAACCTTTTCTGTCTAAATCTGGGAAAACCTGGTATATGATTTTAAAAGGACAGTCATTGTGGACTTTAAAATTATATATTTAGGGCTGGGGTTATAGCTCAGTAGTGGATTACATGAAGCGCTGGGTTCAATCCTCAGCACCACATAAAAATAAATAAAATAAATAAAGTAAAGATATTGTGTCCATCTTTAAAAATTTAGAAACAATTATATATATTTAAACAGAGAAGAATACAATGAAAGCTCCATGTACCTATCATCCAACATCCACTGCAGCAGCTTTACATTTTACTAGACCATTGTACCTTTTCCTCTCCCCCAACTATTATATAGAACTTTGTGCTAAATCAAATGCCATCTTATCTCACACAATCAGGAAAATCCAGAATACAGAAAATCTACAGATCTAATTACCCAGTTCCTCTCTGGCCTCAGACCTGAAAGATTACAACTTGTTCTGTTGTATTTAAAGCATTTTAGAAGAGTTAAGCTAATAATAAGAGCATTTCATCCTTCGCATCCATTTCTGAAATAATCTGTACGCTAAAGTGTAAACCAACAATAATGATACACTTCTACAGAATGTACCGTGGATCACACAGAAAACAAACACTGTGTGAAATGCGTGATTCAGACTTTATATATCCATTAGTGTGGGGTCTGATATCTTTAGGTTGGACAGTAGAGCAGGGGTTGTGTGTAGGGTTAGTGTGTAGTACCATTAATACGGGACTTGGATGAGTCATTTTCTTGAAGTACTTGTTCAGCAAAACTTTGGGGGTTTCTTGTCTATTTTTGTTTATTTTTCTTGCAAAAATATGTTTCAGCCACCAGAACAATCAGTACATCCAAAGATTTTTGGCTATTTTTCATTTAGCAAAATTCTTTCTTGTGCTATGATGTGTGTTTTCTGTCAGCTAGAATTTACAGGAATAGTGAACCACAAGGATTTCCTGAGGAGGAGCTCCCACATGCCATGTCTGAGGTTTCTCGTATTTCTTTTGGCTGCAGGAACATTTCTCTGATACTTCAGAATTATGGTTTAAGTCCAATGCTGATGATTTCTCTTCAGAAAACAACGTAACTAAAACATCTGTGGTTCTACTGTGATTGAACCAAGGAAAAATTTATAACAGGAAAAATTACCTAGCCTCACCTACTCTCCCTTACCCTCTCACAAAAAAGTCCCTTTCTAAAGTCACTATTATCCTATAATAACACTATAAGAATAATAGATATTTCTGTGTATTTATTAATTTTTAAAACCAGTGGACCCCAAACTCAAAGTAGTTAGTACAGTTGCAATAGGGAATCTCATTTTGCTATAAAAGAAAGCAATCAAAATCAAAATAAATTATTTTATATTGAGTGATCAAGCATTTTGTTGTTAGTCTTAGTTTTGTTTGTCTGTTTGGTGGTACTAGGGATTGAACCCAGGGCCTCATGTGTGCTAGGCAAGTGCTCTGCCACTGAGCTATATCCCCAGCCCCAGCCTTTTTATTTTGAGATGTCTCACTAACTTCTCCAGACTGGCCTCTCACTTGCCTCAGCCTCCCAAGTACCTGGAATTACAGGCATGTACCACCAGGCCCAGAATGGCTGATCAAGTTTTAGTACTAAGACATTATTCGCTCTCATTCTCTCATACATACACACAGTACAAAGACGCATTGGTAAAATTTCATTTTCTATATTAAGATTAACCTTTTCAAGGGCTGAAGGTGATATAACTCAGTGGTAGAGTATGAGCTTGTAGTTGGGTTCAATACCCCAGCACATTGAAAGAAAAAGAAAGAGAGAAATAAAGAGAGAAAGTTAACCTTTCTGGAACAATGATGCATCAAGTTTTGGCATAGCCATTCTTTGTTGATATTATCAAAAATGAATGCAGTGGCGTGTACCTATAATCCCAGTGACTCAGGAAACTGATGAAGGAGGATCACAAAGTTCAAGGCCAACCTGAGTATCTTACTAAGACCCTCAGCAGCTCAACAAGACCATGTCTTAAATGAAAAGGGCTGTGAATGTAGCTCCTGTGGCACTATTTGGAAGTGATGGAATAGTTAAGAGGTGGGATGTACTAAAAGGAAATTTGGTCTTTATGGGTGTATCCTTGAAGGGGACATTGAGTCCTTGCCCTCTTTCCCTCTCTTTGCTCTGGCTGGCATGAGGTGAGCAACTTTCCTATATCATGCACCTCACACCATGATGTTCTGTCTAACCACAGACCCATTGCAGGGGAGCCAGATAGGTGAACTGAAATCTCAGAAACCATGAGCCATTTCAAAATAAACTTTTCCTCCTTATAAGTTGGTTGTCTTAGGTATTTTGTCTCAGCAACAGAAAGCTAACACACTGTTCATGCATTCAGTGTGATGCAACATATGGTTTTATGTTTTGCAATTTACTGTGTGAAGTACATAAAGAAAATCAATTTAAACAGAAATTAGTTGGAAAGGAAAAAGTATTTTAATAGTCTCTCTCTCAGTCTCTGTTTTGGTGGTGGGGATTGAACTGAGGGATGTTTTACCACAGAGGGAGCACGAGGGTAGGAAAGATGGTGGAATGAGACGGACATCATTACCCTAGGTACATGAATGATTGCATGAATGGTAGGACCCTACTTCGTGTACAACCAGAGAAATGAAAAATTGTGCTCCATTTGTGTACAATGACTCAAAGAACATTCTGCTGTCATGTATAACTGATTAGAACTAATAAATTAAAAATTTAAAAATAAATTTTAAAAATATGTTGTTTACATTGACATTGTAATGACTTGAGCCCTGAATTTTTAGACCATAAGGAGTCTCAAAAATTTTGAGAATCATTAGTCAGGATGTGGTTTCTCAAGATCCATCAAATAATCTCCAAGTTATTTTGCAGTTTGAGGAAAAAAGTGAAAATTTTATCCCCAAATATTTTTTTTTAAAGAGAGAGAGAGAGGGGGTGAGATAGAGAATTTTTTTTAATATTTATTTTTTAGTTTTCAGCAGACACACATCTTTGTTTGTATGTGGTGCTGAGGATGGAACCCAGGCCACACACGCATGCCAGGCAAGCGTGCTACCGCTTGAGCCACATCCCCAGCCCCCCAAATATTTTTAAAGCATTAATTTCACCAGAAATTTCCTCTCATGTGCTACAAGGTCCATCTTGGTCAGTTCGTCTTGGCTGACATCCAGTTAGTTAACCAAAGAATGATTGGTTTTCATTTGTGTCTCTTTGCTTAAATTTAAATTTTTCTTTTGGCTCAAAAATGATTGAAGCATAAAAGAAGAAAAAAAGCAGTAAAATAAATGTCACAGTTGAGAATGTTGTCATAAACATAGAAAATGGAGCTTTTGCATTCATACAGTTTCTGGGTTTATGTTAGGAAGAGATCTGATTTGCACTAACAGCCAAAATAGGAAATTGCAAATATGGCCAGGAGGGGTGGCAGTCACCTATAATCCCAGCTCAGGAGGCTGAGGCAGGAGAAACATAAGTTCGTGGCCAGCATCAGCAACTTAGAGAGACTGTGTCTCAAAAAGTACTAGGGATGTAGCTCAGTGATAGAGAGCCCCTGTATTTAATCCCCAGTACCACAAAAACAAACGAAATTGTAAATATGAAATATAATAATAGATGTCTAGAAATTACATTTTATTATTTTGGTGATGCTGAGGATTGAACCCAGGGCCTTGTGCATGTGAGGCAAGCACTCTGTCAACTGAGCTATGTCCCCAGCCCAGGTTCATTTTTATGTTTGAAGAAAAAGCAGAATAAGCTACTGGGAGTGTTATGGTTTGGTTATGAAGTGTCCCCCAAAAGCTCACGTGTGAGACAATGCAGAAGGATTCAGAAGAGATGATTGTGTTACAAGAGCCTTAACTCAATCCATGAATTAATCACCCAATGGGATTAATTAATTGAGTGGTAACTAAAGGATGGTGGGGTGTGACTGAAGGAGTGGGGCAGTGGAGGTGTGGCTATGGGATATGTATTTTGTATCTGGAGAGTGGAGTCTCTCTCTTTGCTTCCTGATCATCATGTGAGCTGCTGCCCTCTGCCACACTCTTCTGCCTTGATGTTCTGTCTCACTTTGAGCCCCAAATAATGGAGCTGGCCTTCTATGGACTAAGACCTCTGAAACTGTGAGCCCTCAAATAAACTTCCCTACCCTTGTTCTGGTCAGGTCCTTTAGTCACAGCAGTGAAAAAGCAGACTAAACCAGGGAGAAAGGCTGTATCACAGGACTCTGTTGGACATTATTTATGGTTAGAAGATGATCTATTAATGCTTTTGTTTTGTGAGTTAGGCAAGTATTCTGGATTATGGTAAAGCAAACAGAAAGTATATGTTTAACATATATGAAGAACATATCTAGAAAACAAAGTGTTCATTGTTTCTTTTCTGTTTCTTTTTTTTTTTTTAATCTGTGCTACAGATATCCCATTTTGTTCTTTTTTGAGCAATGACGTAACTAGAAAAGGAGGGGTTGGTGCTAAGGGAGCATCTGCTATATGTGCAGTAAAAGAAGCATTATAATCTGAATAAAAAGAAATTTGCTTCCACCCCTACCTTCCAAGCCTCTTCTCAAAAATCATTTGAGAGTGTGCCTCCTGTGGCTGGGGTTATAGCTCAGTGGTAGAGAGCTTACTCAGCACACATGAGGCACTGGGTTCGACTCTCAGCACCACATTTAAAAAAATAGATAAAGAGTATGCCTCCTGATTTCCATTGAATCTTTAATTAGAATAGGAATCAGTAAATAAAGTTTTGGGGCCAGATTCTCCCACCCCAATTTTTAAATGACTGGTGAACAATGATTTTACTATTTTGTTTGTTTGGTTTTTTTATTTTTCAGTACTGAAAATCCAACGCAGGCCCCTGGCATGCTAGGCAAGTGCTTTACCACTGCACTATATCCCCATTTTTTTAAATTTTAATTTGAGACTAACTTGCCTAGGCTGGCCTCAAACTTGCAATCATCCTGCCTCAGTCTCCTGATTATCTGGGATTATAGCCATAGGCCCATCCCCCCATCCACCTTTCCTTTTTTAAATTGTTGGAGAAAACATCAAAATACTTATATTCTGTGAAACATGAAAATTATATAAATTTCAGATTTCATTGTGTGGAAATAAAGTTTTATTGGGATATAACTGTACATGGGTTTATGTATTGTCTCTGTTTTCACACTTCAGCAGCAGGGTTGATTGTTGAGACAGAAACCATATGGTCTGCAAAGTCTTAACAGATTCACTGTCTGGCCTTTTATAGCAGAGGTTTGCTGCCCCTGACTTAAAGTAACTCTGCTTTGATCAGTGTTATTTATTGTTCTTCCCCATGGGAATTCAAGTGAAGAAAGAGTTCTACTGCCTTAAAAACAAGTGTTTTGTTTTGTTTTGGTTTTAAAGTATGTAAACTTTTCAAAAGGTCAATCCAGACAAATGGGCTAGTGTTCTTGTTCTTTTGCCACCCTGAAGGGCAAAGCAGGTTGGGGTTCACAGTTCAACTTGAAAACACAAATTGAATAATTCAAGGCAATATTCAAGTATACATTGAGGTGATACAAAGATTAACTGTTTATGCCACCAGAGATTTTTAAATCTAGTAGAGGTATAAGAAACACATCTTCCTCATAATTTTAAAAATACATTTCTTAAAAGAGATTAGACATAGCTTAAAAGAAAGGCATTTGGCTCAAATTTCTGTTCTCTCAAATTGGGGCCCAGCGGATTTCTACTCTCTCTTATTCTGAATTTAACAACATAGTTCCTAAAAGTCTAATTTAGCTGTGGCTCCTTTGTTTTCATAGCATCCATATGTTCCTATTATTGTTAATTTGCTTGGTTTCTCTGTACTAAACTATAAGCTTCTTTAGTATCTTCCTTACTAGACAAATGAAGAATTATTTCTTCTTTGAGCTTAGTATAATATTTCAGAGCGTTGGCTTTGGAGACAGATTTAGTAGTCAATCCCAACTCTTCTGCTTTCATCCAGAATCTGTTTCTACATGTACTAAATGGGAATAGCAATAATAATTATAATGATGACAATAATAAAATCCTTTCAACTGTGTTGTGAACTATAACTAAAATGATGCAAGTAAATACTTGAGATTTGTTAACTGTGTGAAAGTTGTCAGCACCAAAATAGATTCACTTATTTCAACCCTAATAAAACGGAGTCCAGAGGCAAAGAGGGGAGAACCTTCACTCATGTGAGCCTGAAACAGGAACTGCCAAAAAGGAATGGAAATTTACCAAACCAGATTTTTCCAGTTAAGCCACTTCTGTAAAGACCTTCTGCTAGCAAGAGCCTGTACCACCAATGAACAATGCTACCTCCTGCAATAAGCCCCTTGTAAACCAGGGGTCTCTGTTTCAGAATACCTTAAATGGAATTTTCCTTTTTGCCTCTAAAAACCGCTTTGCCTCATCTGTTGAGGCATCTATAGTCTGCCATGGTGCAAGTGAATCTTAGATTGCTGTCCCTTAGATGGCATAACTGAAGCACAGAGGATTGTAAATTGCCATAGGTTACTTAGCTAGTAAGAGGCAAAATTTGGATTTGAACCTATAGTTTGCCTCCAGAGTTTGAGTTTTTAATTACTGTGTTCTAATGCGTGTATTACTCTCTGGTTTGCCATTACTCATATGTGATTTATAGTTTACCTACGGTAATTCTTTCAAAGAGTTTTATTTGTAGTGCCAAGCGTATGATAGATAATACATACTTGTGCTAAACAAAGTAATGAAGATGATGTTATGATAAAATTGTAATTAATACAATGCAATCATTGCTTAACATTTTTTGGCTTAAAGTAATTACCATGTTTCACTGTAGGTCCTCTTAGGAATTTTAACCAGCATTGGCTATTTTGAAGCAGTCTACTTTAAGAATACAAAAATTTGGGACAAAGATACTGCTTCACCAATCTATTTATATTCCTAAATTCAGTTTTGCTTGCTGGTACTTGCCCAAAATATTCTGTGTGTTTTATTTAGAGTTTTTCCTTTTTTGGGTCTCTCTGTTAGATGCTTGTTGATTTATTGGTATTAAATCACATTGATTGCCGCATTCAATTCTCACAGAAGTCTTAAAGACTTTGGACATACTAGTCATGACAGTGAAGTTTGATGTTGAATTTGGCCTCTTTAAACTTTTGAAAAAAATAAGGATTTTGAAATTTGCTTTATTTTATATGTCTCTTTCAGAATTCTCCACTTTACCAGTACTTACAGGATTTGGGACACACAGATTTTGAAATATGTTCTTCTTTGTCACCAAAAACCGAAAAATGTGCTACCACAGAGGGACAACAAAAGCCTCCTATGAAAGTCCTACCGAAAGTAAGAGAGCACACTGATACTCATTCTTTCTTTTTTTTGGTACAGATACTGAATGCAGGGGTGCTTAACCACTGAGCCATATCCCAGCCCTTTTAATTTTTTAATTTTGAGACAGACAACTTGCTAAGTTGCTGAGGCTAGCCTCAAACTTGGAATCCTCCTGCCTCAGCCTCCTGAGTTCCTGAGATTATAGATATGCACCACCACATCTGTTGAGAACATATTCATTTGTGTGTGTGGGGGGGAGGGGGGTTGCTAGGAACTTAAGTAACCCAGGGCCTTCTACCCACTAGGCAAGGACTGTTGTCACTGAGCAACATGTCAGCCAAGCATGCTCATATTTTTATGTTTTTTTTATTATCTTACTAGTTAAATACTTTTGCCTCCCATAATAAAAAACAAAACCATCTCCTAAGCCCCTCCATGTCCTTGGTGAGGTGCTTATTTTTCATTTTATCAGTGGTACAAAATTGTTTAGGTAAATGGGAATCCTTACTGCTGCTTTGGACTGTTTTGTGGATAACTTACATAAACTGAGAAAATGAACATGGTTGAATTAAAATATATTATTTCTTTAGTATTTAAGTTATCCAAAAGGATTCAAAAAAATATACTAAAACTTTAGTTAGAACCGAACTAATAGGAATCCTCTACTTAATGGAATTATCCCCTCTAAATATTTTTTTAAAAGAACACAAACTATAAGAAAGCAAATTGAAGTTTTTGAAACACAGTATCAAGGGTATATGAAAAATGGGTATGTTTACCTCAATTTCTGATGCCTTTATATTTAGAGGGTTATTTTTCATCTATACAGTAAATTGCTCATGTGAGTGATATACAGCATTATGAAGCTGAGATACTAGAAGAATCTCCATTAATTATGTCTTGGAAGATGCATCTACAAGATTCCTTATATTTTATTAGCTATATTTACTGAAATATGAAAATATTTAGTACATTTCAGTCTTATTAAAAGGATATAGAAAAATATTAGCTATTAGCCAGATTACCTCATTCCTTAATCCTTCTAGTTTAATCCATGTTTTATTACAAGACTCAGTTACTATTGTGAAGAGACATTCAAGTTTCCAATTAGTCATTTACTCCTTTGTGATAAGAAGATAGAGAATAAATTGACAGGAATATTTTCCTGATCCTGTTAGTAAAACATAAAATGTGAGGTAACCAAGCTGGCCCCTTTGCAATAACAAACTAAACGCTAAAGAATGTTTTTAACTAATACCTAGAAATGGAAGTTAGGGGAATTAATTTTCACATGGGTCACAATTTACTCCTTCTTGCCCTTTTCTTTCTTGGGAAGGGGTTTGAAAAACAAAACCTAAAGTTAGGTCTGATAGGCTGTTTTTAGACTAGCACTTGTATTTGAGATTACTTAGCATCAGCAGACAAAGAATAGCTAAGGGATAATCTTTGGGCAGGGATGGGAATTGGCTTCTAGTTTTGGAAGTGGTTTTTGGCATAAACTCAGGTTTTGTAGATATTAATGCTTGTCATTTATGATAAGGATTTTATTTATAGAAATATTTATAAACAAATCAGATAAAGAGCTTATAATTGAATCCTCTCAGTAATTGAGGTGAAAAAAAAAAAAAAAAAACGCACCCAGAGGACATTTTTAAAACTTACCATGTCTAGAAATTTCATTTAGTCTTCCTATTGTTCATCTCTAAGCAACTTTTTTTACTCTATGAGCTATCTCTTCCTCAAATGAATTTTAGCTGTCCCTGAATCTGGGACAGCTAAAATTTAGAAGCATTTATTGAATTATTCAGTTCATTCTCAGGGAATGTATTTTTAGAATTGTGCCCAAATTTCTGTTCAGGGAGTGAACTATCAATTATTTTTCTTTGCAAACAGTGTTTTTGTATAATATATGTTCTTGATGAAGCAGTCATTAGCATTATTAATTGCCTTCTCTTTTTTTCATGTTAATGATAAGTATTTATTGTATAGTCTCTTCTAGTATTTGTATCATGAATATTCAACCTTTTTTTCTCCTTTTCTGTGGTTGTTCTTTTTTTTTAATATTTTTTTTAGTTGTCAATGGACTTTTTATTTATATGTGGTGCTGAGAATCAAACCCAGTGCCTCACATGCTAGGCAAGCACTCTACCACTGAGCTACAACCCCAGCTCTGTGGTGGTTCTTAAATGTTCCTTTCATAAGGTTTTTTTGTTTGTTTGGTTTCGTTTCTTTACAGTCCTGGGGATTGAAGCCAGGGGTGTTCTACCACTAAGCTACATTCCCAGCCCTTTTTACTTTTTATTTTAAGACAGGTCCTCACTAAGTTGCCCAGACTGGCCTCCAACTTGCAATCTTTCCAACTTCCAATCCTCCTGCCTCTGCCTCCTGATTGTAGGCATACACCCACCATTCCCAGCTCTTTCACAAGATTTTAGCATCAGGCCTCTTCTCTCCTTGGTCTTTCTTCTCTGGGTAATCTTGTCTACTATCTTGCCTTCATTGATTGGTTATATACATTCTCCAGGCTTTTCTGAGGTCCAGATGCTTATTAGACATTTTCGCCTGCATGTGTTCCAGTAAGCACAGATTCAGTATGCCCCAAACAGGACTTCTTTTCTCAGTCACCCCCAAAACAAACAAAAAACATTCTTTCTGTATTCCCAAATTACTACCCTCTGTCAGTTATCTCATCATTTCCTATCACTCCTGTGTTGCTTTGGTAACTAATTGATATATCAGGTCAGCTTCTATGTATCTTAAATCTAACTCTATGTATTACTATGTTTACATTCAATACCTTGCTGAAGCCTTTATCATTATTTATATGACTTATTAAATATCCTCCTAGTCATTCTGCAGACATTACTTGCCATTGCAGCCTTTACACCATTGCCAATTATTTTTGTAAAATGCTGATTTATTGTTTTGTTTTCTTGCATTAAAAACCTTTGGTGGCCCCTCATAACCTATCAGATAATGTCTAAACTATGATGTTATCTAAGATCATACCATGCCTTTCATTATACTCCCCCACCCACCCTCATGCTAGGGATTAGACCCAGGGCCTCCCTTATTCTAAGCATACACTCTACCATTTAACTATACCCTCTGCCTTATCTTTTTATTTTTCTTTAATTGACACATAAAAATAGTAAGTTTTTATGGAATCCATATACCTTTTAACTTCCTGAATAATCCCTTCTTCCTATAATAATAACTGTCCTGGGCTATGCCACCATTTCCATGGTCTGTGCTTCCTTAGCCTCTCTCCTTTGCTCATCCTCTTCCCTTCCCTGGAATGTCCTCCCACCTTTGTTGAATTCCTGCTCCTCTGATAGGGCTTAGCTCCAGTATTAGTTGCTCTTTTGACCTCCTCTCCTCTCCTCCCATACTTTATTCTAGACTTTGCATTGGTGTATAATTATTTCTATTGTCTCTTCTATACTAAGTTCCTGAAAACAGCAGTTATGTGTATTTATTTTTAATTCCTATGACCCTTTGCAGTACCTGGGTATTGTAATCACTCAATATAAATTCCATCATGTAATTTCTGGCATGCTCAGAAATGGGCTATTAAGGTAAATTGTATTTTTGGTTGATTCAATAATAAATCTCTTATTTCAATATGTGACAGTTTTTCTAAAGTGATTAAAACATCTTTCTGCCTTAATGTTATGAAATGAAATAGTCTTAATATTTGAGAACTTGGCATGCCCTAGGATTTTCATTATGAAATAAATACCAACGTCACATTGACATAGATAGTATATAGTGTTCCCAAGACAAATAGATTACATTAGAATGTCTTTGGGCTGCTTTTGGAGAAACAGATTTCTAGGCCTTATTCCAAACCTGTTGAATCAAACTTTTCTTAGTTTGGAGGCTCAGAAATATTAAAAGCTCTAGGTGATTCTATTGTACAACCAAATTTTGTAATTGATGAGGAGACTGCAACATTGACAAAATGTATAACCTGGACAATTTTTCCGATAAAAAATCTGATTAACTAGAGGTAAGGTATTTAGAGGTTTTTTTACTTTTTGGTTGTATTTAATTAGTGATCCTATATAATGTCATTCATCTCCTTCAGCAAGGCATCCTGTTAAAAGTGGCTGAAACCATCAAAAGTTGGATTTTTTTTTCTCAGTGCAATAAGAAAGATGACTTACTTCACAAATTGGTGAGTATTCACTTTACTTCTTTTTTTTTTTAAGAGAGAGGGAGAGAGAGAGAGAATTTTAATATTTATTTTTTAGTATTTGTTGGACACAACGTCTTTGTATGTGGTGCTGAGGATCGAACCCTGGCCACACGCATGCCAGGCGAGCGCGCTACCACTTGAGCCACATCCCCAGCCCCTTCACTTCACTTCTTTTTGTCATCTTACAGGGCTTCATGTATTTTGCTACTGATTTTGGCAGTGATTTTTCTTTTTTTTTTAATTAGGAATTCTGCAATAACTGAGGACCTTTTAATTCAGGCTTTTGTTATTGTTCATAGCTCTTTTAAGAGGTTAGTAACAACTTAGAATGGAATATTCTGGTAGTTATTGGAACCTTGTTTTTTAGACTTATAAATTAGTGCTACCATCTTGCTTCATTGACAAGTGTTCCTCTCAGGAGGGAAGAGAATTCATCTATTAGTGTGATCAGTTTAGTCTTGGGGGACTGGTGAATCACAGAATTTCACAGACATTTGAAATGGTCAATCAACGCTGAGGGTCTTTGTGATTCCTGAGAGGTTTTCTTTCTATTTTAAATTTTTTTTCACTAGACTAGGCTGTAATTAATATATCTATTGCTTGACTCAAGACCTTCTTACAACCTAACAATATAAAATCCAGGAAGTATAGCTAAAACATTCAAGTTATAAAGTTCTCATGGCTCCCAAAAGGAGTAACCAAGTTATGAATGAGCAGGTTTCAGGATCCTCTGCAGGCCTGTGACTCTAAGAATTGTCATTCTTGTAAATTAACATCTGTAAAGAGATTGTTTACAAAGTGCTTTCACATTTTGATTCACTACTCCAAACACACTATAAGGTTGAATATAGTTTGCCAGCGAAAAGCCTAGATTCAGACCATCTAGTTTGGTTTAATATGATTAAGTGAATTGCCCAAGAATATTTAGCTACAGAACATGATAGAGCCAGAATCTGAACCCAAGTCTCTTGGATTCAAAACCCTTGCTCTTTCCACTCAAAACTACTACCTTTCTAGCTTGAGTATTATTATTTTTTGACTAAAATTATGTTTTTAGCAATCCAGATTATCAAGTTCTCTGTTCAGGGTTTCATCTTTGTAGAAGGTGTATTGAGAAGGTCAAGGAAGTGTCTTATCATCTACGTAGAATATCATCTTTACCCAGGTGGAGCCATCTCATTCTTCAGTGATACTAGGACTGTGGTAAGGTATATGGATCCACATATGTTTTTCTGTGGTTTATTCATTGTTTGCATTGGCCTGGTCTTTTGTTCTTTGGTTCATTGTCAGTGGCCACATGTTTCATGTCATGTTTCTCTATAAAGTGGCAGGCAGCCTCTGTATGCATCCCTTTTGTGCCTGTATTATGGAGAATTATGGGAATACATAACCAAAGAAGTAGTTGACTAAAGGAATTGACCACTTGGCTTCTGTCATGTGATTGCTTGACTTTACCATCTTGGTTGTGATATATTTAATATGTTGTTAATTATACAGACGTTGAAGCAGACCCTCTTTTTTTAAATAAAAATACCGGCAATTTTTTTGATATTTGAATATTTTACTGTTTATGTTTATAGTGCCTAGAGATTGAAACAAAAAGAGATTCCTTTATAGCAATTATGATGGTAGTGTTAGTAGTACTTTTTAAGCATTTTTTTGACCTATAAAATGCTTTCACACATGTATCTCATTTGATCCTGTCAGCTTTATGAAATAGCATTATGATATAGAAAACTGTGTAAGATCATTGATGCAGAAGAAAAAATTAGAAATCTCTTTATTCTTTAATGTGTCTTCTCATATCCTTTTCATTTCATCCAAGCAGAAATCGTCCTAAGTTACTTTCTCATGCCACTTTCCTGTGTACATCCTGAAATTTCCATTATCCATCAAATCAATCCAAATTGCTCACTTCAGCACTAAAGAGTCTGCATAATTTAGTATTAACCAACCTTTCCAACTTCATCCACCTTCCTTTTCTTTAATTTTGTATTCTGTATGCCTGTGTATGTGCTCTTATACTGTGGTGGAACTCTTTTCCATTTTTCTCTTGATCTCTTGGAATCTGTTCAGTAAGCAATCCTATCTTTTTCTCAAGTTTCCTCCCCACACAAACTTCATTCCATTGGATCTCTTATTTATTCATCAACCTAGTAATAATTATCTATATTTATGTTCTATAAGTTTTTGCATTGTATTATGTTCAATGCATGCTTTTCTTGTCTTTTGAATTATTTCATATGTACTAACAACACTAACAGCTAACACTTAGAACTTACTGTGTGCCAGAAACTGTTCTTACTATTTTATAGATATCAACTTATTCTGCACAGCCCTATAAAGTAGTACTTTTATTATCCCCCATTTTACAGATGAGAAAACTAGTACAGAGAAGCTATTAACTTGCTTAACTTGTGAGCCCAAGATATAAGCCTAGGTTCCAAGTTTTGATACTCAAACTTGTTGAGAATGAGCCATTTTATATAGTGCACCTTCCAACAGCACAGGGCTCCCACCTCTGATATGTAAGTCAGTCGGAATTTGTACCTTTTAAATTTCTTCCTTTGTTTGATTTGAACCTGGACTTCTCAGTTCAAATAAGGCTGTTGTGAGATGTTTCTTAATATGGCATATGACTATTTTCCTAGTAGTTTGATTGCTATAGTACAGCATATTTTCTACAGTTAATTCTTATTTTTATAAATAGTAATATATAATTTTATAATTTATCCTGAAGAAACTTATTAATTTAATCTTATTCCACTTAAATAGCCATTGTTATCAGAATATAGTTCAAGTTTTTCCTCTGTAGAAGCAATCAAATCCTTAAGATAACACTGCTTTAGTTATTTGAAGTGTCTTCGTTCCTTTCAAGTTCACTATTATTTTAGGTTGTTGGTTTAATCAGATATTCCCAAAGCTATTAATATTGCCTCTAAGCATATTGATTTGAGAAGGCAGAGTATTCTAGTTTTGCAGTTGAGTGTGATGCTAGGGAATGATGTTTAAACAAAGGAAAAGCAAAGTTCTGCCCTCAAACCTAAGACCTAATTGGTTTTATTTTTATTATAAAAGGCCTTGTTCATTTAAAAATTATTTTTATTTTGATAATATAACAAAATCACTCTGTTACTAAATTTAATACAAAATAAAATGTAAAATTTTCTGGTGAGGCTAACTGCAGAAAAGCAGAATTAACTACCAAAGACTACGGAAGGTACAGGGGATGGGGAAAGGTTGGTCAGTGGTTACTAAGTTACATTTAGATAGGAGTAATAATTTCTCATGTGCTATTGCACAATAAGGTTACTATAGATATCCATAATGTACTATACATTCAAAAAACTATAAGAAAGGACTTTGTAAGTTTTCACCATAAAGAAATGATAAATGGGGAGAAAGATATGTTTAACGGGATTTAAACATTACACCATGTATCTGAGTATTGAAACATTACATGGTACTCCATTATTATGTGCAATTTTCGTGTTCTTATGTATCACTTAAAATTAAACTTAAAAAATCTATTAGAATTTGAAATCAGAATTCTGGAAAGTAACTTCATCTCTTTTGGCTTTTGTTTTCTTCTCTATAAAATGGAGAAGATGATGATTATGGACATCACAGGGTTACTGTGAAAATTAACCTGACTGCCCTAACACTGCTACCTCTTCTGTCACCTCTCTATAATGTGCAATGTGCATTCTGCACATATCATGAATTCTGCTCTCCCAAATTAGAAGGGCTTCTATCCTGACTGTCCCATTCTTCCAACTCTTTGATCTGATCAATTCTTATTTATCCTTTAAGACTATGTCAGATTTTACTTCTTTAACTTTGGCTGACTTTAAATTTGGTTCTTCTGGTCATTTTCGTAGTTTCCTAGTTATACCTCATCACACGTCTTTACACATTATATCTTAACTGTTTAATTGTTGGTTCTGTCCATTAAACTATTAGGAACTCCTTAGTAAGAGTAGAGACTGGTAGGCCAAGTGTGAGCTCATTGGTAGAGTTCTTGCCTAGTATCACAAGGATCTAGGTTCAATCCCCTAATACTGCAAAAAAATAAAAATAAAAGATAGAGATTTGTATGTCTTGTCCATTTTTTGTGTCTTCGGTGTCAAGCATGATACCTTGCTTAAAGAAGATATTCCTTGACATATGGATAGAAGGAAGAGAGTGAAGAATAAATGAACTGGTATATGTGAAGGCATTTTGTAAACTATAAAGTGCTATGGAAATGTTAATGTTGTTTTGCATTACATACCAAATGATGTACTTTTAAATAACTGAATGTCCATTTTTAGAAGGCCTTGATCCTGTTAATGTAATTCTTAGATATGGCTTTATCATTACGGTATTCAGGGTCAGCATCTTTTATATTATATTCATCATGTTGCCTCCCAACAATTTAAGTAGGCTTGAGCAGACAGTGTTATTAATCTGTAATTACTTTATATCTCATTATTTAAAATTTATACTTCATATCTAATATCTTAATGTCGATCTCAATTTTTATTGTTTCACATATATAGTGAAAATAAAACCCCATCTATAATACTTAAGATAGATTGGACTGTTTCTTTTGGGGGTCTGTACTGAAAATGAACACCTCCTAAAGTTTATTATACATTAGAAGCCTAGCACTTAATACAATGGCATGTATGTATTAATTCTTTTCTTCTGGCATTTTAATGGCAAGGATACTGGATTCCGACTCGACTTACTGCATACCATCCTGCAACAGGAAGTCCTGTTACAAGAGGATGTAGAACTAATTGAGCTACTTGATCCCAGTATCCTGTCTGCAGGGCAACCTCAACAACAGGAAAATGGACACCTTCCAACACTCCGCTCCCTGGCAACCCCTAATATTTGGTACTGTCCAGAAAACATCTATCTTTGACTGCTTACATATAGAGTATCACAGAGGAAATGTCATCATGCTTTCCATTGTAAAGGCATTATAAACATCCTATACAATTAGCATTACAATGAATGTAATGATATGCTAGAGGTTAAAAAATGTTTCTCTGAAGTAACTGCTATTTAAAGTGAAGCTGGAAAAACATATGATTTGATTATCATATACTTCCAACTCAGTAAAATTAGTTTTGTGCTTAGCAGCTCAACAAAGAAGTATAAATATAAGCCAGGTGTGGTGGTGCACGCCTGTAATCCTAGCGGCTCAGGAGGCTGAGACAGGAGGATTGTGAGTTCAAAGGAAGCCTCAGCAACTTAGAGCCTAACCAACTCATTGAGACCCTGTCTCTAAATAAAATACAAAAAAGGGCTGGAGATGTTGCTCAGTGGTTAAGCGTCCCCAAGTTCAATCCTCAGTACAAAAAAAAAAAAAGTATAAATGTAGCAAAAGAAACCTCTGTTACCCAGACATCTACGTACATGTGTGCTTACAAACCTAGCCAGTTCTTTATAGTTCTTTATAAAATATAGTATAATAACTACATTATAGAGACACTAAGGATAGAATAAGACATAACAGTCAACTATTGCTACTATGGTTGAGAAGAGATCATAAGGAACATAATTTAATGATTTAAACTTTTCTAAAACTTACTGAGGAGGCTAAGGCAGGGGGATCACTGGAATTCACAAGTTAGGGGCCAGCCTAAATAATGTAGCAAGACCTTGTCTCAAAAACAAACAGATAAGCATTTTCAATCACTTGAAGTACCTGCATCTAATGCAAAAGTCATATTTTTTTAAATAAGAAGAAGAATGGTAAAATGAGATTATATATAAAAAGTTGCTGATATCCTCCTATTAGCATTTATTAAATTTGACAGAGAACGGAGGACTGAATCAAGGAATGCACTAAATCACTGTTCCAGTTATATTAGGCAGTTACATTCTTTGGCCTCAGTGTTCTAAATGTCTTTCCTGTCACACTGACAGATGCTTCAGATAGTGAAGTATGATACTTTTTAAATCTGCAGTCAACCAAATATCATCATGAGGAAGTAAGCATCTTTTCCTTCAAAAGTAGAAGAATTTTCTGGGTGAGGTGCCACAAACCTGTAATCCCAGCTATTTAGGAGCCTGAGGCAGAGGGATTGCAAGTTCAAGGCCAGCCTGGACAACTTAGGGAGACCCTGCCTCAAAATAAAAAGAACTAAGCATGTAGCTTGGTGGTAGAGCACCCCTGGGTTCAATCCCTAGAACCACACACACACACAAAATTACAACTATTTCATATTATCTTATTAAATGTCATATTTTCAAAGTCTTGTTTCACAAGGAATTTATCAATTTTAGTACACCTAAATTTACTGTTGTTTTTACCAGTTGACTTATCTTTCTTTTTCTTGTCTAATGGATATCCTTCTCTTGGTTTCTCTGTTCCTAGGGATGTCTCAATGCTGTTTGCCTTCATTAGTTTGCTGATTATGCTTCCCACTTGGTGGATTGTATCTTCTTGGATGGTATGGGGAGTGGTTCTATTTCTTTATTTGATCATACGAGCATTGAGATTATGGAGGACAGCCAAACTACATATGACCCTAAAAAAATACAGTGTCCGTCTGGAAGATATGGCAGCAAATAGCCGAGCATTTACTAATCTTGTGAGAAAAGCTTTACGTCTCATTCAAGAAACTGAAGTCATTTCCAGAGGATTTACACTGTGAGTTCATTTTTCGTTTCATTTAAAAAATTATTGTTTTTCACTACATAATTTAAGGAGACTATTTATTATCTATTTTCATTTATCTCTTGAATTTACTGGAAAAGAGCATGTTACCTGTCAGCCCTACTTAAAGTCTATTAACTGTAAAATGAAGGGTTAAAGACATTATATGCTAGATTTAACATGTAGTATGATTCTACTTACCTCCTCTGAGAAACCATAGTACTTCAAGGATCATGATTATTTTATCTATTACCATGTATTTATTTGTATGAGATAATGTAAAAAGACTGCCTGACACTGAACCTAGCATGCAATCGGTACCCCATACATGTCTGTTCCCTTTATTCTCTTTTAAATGTCATCTTTCTCCAGTTTAAGTGATAGATGTATCTGACATGGATTAATTTTAAAGTCTTAACCTGTGTTAGTAATATTCTTTAGTAAACATTGGTGGTATTATAGCACAGATACTTTCAGAATAAGTTAAATGAACACCAACTATGTTCCATATACTATGCTAATCACTTTTACATACAACTAAAGGCAAGTTGTATGGTAAGTGATAGAGCACATATCTAAATCCATTCCATCTGACTTCTAACTTATTTCCAGTAAGTTGTTGCCTACTAAATGCTCACAAATGTTGGCTGGACTATAGTATATTTAATAATTTATATTACTTATTTAACAATTGCAGTCTGTGTGTGGGAGAAAGTATATAATAAAGAATAACCATTACTTTTAGTTGTATCTGGGAAATTATGAAAATCAGAAGTGAAAAACCTCTGGTGTCTTGAATCCTTCACTCTGCTCTAGAATAGTACTTAAACAATCTTGACAGAAAAGCTGTATCTAGAACATTATGGAACAAAGAAGAGGAAGAAGCTGCAGTAGTTATAATGTTCTTTACTCTGTTGTATTCTACACAACAGTTCTGAGTGTTCATATTATTCCAAGACATTAGAGGGATTTTATACCTTCTCCTCTTCTCAACTCAAAATAAAAGTGTTCAGTATCTATGGATATTTTCCTTCCACTAGGTTAGGTCTGCTTCTTACTGGTAGAAGATAATGGTTTTATGTTGTTTGTCAAATTTTAAAAATTAAAAATCACACTTAAAATAAGTAATATCTCCTTTTCATTCTTGACTTACCCAGCATTTTATTGAAAGGCCTGACTGATTAAGCTGAATGTCTGTGTGCCTATCTAATGTTTAGGCATGTGTAGAGGAGTCTGGGCCTTTGTCACTTTCAGGTTTTTACCTATATATATGGAATTGGCATGAAAAGGTAATGTGGGCCAGTTAGACACAATTTACCTCTAGATGATGCTTTTCTACTGTTCAGATGGCAGATAGGCAGAAAAAATATTGGAAGAAATTGTGTTTCATTTATCTCCGACTAACTGGACAGTACACTGAAAAAAAATGAGAAATAATAAATCGTGAATCATAATTTTTTACAAATATTTTTACTTTGTAAAACTGGTTTAGTAAATTGGAACACAAACAATAGTTCCATATGTTGAAATTATGCATGCTATTTTGTTTCTGTCTCAATTTGTCCTCTCTAGAAAATAATTTAACCCTTCTTTGCTTTAAGAATAAGCCTGTTGGAGCTGGGGCTGTAGCTCAGTGGCAGAGAGCTTGCCTAGCACATGTGAAGCACTGGGTTCGATCCTCAGCACCACATAAAAATAAATAAAGGCATGCTGTCCATCTAAAACTACAAAAAAAAATTTTAAAAAAAAGAATAAGAGTATCAGTCATTATCCATATATTTTAATTTGTTTTAACATTTTTAAAGTTCTGAGTTAGGGTTTTAAATATAAGTTTATGGTTATATTATAGAAAATTTACAAATATTGATATTTGTTATTATCTAATAACTGTAATATTTAATCCAGCATACGTAACAGTCATAAAATAACACATAAATGATTGCAAATAGATACTTTCCATTAATCTTAAGGAAAGTGGCATAAAATGTGCTCCTTTTGAACAATTTTGAGAGTAGCTCTCCTACCACGTAGTAACCCTTACTTTACCTTTCTACTTGCATTCCCCTGTTGGCCACTGGTCCTGTTATCTTTCTGCGCCCCCTACTTCATTTTGAGTAGGTAAGTGCCAGTGGCAGCAGGTGGGTAAGTAATTTTACCCTACTTTTATGAATGTACAGAATGTTATTTCTATACAGTATTTGATTGTTCTGTACAAGTAACCAAATATATGATTAATTGAATATATGTAAATGTATATTAAGAATGTGAATCTGTTGATAATTAAAATCCTTCATATATCTCGTGGATATGGGTTCTGAAAACTGTAAAGTAGTTCCACTTTAGTGTATTTTAGAAGGTAGAGTATCTTTATGGAAAAAAATATGCAAATTCTTACATAAATATTTTTATATTTCTATTCTATCACAACTGATGGTTTCCCCATATCATAGGAAACCTTTACTCTTTGAGATTTTGATTTTTCACTTGTGTTTTTTTCTGATGGCCATGTATGGGTCAGGGAAATGGTTATTTATGACACCTGAATTGGGATGCTTATAGTCATTTTCTAATAAAAATTATGAGAAAGGAATTCTTTCTAACGTTAATAGAATTGTGGATTTAGGAAACAAAAACTTTAGGACATCTGTACAGTTGTATCACATTTTACTTTTCAAGTTTGCTTGACAGGGTCAGTGCTGCTTGCTCATTTAATAAAGCTGGACAGCATCCCAGTCAGCATCTCATCGGTCTTCGGAAAGCTGTTTACAGAACTGTAAGAGCCAACTTTCAAGCAGCAAGGCTAGCTACCCTATATATGCTGAAAAAATATCCTTTTCTGTCTATATGTGAGAATAAACATTATTCCAAAGTCCATTATAGTTGCATCCTGTAAAAATTAACAGTAGGTTTGGACTGTGGTTTTGAAGCTAGTTTTCATCATCATTTCTATTTTAAAACTGGAAATGCATTCCAGGGAAATGACAGTAACAGGAAGAAAGCTCTTCTGCTCTTGGGTGGCTCATTTTTAACAGGGGAAAAAAAAACCATCAAGACCCTCCCTTTAGAGATACACAGAATAAAGTCAAAAGAGCCTGGATTTGCTAGGTCTGACATTTTATAAATGGCTGAACATGGTAATAAACTGGCAACAGGAAATCCTTCCCCTTTCAAAAAGCAGACAGATTGCCTAAATTCAAATTCTGACTCTTTTGGTTTCTGCCCAGGTGACCAGTTTCTTAATCTCCTGTACGTTACTCTCCTCATCTTTAAAATGGCAATAATAACATGATTTTCTTCATTGTGTTTTTGTTCAGGTCAAATGAGTTAATGCATGTAAAGTGATCAGACAGTCCCTAGCATATAGGAAGCACTCAAAGACTACATGACAGTAAGTCTGTCACTTAAATTTACTAAATTAGGAAACTACTTCTGTTTGCCAGAAAATGAAAGTGTATATGATCTTTGTTTTAGGAAAATTTCCGTGGTTATATTAAATCATGAGTAAATAAAGAGACTACCTGGTTATATGTAAACAACGGAAAATACGCAATTATTAAAACAGTAGTGATCTGGCTGTTAATACTTTAGTGTGAGATGATCTCCAAGTTTTATTTAGTGAAAAAAAACAGCAAAGTGCTCAAAGCAATATTTATAGTATCCATGCATAAAGAGGACTCTGTAAATATGTAGGGATAAGTAAGTATGTAAGTGTTTGTGTGTCCAGGTGTATATGTCCTATAATTATTAAATATCTCCAGATACACAAATATTTATTTATTTATTTATTTATTTTAAAGATAGAGAGGAGAGAGAGAGAGAGAGAGAGAGAGAGAGAGAGAGAGAGAGAGAGAGAGAATTTTAATATTTATTTTAGTTTTTGGTGGACACAACATCTTTGTTGGTATGTGGTGCTGAGGATCGAACCCGGGCCGCAGTCATGCCAGGCGAGCACGCCACTGGTTGAGCCACATCCCCAGCCCCCAGATACACAAATATTTAAATGTAGATTTGCTTTTATGTATGTATGTATACAATACTTTGAAGGATACATAAGGTACGGCAAAAAGGATTGCCTTTACTTTTGATAGCAAAACTAGGTGACTAAGTGATGGGGTAGAAAATAGTTTTCACTGGACCTCATGAATTTTGAATCTTATTCAAAAATTAATTGAATAAGAAAAATTTTAACTACCAAGTCAAGATGATTTTATTAGTTTAAAAAAAATCCAGCCATAGGAAATGTTAGAAATCTCCCCACATCAGTTTATTTATTAAAATACTTTAATCTCAGTATCTAAACATTATATATCACAAAGAATAAAAACTATACACTAATCTCACAATAGAGATACAAAATATTTAACAAAGCATTTATAAATATAACCTAGCATCAAATCAAAATATTATCACAATATGACCGAATAGGCAAATTCTAGAAATGCAAGGATGGTTCAATATCAAGAATTCTATGGATATAATTCTTTCAAAAACAATGAATGCGGGCTGGGGATGTGGCTCAAGCGGTAGCGCGCTCACCTGGCATGCATGCGGCCCGGGTTCAATCCTCAGCACCACATACCAACAAAGATGTTGTGTCCGCCGAGAACTAAAAAAAAAAAAAAAAAAAAAATGAATGGCCAGGCACAGTGGTGCATACCTATAATCCCAGTGTCTCAGGCCATTGAGGCAAAAGGATCATGAGTTCACGGCTAACCTCAGCAACTTAGTGTAAAAAATAATAAAAAGGGGCTGGAGGGTGCTAGGAATATAGCTCAGTGGTAAAGTGCTTCTGGGTTCAATCCTCAGTACCAAAATAAATAAGTATATAAACAACAACAAAGAGGAAAACTAACTTTTTGATTGATATAAATATATGTCCATAAGGAATAAAACAAAGGAAACAGCAGTGGTCTATGTCAGACAACCCAGAAAAGGTTTAGTGCCATTTATGTTCGTAGTCTATGCAGTGTTAAGTAAATTATGTCTTGTGTATGGACTGAAACAAAGAGAAGTATTTACTGTAGCATAGTGGGGACCTGAGCTACAATACAATTCAAAAGGCAGGTGTTAAAAAGTACTAAATTAGCATTTTAGCACCTTTGAAGAGTCAGACTTTTATTTTTTTATTTATTTTTTCCTTTATTTTATTTATTTTAATGTGGTGCTGAGGATTGAACCCAGTGCCTCACACATGCTAGGTGAGCACTCTACCACTGAGCCGCAACCCCAGGTTCCTAATTATTTAGACATTAAAATTTTTTTTAATATATATATTTTTCAGTTGTGGATGAACCTTTATTTTTATTTATTTATTTTTATGTGGTGCTGAGAATTAAACCCAGTGCCTCATACATGCTAGGCAAGCACTCTACTACTGAACCACAACTCCAGCCCTAGACATTAAAATTTTTATTCACAAGTATCCTACATCTGAATGTTGTTAATATGTAGGTCTTGAGATTAATCAGTGCTAAAAAATTGATATAAATCTCCAGCAAAAGTTCACAGTACATCAGGGCTAGGGTTGTGGCTCAGTGGTAGAGCGCTTGCCTGGCATGTGTGAGGCACTGGGTTCGATTCTCAGCACCACATATAAATTAATACATAAAGTAAAGGTCCATCAACAATTTAAAATATATATATTTTTTAAAAGTTCACAATATGGACTAGTAAACGTAATTTTGACAATTTGACTGTTCCTTTTATGGTTTAATGAAAAGGCTTTGTTGATTGCCTTAACCTGATTTAACCTACCCCCTGAACTCTGAGAGTGACAATGTTACCAACTACATCTGTGTGGTGCCTTTTAAGGAGCTGGGCCTTGGACTTAGTGAAGAGCAGATTTCAGAAGAGGAAGCACATAACTTTACAGATGGCTTCAGCCTACCTGCATTAAAGGTAATCCATTTGCAGAAGAAAAATACTGAAGAAAAGACAGATACACTTGGATTATACCTGTGCTTTCTGAACATAAATGGGTGTATTTGTTTACCTTCCTTGTTTGCTGGATGTCATCATCATAAATATGTTAATGATGTTTGTGACACTGTTTTTAAAAACTGAGAGAATCATACAGATCAAATTTATGTTTCGTATCAAAATTCTTAAAATTCTTTATATAAGAAAATACCTTAAATTAGAGCCTGGAAATAAGTGAATTACTTTAATAGAAAGCCAGTGTGAGTGATTTTTATGGTCAGCCATTTGTTTAAACAAACATGGACAAAGCATATAAGATTTATAACTTGGGGCTGTAGCTCAGTGATAGAGCACTTGTCTAGCACGTGTGAGGCACTGGGTTCAAGCCTTGGCATCACATAAAAATAAACAAATAAAATAAAGGCATGCTATCCATCTACAACTGAAAAAAAAAAACTATATCATCCCTTGAAAAAAAGTCCCTCGGATTTTTTTTATATTTTGTATATTAAGGAAAAGATTTCTCATATAGTAAAATCCACATGAAAAGATATGATTGATTGCATAAAAATTAAACTTCAAACCTAAAATACTAATTAATTTTTTTTCTTTTATTATTAATTGATGCATTTTAATTATACTTAATAGTGGGATTCATTGTTAAGTGTCTGTACCTGCACATAACATAATTTGGCCAAATATTCCATATTTTAATTACAAGAAGCTCAAAAAATTACAGTGATTTATAACAAAGGGCTTGGATTTTTCCCATATAAAGAGTACTAAAGTACTAAAACTTAAAAGGGCTGAGGGTGTAGGTCAGTGGTAGGTTGCTTGCCTGGTATGCATAAAGCCCTGGGTTTGATCCCCACCTCTGCAAAAACAAACCAAAAAACAAAGCTTATAGAAGACAGGTCAGGTTAACGAACTGGCAGTTCACAAAGCAGAAATACAAATACTAATAAATATGATAAAATTTTAAATCTTGGTGATTAAAGAAACAAAAATAATAATCATTTTGCCAAGGATATTGAAAGTTAATATTCATTATCAATGATGAATCAGAGAGACCTCATATATTAATGGTGAGAGAATAATTTATTCACTTTAGCAGTGAATTCCAGTCTTCACAAAAGTGTGTATCCTTTCCTCCAGCAATTTTATAGACTTATCTAAGGAAGTAATCAAAGATTTATCCAAAGCAGATTCATATTACTATAGCAGCAAATATTGGAAACAAATTATAAGTTTAATATAATGGGGAATTGGTAATGGTTATAATGAATACATTTGATGAACTTCTTTGTTAGAAGTAGCAAAATATTGAAGAAAAATAATAACATGGAAAAATATAAGTTAAAGTAAGTTACAGAAATTTCCTAAGATTTTAGGAGAATGTTTAAGAAGTCAATCCAAATGTCTAAATTCCTTTTTAGACAGGTAGAGTGGCACACACCTATAATCCCAGCTACTTGGGAGGCTGAGGCAGGAGGATCACAAGTTTGAGGCTATCCTGGCGCCGTAGTAAGACTTTCTCAAAATAAAATAAGAAGGACTGGGAATATGGCTCAGTGGTTGAATGTCCCTTGATTCAATCCCCAATCCAAAAACCAAAAAAAGAAAATCCTGGTCAGTATTTAGTATTCATCAACTTCTTTTTAAATATTCTTTGTTTCTAGTCTTTAAAAAAATCACATGATAAGATGAAAACAAGTGCAAGTGTAGTTTAATTGACAGCATTTATCAAGATCCATTTTGTTTTGGGACTGTATCAACTTGTATCTTTTAAATTTTCTATTCTATGTAAATTTTCTAATTCTGGAGCTGGTTGTATAACTCAGTGGGTTCAGTCTCCAGCCCCAGACCGCCAATTTTCTTTCTGATTCTCCTGTTTATTTTTCCCCTTTCCTGTTATTTTAAATTTGCCTTTACTTATTCTTACCCTTATTCTAACCCACCTTAAATAAGTAGCTCCATACAACTTAGCTAGAAGCCATCCTTCTTATCTCTCCTCCTACTTCTTACATTCAGTCAGCCAGCAGATTTTTTGGGTCAGTTCCCTCTTTAAAATGTATTTTAAACTCACCTACTTTTTTCTGTATCCCCTCCTACCATTATAGTCTTAGCCACTGTCATCTCTCTCCTTCTTTCCTTCCTTCCTTCCTTTCCTTCCTTCCTTCCTTTCCTTCCTTCCTTTCCTTCCTTCCTTTCCTTCCTTCCTTTCCTTCCTTCCTTTCCTTCCTTTCCTTCCTTTCCTTCCTTCCTTCCTTCTTTTTAGAAGAAAATCCCATTGTGTTGCCCAGCCTGGCCTCAAGCTTGAAATTCTCCTGCCTCAAAAACTTCACAACAGCTAGGATTATAGGTGCATGTCATTGTAGGCAAGTAAAATCATCTCTGGGTAGGCCACCACACTCATTTTCTTCTCAGTTTCCTCAAGTTTATTGATTTGAGAATACAATTTGACACACAAAGAGCTTTTCAGAGGCTGCAGTTATAGCTCAGTGGTAGAGTGCTTGACTAGAACGTGTGAGGCATTAAGTTCGATCCTCAGCACCACATAAAAATAAATAAATAAAATAAAGATATCATATTCATCTATAACTAAAAAAAAGAGAGAGCTTTTTAAATGCTTTATCTTTTAGATCAATTATTATACTTATGCGGGGCTGGGGATGTGGCTCAAGTGGTAACGCGCTCACCTGGCATGCGTGCGGCCCGGGTTTGATCCTCAGCACCACATACAAAGATGTTGTGTCTGCCAATAACTAAAAAATAAACTAAAATTCTCTCCCTCCCCCCCCCCCTCTCTCTCTCTCTCTCTCTCTCTCTCTCTCTTTTAAAAAAAATAATTATACTCATGCAAATCTTATTTTTATTTTTTGGTGCTACTAGGGGTTGAACCCAGGGCCTTGTACATGCTAGTTAAGCCACATCATCAGCAGCCCTGGAAAATTTTCTTAAGGAAATTATTCTAAATACAGTGAAGCTTTATGTATATAATAGCGAAAAATGGAGCATTGCCTAAGTGCTCAGCAATAAAAGACTAGATTCATATATTGAAAGACTGAGTAATAGCTATGACTTGCTTATGAAGATTTTGTAAAGTCTTAGAGAAACATCTGTTTCCAGTGAAATAATCGGGATACATACATACATAAGCAGTGTGGCCAGAATTCTGTTTTTTAAGAAAGACCAGGAGGGCTGGGATTGTGGCTCAGCGGTAGAGTGCTTGCCTAGCACGGGTGGGACCTGGGTTCGATCCTCAGCACCACATAAAAAATAAAGGCATTGTGTTATGTCCATCTACACCTAAAAAAAAAAATATTAAAAACATATTAAGAAAGACCAGGAGAAAATATCAAAATATTAATAATACTTGTTGGGGTGGTAGAACTTCAGGTAATTTCATTCACTTCCAAATTCAATATCATGACCATGCTTTACTCTACAAAGGAAATAAAGTATTTTACAAAGGACAATCTGAGAAATTCTTAAAGAAGAAAATTAAAGCCAGGTGCCCTGGGGTACTCCTTTGATCCCAGCAGCTCAGGAGGCTGAGGATCACAAGTTCAAAGCCAGCCTCAGCAATGTAGCAAGGCCCTAAGCAACTTGGCAAAACCCTGTCTAAAAATTTTTAAAATGTAAAAGGATGTTAAGTACCTCTGGGTTCAATCCCTACTACCCTCCTCACCCCTTGCAAAAAAAAAAAAAAAAAATTGAGCAGAGCTGAGTTTATATATTAGCTCTGATTCTAACAGATCATTTGACCTTGAATAAACTATTCTTTGAACTTATCTGTAAAAGGAGGTTGCCACATCTGCCTTGTCGAATGTTAGATTCAATGAGAAGACAAACAATATACCTATAGCAGGCTTGTCATATAATGGGTATTCAAAAATAGTAATAAGTAGTATTCTTTAAGAAGGACTCGGCATGGGTTGGGGTAGTGGGGCATGGCACATGCCTGTAAACCCATCAACTTAATAGGCTGAGGTGGAAGGATGGCAAGTTCAAGGCCAGCTTTGGCAACTTAGTGAGACTCTGTTTCAATATTTTAAAAATAAATAAATAAAAAGAAGTGATATAGAAAATATAGCTCAGTGGTAAAGCGTTCCTGGGTTTAATCCCCAGTACCAAAAAATAAATTAATTAATTTAAATAAATAAAAGCTTGCTAAATTCTGACTATGTTCAAACCTAAAATATAGGCAGCAAAGAGAAAAGGTGGGTCCCATGGAGTTAGTCTTTTGTAAGTTTCTCTCTAGTTCTCTCTTGCCTCTTTATGGAGCCTTGAGCAAATCATTGGTTCTGCATTTATGAAGATGAAATAATTACAGTGTCTACCTCCAAAGGATAAAATATTTGCCAGTTATACCTTGCATAGAGTAAGCAATTAATGTTAGCTGAATTTTTACCTTGCAGGTGATATGACCTGCTCTAAAATGTGAGACTGTTCTCTGGCCTTTTCTCCCCATCTTACTCCCCCAATGATGCCAATTATGACTGGATCCTTTTTCTTGTCCATATTGTTTTTCACATCAGGCTATAATAGAGTTTTTATCTTTGCCTTATTTTGACAAATAGCTCTTCTGTAACCAAACTCAATAATTGTGTAGTTGTTAGGACTATCAGTCTCCAGAATAAGCCTTATCTTGATATCTGTAAACTACTACAAGTTCCTGTTATATTCAAAACAGGTATTTCCACCTTTTATAGTTTCCACTGTACTCAGATAAGGAATTTTAAAATGGATTTTTATAAAATAAATTTTAAAAGAAACTTCTTTCTCAAAAGAGTAACACTGAAGTTTTATAAAAAGACCTAATGAAAGATGGTTTACAAATGAATCAGTTTTCCTTTGTAATCTTCATTGTGCCCTCTAAAGAAAATACATTTTGAACTAATCTTTTTATTGTTCATATATATATATATATTCCCTCAGGAACACTTAGCAATAGGGAATGTTGCACCTGTGTTTGGAAAACAACCTTCTGAAAGAAACATATAAAATACCTAGTACAGGAGCTGTCCCAGTACTTGATACTATAGTCAGGTGCCACTATATTCAGCTCTTTTAACTTTTTAACTAGTTTTTTTGCTGTTGTTTTATTTTTTTATATTTTTTTATATTTATTTTTTTTAGTTTTAGGTGGACATAATATCTTTATTTTATTTTTTATGTGGTGCTGAGAATTAAACCCAGTGCCTCACACATGCTAGGCAAGTGCGCTACCACTTGATTTATTTTTATATGGTGCTGAGGATCGAATCCATTGCCTTACACATGCCAGGCAAGCACTCTACCACTGAGCCACAACCACAGCCCTTAACTAGTTTTTTAAACTATAAAGTACTATGTTTTCTGATTTTAAAAATGAATCTACATATTGTGAAATGATTTAAATCAAAGTTTTCTTGTTGCCCATAAATTATGGGTATTCTCTTACTCAAAACACCTTCCTTATCCAAAGAATAAACAGATAAAAACATACATGCTTCTGAGTTTTTGGATTAAATATATAATATGACAGTAATTGGGTAAAAATTAGTCTTTTTAAAAGCAGCAGTTTGCTATGTCAACTGTATTCTTTTAGATGCTCCTGCCAAGGGAGCATCCTGATTTGCACTTGAACCTCCTGCTCCCTAGAATTCTCTTCCCTCTTGATGGTGTCATGGATTGGTTCTTTCAAGTGATGCTAATAGATACCTTCCTGGCCAACTCCCTTCCTCTCTTTTCTTCCCTTTCCTTTCCTCTCTCATCTATGTATACACATATACACACTGGCTATTCCCCTTCTCTACAGTATTTTACTCCATATCTCCATTAACCACGAAATACTATATTTTACTTGTTGATTATTATCTGTTTCCACCCCATACTTGAATGAAGTTTCATCAAGGTGGGGATTTTCTTTTTCTTTCTTTTTTTTTTTTTAATTTTTTACTATTTATTTTTTAGTTTTTGGCAGACACAACATCTTTGTTTGTATGTGGTGCTGAGGATCGAACCCGGGCCGCACGCATGCCAGGCAAGCACGCTACCGCTTGAGCCATATCCCCAGCCCTCTTTTTCATTTTTATTCATATGAAGCTGTATTGTCAGTACCCCAAACATTGCCTTACCCACTGTAGTGCTCAATAAGTATTTTCTGAATGAACAAATGCAGTTTGTTTTTTATTTTTTGTTTGGTACCAGGGATTGAATTCAGGGGCACTCAACCACTGAACCACATCCCTTATTTAGAGTCAGGGTCTCATTGAGTTGCTTAGCACCTCGCCATTGCTGAGGCTGGCTTTGAACTTGCAATCCTCCTGTCTCAGCCTCCCGAGCTGCTGGGATTACAGGTGTGCACCACTGCGCCAAGCTACAAATAGTTTTAATAGTTAATTAAGAAGATATGTAATAGTTCTAGTATTTTCTCTGTGTAAAAAATTGTTAAATAATTCATGAAGAAAGACTCACTTTTAATAAATATATTGTGTCTCATCAGCACCTCTCATCTATGGTGGAACTGTACTAAATCACATATGTGTTACTTACTATACTGAGATCATAAGTTACCATGTGTGATGACTACATAATTTGGTATATATATATATAATAATATATAATATTCTTGGCTAATTTTAAGAGTTAGTTCAGCTTTCAGAGTAAAGCTTTCACTCTATGCTTGTTGGCTTTGAATTCATTCATGATTTTAAATACCTCTTGCTTGGAGAAGAGGAGTAACATTCAACTTTAGCTGATGACCTGATACTCAGTTTCTTTACTCAGCAGTAAGAATTGGTAATATGATTTATTTTTTAGAACAGGGTCTGAATATCATTGCATGAATTGGCTCATTTGTTTCCTTTTTATAATAGTCATTTAAATAGAAAATTGTGCTTTTCCAATATTAAGAGTTTGAAAATCATCAATGAATTGATTAGGAATACAAGTTTTTCTGTCACCCCATATTTAAACATTGATTGCTGATGTAACAGGCTACTCAGTTCATCAGATACATGTGGATATTAAAGAATTCAGGAAAGTTACGGATATGGGAAGATATGAGAAAATAAGGGCTTTAAGGCCCTGGATTCAATCTCCAGCTCCCAAAAAGAAAATCTTTTTACAGGGCCTGTGAAGTTAAAGTTTGTCATAATGACCATAAAATATTACTTGGCTTTTTCCAAGTTCCAAACAAAACCAGTCATGTTTTTTATTTAATAAGTGGATTGCAGAAGAACATAACTAGATGTCTTGAGCAAAATTCATGTTGGTTTCAGTTATCTACTGTTTATGACATGCCTAACATATGTCTGAGGTCAAACTAATATACTTAGGAATTGAAATAAAGATAACTGCACATAAAGAAAAAAAGAGTTGGTTTCAACTTACTATATTCATTATTTCGGATAAAGTAAAAATTTTAAACCAAAAGTTAAGATAAGCAGATAAGAAGATTTGTAGTTTGTTTTAAATGTTTACCAGTGTTTTTTATTGGTCAGTTCTTTTTTTTTTTTTTTTTCTTTTTTTTTTCCTTTAGGTGTTGTTTCAACTCTGGGTGGCACAGAGTTCAGAGTTCTTCAGACGGTTAGCCCTGTTGCTTTCTTCAGCCAATTCACCTCCAGGGCCCTTACTTTCTCCAGCACTCTTGCCTCATCGTATTCTGTCTGATGTGATTCAAGGTCTACCTCATGCTCATTCTGCCTGTTTAGAAGAGCTTAAACGCAGCTATGAGTTCTACCGGTACTTTGAAACCCAGCACCAGTCAGTACCCCAGCGTAAAACTCAGCAGAAGTCAAAAGAACTAAATAATGTTCACACAGCAGTGCGCAGCTTGCAACTCCATCTGAAAGCATTACTGAATGAGTAAGTTTAGAGGCCATTTAAGGAAATGTCCGTGTGATTAGCAAGCTTCATTCTTGTGCCATTGTAGTTGTTGGCTTGTGTCCTAGTTAAAAAGAAGAAACAAAATTGAGACATGCAGCATGAAGGATGGTTTATAGCTACAAATGTAGCAGAGATACAAAGATTTGTAATTACTAACTTTGGAGAGTCACTTATAGTTTTTACTTTTCCTGATTTTAACAGAAAACGTAGAAAGATAGGACAAAGCCAGTGTTCATTGTCTTTGAAAGCTGAGATGGAGAAGATTATGAAAAAATGAGCTGCTTTTAACTCCCTTAAGGTAGGGTTTTAAAACTGGAACCTGCAGTCTGAGAGAATACCTGCCAGCACTGCAATAGGACAAGAGCCATTATTACACAGTTGGAGAGTTATATGTTGCTATTTTTCTAAAGAAATTATAGCAGATTTGTAAATTTTTCTGTGACACAGAACTAACTTTTTGACTTCAGTTGAACAGGAAAAGGTAGGGCCCACAGTTTATATTTGTTGATCTTCTGTTTTGCATAATATTGGGTGTTCTACCGTAATTTTAAACATTTTTTGTCCTACTTTGGTATACCTTTATCAATTAAAAATGCTATTTTCAGGACTGGGATTGTGGCTCAGCAGTAGAGCGCTGGCCTCGCACGTGCAAGACCCTGGATTTGATCCTCAGCACCACATAAAAATAAATAAATGAAATAAAGGTATAAAATAAATAAGTAAAATACAGATATTGTATCCAACTACAACTAAAAAAATAAATATATTTTTAAAAAATACTATTTTCAGCCAGGTGTCATGACACATTTCTGTAATCCCAGCAACTCTGGAATCTCAAGGCAGGCAGATCCCAAGTTCAAGGCCTACCTGAAAACTTAGTGAGACCCTGCCTCAAAATAAAATAAATAAAGGTCTGAGGATATTGATCAGTGGTAGAGCACTTGCCTAGAGTGGTTGAGGTTGGGTTCAACCCTCAGTCCTGCAAAATAAATAAATAAATAAAACCCTATTTTCTCTATTTCTTTCTTTCCTTCCTTCCTTCCTTCCTTCCTTCCTTCCTTCCTTCCTTCCTTCCTTCTTTCCTTCTTTCTTTCTTTCTTTCACATATAAAGCAGGGTTTATTTAAAAAGGGGTAATGTAGACTTCTCCCAGGAGGGAGAAGGGGGCCATAGCTGATATCTTAGTATCCCAATAAGTGAGGGTATTCTGCTTTTTCACAAGTCCCAGGCTTCCTTTGTATTTCATCTATTTCTGCATGGAAATTTTCACATTTAAAATCTGAGTCAAAGCATATAATATCTATGAGGCGAAAGTAATAACCGCCATACTACAGAAACCAGAATGTAATCTGAATATAATCATTCCCAGCACAACTTTTCTCTAACAGTTAAATGTCCATACTGTAGGACTGGATCAAATGGATGATTGAGTTCTTGTTGTGTTGGTGTTCAGGAAGGTCATAGGAATTTATTGAACTCATAGATTATAGTTGATGTCTTTGACTCAGATTACCAGGCAAGAAATAGTAGAAGGACAACAATTAATTTTATAAGATAAGAAAATGGGTCAAAAGGACTTGACATATCAATAAAATGAAAACCCTAGTTTAAGTGGAATGAGGAAAAGTAAGATGTATATAGAGGATAGAAATTTAAGGTCAGAAAAACATTTTGAGAAGATAAGTTTTACCCATCAGTTGGAGAGCTGGGATAGTCAGATATAAAGCTCCTAAGGAAAATGAAAAAGCCATGAGGTAGGGTGTTCTAGTGGTCTATATCTGCTGTTCTAAGAAAGCAGGTAACTGCTAACCCAATTCTTAGCAAGGAACATGGGAGATAAGGCTCTTTCCACTTGAGTGGGTAGAGATTGGATCAATAACAGAGAAAAATAAGATTTCCGTGAAAAGGTTATATTAGCAAAGCCAGAGTGTCCGAAGAATTAATTTTGGGGAATAGAATCAGAAATACACTAGGTATATTGAAATGCATTAAAGGGAAGGAAGATGGCTTAGGGAAGGAAGAGTGCTACCATGGGTGGACATGAATACAGAAAAGAGGCTTGGTACCCTGGGTAGGAATTGTAGGATATACAGGAGGTATGTGTCCTGTTTTAAAATATAATTTCTGTATATGCTACTATATCTAACCTTTCTAACTATTTGAACTAGAAAGTATATCATTCACAAATTATTATATGATTTGTTCTGTAGTGCTGCTACACACCACTTTTAAAAGTATTATCTTAAAAAATTGTTTTATGTTTCATATTTTGAAACCCTCTTTTTGTGTTTCACTCCTCTCTCTCCCTTGTCCCCTCGGCTCTTCCCACTCTCCATGCCTCCCTGTCAGACCATATTGCCTCTTACCTGCACCAGGGCATTGACCTCCACAGTGTGCACTGCCAGGTTAAGTTTGCTGAGGCATGTATTTGCTTTCTCACTTAACTGAAAATCTTCACTGGTTTCCAAGTACAGCAGCTTAAAGTCTATACAAAACATTCTATGGAAAGGGTGGCCATAATCTGGCCACAGTCCAAGTTTCTATCTTTATTTCTCATTCCTTTCCTTCAGTCCTGCCAAAACTGTGTAAATGCCCCTTCCCATGTTCCATTTACTTTTTGTAAAAGCACAAAATTATCCATCCTTCAATGTTTCCTCAAAGTATCTCTTCCTTAGCTGTTCCCCATCTGTGCCCATAGCTGGTCATAATTTTCCTCTCATCTGAATTTGCATATGACTATCTGTGTCTCTGTTGTGTTATCTTTTGGGGCCTAGATTCAAACCAGCGGTACCAGCTTTGTGACTCTGGGCAAGTTTATTTAACTCTCTGAACCTAATTCCTTATGTGTAAAGTGAAAATAAAGTGTTTTAACTTTTTATATATTATTGTACTTTTATATATATGATAATTTTCCTGTTTCAGTTATTAATTTTTAATAAGTAGGAGATGGGTTTAATTTATCTTTATAGCTCATAAAATGACTAGTATGCATGTAAGAAATATTTTTTAAACACTTTTTAGTTGTTGATGTACCTTTATTTTTTATTTATTTATATGTGATGCTGAGGATTAAACCTGGTGCCTCACACTGCTAGGCAAGTGCTCTGCCACTGAGCCACAACCTCAGTCCCAAGAAATATTTTTTAATCAATACATGATAAAAAAAAAAAAAAAAAAGCCTTTTTTTGCGGGAGGGTGTGCTGGGGAATCAAATCCAGAGCCTCATGCGGGTTGGCCAAGTGTTCTATCACTGAGCTCTAACCCCAGCCTCATTTACCCATTTTAAATGTACAGTTCAGTGGCATCAAATACATACGCATTGCTGTGTAACCATCACCACCATTCATCTTCATTCCTTTTTTTAAGAGAGAGAGAGAGAGAATTTTTTTTAATATTTATTCTTTAGTTTTTGGTGGACACAACATCTTTATTTTATTTTTTTTATGTGGTGCTGAGGATCGAACCCAGCGCCCCGTGCATGCCAGGCGAGGGTGCTACTACTTGAGCTACATCCCCAGCCCAATAAGCTTGATTTTTTTAAGTAAACCTTATTAGTTATAAATTTTTCATTTCATATTTTAGAAGTCTGTTCCTATTTTTCTCTATTGCCCAGGGTTATAATTCTTGAAGATGAACTTGAAAAGCTTGTTTGTACTAAAGAAACACAAGAACTAGTGTCAGAGGCTTATCAAATCCTAGAACAGAAGTTAAAGTTGATTGAGCCCCATGTTCAAGCAAGCAACAATTGCTGGGAAGAAGCCATTTCTCAGGTGGACAAACTGCTACGGAGAAATACAGATAAAACAGGTACCTGTGAGATATTTTCCTGGTCTGTGTTTATTGAACATGCACATTTCTCTCTGGTGGAATTTTATTAGATGGATTTCTTGTCTGCATGATGAAACTGATTGCAAAATTTCTTAGTTTACTAATATATATATATATATATATATAATATAAATATATATATATATTATTTATATATATATATATATAATAATATATATATATATATATATATATATATAGAATTTATACGTACAACTTGACACTGAATTCAAAGGCTTAGCTCTTTTTTGTGTATGTGTATGTGGTACTGGGATTTGAACCCAGGGGCACTTAACCACTGAGCCACATCTCCAGCCCTTTTTATATTTTATTTAGAGATAAGAGTCATGCTAAGTTGCTTAGTGACTACCTAGGTTGCTGAGGCTGGCTTTGTACTTATGATTCTCCTGCCTCAACTTCCTGAGCTGCTAAGATTGCAGGCGTGTGTCTCCGTGCCCAGCTTCTTATTCTGAATTTAGAAGATTCAGTGAATCGTGTCTCCTTTTATAAAAACTGAAATGAAGAGATAAATTTTGTTAGTATTTTCTATTATCAGAACTTCTAGAGACACAGTTAGGGTAATAAAAGCTACCTTTAGGATAAAATAATGAGTTTGATAGTTAGGGTCCTCATACTTAAGTTATCTTAAGATACTTACATCAGTTATTTAGAAATAATATATAAATTATATATAATAGTACTGCATATTCATTTTTATGGGTCCACATGTATTAAACACCATTATTTAATGGTAATATATCAGATCACTTTGTGATGCTAGGTAAAAACACAATCCTTTTCTTTTTTTTTTTGATATTAGAGACTGAACCCAGGGGCACTTTACCAATGAGCCACATCCCTGTCCTTTTTATTTTTCACTTTAAGACAGTGTCTTCCCAAGTTGCTTAGGGCCTTGCTGAGTTGATAAGACTGTCCTCCAACTTTTGATACTTCTCTAATTTGCCCTAGCCTCTCAAGTCACTGTGATCACAGATGTGCTTCACCATGCCTGGCATAAAAAGGCAGTCTTGAAGTTGAGTGCTATGGCTCATGCCTGTATTCCCAGCTACGGGGTTCACGGGGCAGGGTCATCTGAGGCAGGAGAATTGCAAGTTCAAGGCAAGCTTATGAAACTTAGCAGAGAAGTGTCTCAAAATAAAAAGGCCTGTGAATGCAACTCAGTGTTAGAGCACTTGCCTAGCATGTGTGAGGCCCTGAGTTTAATCCCCAGTACTGGAAGGTAAGAGAAGCAGTCTTGAGGTTTTTCCACCAAACTGCCTTTTTTTTTTTTTTTTAGACAGATAGAATGCCTTTTATTTCATTGTTTATTTATTTTTATTTTTTTAAATATTTTTTAGTTATACATGGACACAATACCTTTATTTGGTTTATTTATTTTTATGTACTGAGGATCAAACCCAATGCCTCATATGTGTGAGGCAAGTGCTTTGCCACTGAGCCCCAGCCCCAGCCCTTTTTTATATACTACTTTATATCTAAATGTAATAATAATTGTAGTTCATAATTTTTTTCTCCAAAGGGTAAATCTACTAAGGAATTTTAATATCTGCAAGTGATCAAATACATTAATTTTTCTATTCTAGAACTTTTGAGTACATATTCTATAAGGAGAAATATTCAGAAATATTTGTGGTATTAAAAGAGCATCCTTGACTAAGAGGGTAGGGTAGCTCAATGGTAGAGCATGTGCTTAGCATGCAGGTGGCCCTGGGTTCAATTCCCAGCACCAAAAAATAAAAGTATATCCCATTCAACCCTCCTAGTGGCCATGGCTATACAAATTTAAATAAAATGAATGTTTTAAGAAACAAGTGCTTTAGTCAGTCACATTTTTTTGTGTTTTATTTAAAAGTCACTTCAAATTTTTAGAAAAATTGTGAGAGTAGTTCAAAATACCTTTCATCCAGATTCCCTGGTTGTTGCCATTCTACCACATTTGTTTTTTCTTTGTATGGGTCTGTATGTTTGGATAATTCTTTTGACAGTGGTGTTACTCTGAACAATAGAAGAGTAAGTTGCAGACATGAAGTCCCATCACCCTAAATACTTCTGTAAAAAAAAAAGGAGGGGGTGGGGGCTGGGGTTGTGGCTCAGCGGTAGAGCACTCGCCTCGCACATTTGAGACCTGGGTTCGATCCTCAGTACCATATAAAAATAAATAAACAAAATAATAAAAAAAGAATAGATTTTTTTATTAATTTTTTTATTTATATATGACAACAGAATGCATTACAATTCATATTACACATATAGAGCACAAATTTTTCCTATCACTGGTTATATACAAAGTACATTCACACCAATTCGTGTCTTCATGCATGTACTTTGGATAATGATTTTGTAATTTTGAAAAACATGGACATTCTCATACGTAACTTTAGTATGCCATCAAGACCAGGGAATTAACACTGATGTTATATTGCCATCTAATCCTCAGAATCTATTCAAATCTCACCAGTTATCCCAGTGGTATTTTTTAATATGTCTAAATCTAGATCATGTGCACATTTAGTTGTTGTGTTCTCTGTTACTCTTTAGCCTGTTCTTAAAATCTTTCATGATAAATATTTTGTGAAGAAATACTTAGAGGGGCTGGGGTTGTAGCTCAGTGGTGGAGCGCTTGCTTAGCATCGGTGAGGCACTGGGTTTGATCCTTGGCACACATTAAAACAACAACAGCAAAAAATAAAGGTTAAATTCTTAAAAAAAAAAAAAAAAAAGAAGAAGAAGAAGAAAGAAATACTTAGAGGTTGTATAAATATAGCCTTTCTCATCAAAATTTTATTCACTATTAATACATATACCCTATATGACTCAGAAATATTATTCCTACGTATTTAGCTAAGGCTATCAAAGCTTCATGTTCAGCCAGCTGCAGTGGTGTGTATTTGTAATCTCTGCTACTCGGGAGGCTGAGGCAGGAGGATCACTTGAGATAAGGAGTTGAAGAGCAGCTTGAGTAATACAATAAGACCCCATTTCGAAAGAACAAAAAATAATAAGCTTTTTGTTCATAGGCTGAGAGTGTAACTCAGTGGTAGAGTGCTTGCCTAGTGCATGCAAGGCCCTGGGTTCCAGCCCTAGCACTGCTAAATAAATAAATAAAACAAAAACTTAGTTTTTACAAAACTACATACATATTTACAGTGGCTTTGTTCATAATTAGTAAAAACTATAGGGCATTTATCCTTCAGCTGCTGAATAAATTGTTACATTCATCCATCCAATAGAAAGCTACTCAGGGATTAAAGGAGTGAAGCATGTAATAGTGTGAATGAATTTGTAAGCATTATGCCAAATGAAAGAAGCCAGACTGAAACCACTTTATGCTATATTATTTCATTTATATGGTATTATTAAAATTGCAGAGGATCAGAAACCAGATCAGTGGTTGCTGGGAATTAGAGATGGAGGGAGGAATGAGTTAGAAAGAGCCCGCATAGGTTTTTATTTGGGTGATAGAACAATTCTGTATTTTGGTTGTGGTAGTTCTATGACTATGTAATTTACTAAACTCAGAATTATATGCCAAAAAGTGAATTTTTTAAAGAGAATAAAATAATTTAGCTTACATTATTTGGATCCATTTGCTTTAGTCATTGCTTGAATTCAATGTTTCTGTGATGGTTGCCAATTGGTAATTTTCTAGTTCTATTTTTCCTTGTACATTTATTAGTTGGCACGCTACTGTAAGATAAAATATCCCCTTTCCCCACACATTTATTTATTTATATCAGTAAACACTTATGGATTCTAATTTTATCTAGTGAATCATAACTCAGTACTATTATGACTTTGTTGCTCAATTTGTCCAAGATTTGGCCAGAGGCAGCCTGTTTGAGCTGATTTGTATCAGTGTCATTCTTTGAGCACTTCCATTACTTTCTACTTTCCTTGCACTACCCTTGACATCAGCTATGTCTCTAAGAAACCTTAGTCCTTTTTAACAGAGAATGGCATTTAGAAACCAAAATCTGGGGGCTAGGTATACATCTTGCCCCTGGAATGTTACCACTTTTATACCCTTTCAGTGTATGGATGGAGCTACAAAATTTGTATATGTATATATGGACACATAGACACATCTATTTCTATTTCTATATCTATTTGTCCATGTTTGTTATAAACCATGAGTCATTCTAATACCTCTAATTCAATTTCAACAGAACATGATTTATTCTGTCCTCTGCCTTTCCATATTTGTACCTGCCTTCCCTGATTGTGAAAAACTTGGCTACCATCTTCTTCAAAATATTTACTTAACTCAGTCCCTTTGTATAAAACTAATCACTTGACACTGTGGGCTGTCTCATAAACTACATGGCCACTAACTCAACCTTCTCAGAGTTCTTCCCTTCTGGACTATCTTGCTTTGACTATACCAGCCCATGCCAGCCAAGAGTCTTTCCAACTCTGGTCTCAGCATCTTGCCATCCCTTGCTGGCTCTTTATCCCCAGCGTTCAGACAATTCCTACAGGCTACCTCTTGCCAGCTACAAGTTAGTTCCTCATTGGTACCTGTATCACACTGATTCCCACCAGTTGATACTTTAATTGACCATATCATTCTTAAAATTTTCTTTGAATGTTTATTTCATGAAAAAAATAGGGTGCTTATATCCTTAAAATTTTAAAAGCACAAAAGAGTAGAAAGGTGATAATGAAGTTTCTATGAAGTCGCCCCAATCACTTGATTGCCTTCCCTATAGGTAACTGCTTCTTCCAGTTTCTCCTGTATCCTTCAAAAGATTTTATACATATGTTAATATAAACAAATATTACTATTTTAAAATTCATTATAAATATCTTGTTAAATATTATTGCATCATTATATATTATTGTAATATTATGTATTAAATTATTATCATTAATACATTATTATTGTATATTAAATTATTATATTATTATATATTAAAATTATTAAATATCTTATTCTTTCAAATTGACAGCATATTCAGCTGCATTATGTACTATTCATTAAATCTCTTGATGAATGCTTATGGTGTTTTCAGCCTTTTCCTGTGTTTAGGAGCCATTTGTAATTCCCATCTTGACAGCTGTCTATCCATACACTTTGTCCATTATTTTGATTGCCCACTTTCTTATTGATTTGTGGAAGCACTTTTATGTGTTAGTGAAATGATCCTCTGTGAAATAAAATGCAACAGTTTTCCTGGTTTATCATGTAACTTTTGGTCTTTGTTTATGATAGGTTTTTCCTTATAAAGATATTCTTTTTTTTTTTTAAAGAGAGAGAGAGAGAAAGAGAGAATTTTTTAATATTTATTTTTTAGTTTTCGGCGGACATAACATCTTTGTTTGTATATGGTGCTGAGGATCAAACCCGGGGCGCATGCATGCCAGGCGAGCACACTACCACTTGAGCCACATCCCCAGCCCATAAAGATATTCTTACTTTTTTTGTTTCTTATGAGTTTTTATATCATAGTTTAAAAGATTCTTTATTTTGGATTTATTTTACAAATTCCCTCCTGATTTCTTCTAATACTCAATGTGGTTTCATATTTTTACATTGTCATTACTTAAGAATTGCCATAGAGGGTTGGGGTGTGGCTCAGTGGTAGAGTACTTCCTTACTATGTACAAGGACCTGGGTTCAGTCCCTAGCATTAAAAGAGAATTATAATAGAAAAGAACCTCCAGAAAACAATAGTTTCCCATTATTAAAAATATCACATTATCTAAAATTCTTAACATTCATAACCTCTAGGGCCTTCAGATTGTTATAGTATAATCCCTGATTTTTTTAAATCAATATGCATTTTAACAAGATCTGATCATGTGTTTGCACATTAAAATTTGAGAAACTGCTCCAGGACAGGGGTCTGCAGTTTTTTTTTCTGTGAAAGACCAGGCAGCAAATATTTTGTTTTGTAGGCCATCTGGTGTCTGTTGCAGCTATTCAGCTCCTTTAGTAATGTGAAAGCACCACAGACTGTATTTAAACAAATGGACAAAGTAGCATTTTAATATAAGGTCTTTCACAATCATTCCTGCTCTCAGGAAGTAGAATTGAGAGATAAAGTGATCAGGGAACTTTTTTTATTTTATACCCTTCTGTACTATGTGAAGTTTTTACCATGAACATGTGGTTAAAAATCTAGAGTTCAAAGAAAAATTTTAAGGTATAATTTTAGATAATGGTTGTAAATATCAGAGAAATCCATTCAAAGGCCTCTAGTTTTAGTTGGGCTGCTTAATGGTGGTTAATTTTATTTTTCCACCTCAAACTTTTCACAGAAAAAGAATAAGTATATGGGCTGGGGTTGTGGCACAGAGGTAGCCCACTTACCTACCATGTGTGAGGCTCTGGATTCGAGCCTCATCATCACTTAAAAATAAAATAAAGATATTGTCTTCACTAAATGTTTTTTTTTAAAAAAAAGGAAAAAAAATAAGTATAATATAAGGAAATGCAAACGCATGATTAAGTTTGTATAAGACTGAAGAGGAGAAAAAGATGAAGTTGAAACTTGAGAGATACCCACTCCTTTCCCTCAAATGTTTTACTGATATGCTAAAGTAAAAATTCCTTCAAATAAATTCAATAGAGCATACATATACCTCATATTCTCCCAGGACTGTAAATTTACTGTTGAGCTTATGATTGGTACTTGGTAGATTTTTATTAAATGGATTACATGCTGGAGCAGGTTCTCCATGGAGTATTAAATATTCTTTGAGCTGGTTGAACACCATTTATAACTTAAAATTGGCCATGGTGAGTGAATTTATACCATGGGAGATTAGAAATCAGCAAGTGCTATGAATTGGATGTTTGCTTTGTTAGAGAGCTGGATTATCAGCACATTGTTGAATGTTCCTCTTTATTGTTATTGATAGTAGTATCTTGGAAGCTGGAATGAGGCTCAGTGGTAGAGCGCTTCTTGCCTGTCATGTGTGAGGCCCTAGGTTCCATCCTTAGCATTAGGGGGAAAAGTGGTGATCTGTCTTTAAGACCGTTCCTATTCTCTGAACAGATTTTTTTTGGTTCAATAGTATTTATAGTGTGTATCGGATACTGTTGTGAGGCAAAGAAGAGAGAAAACCAGTCCTCTTCTCCAAAAGTTTAACTCAATTGTAAATCTGCTGGTGTTGTTAACCTTAGTATCTTTGATTTTTTTGTGATAAAATTTAGAACAAGATGAACTATGAAATTGACAAAGTTTTAGTATCAGGGATATTTTTGCTATATGTCCATTCATTTGTGTATGGCCTGATTCTTATCTTTATTCTGCCCTCCACCTTTTAAAGGAAAGCCTGAAGTAGCCTGTGAAAACCCACATTGTACTGTAGTACCTTTGATGCGGCCTACTCTACACATTGCAGACAAAGATCCAATCCCCGAGGAGCAGGTAAGAAGGAAAATTACCCTTTATTACTTCCAAAGAGTTTCACATACAAAGTTTGCCTTCCTTCCTTCCTTCCTTCCTTCCTTCCTTCCTTCCTCCTTCCTTCCTTCCTTCCTTTCTTTCTTTTTCTTTCTTTTTTTTAATATATTTTAGTTATAGATGGACACAGTATCTTTATTATTTATTTTTATGTGGTACTGAGGATTGAACCCTGGGCCTCACACGTGTGAGGCAAGTGCTCCACCACTAAGCTACAACTCCATCCCACCATCCTTTCTTTTAAGTGACATAATTGTCAAATAGCTGATTGCATTCTGTTTCTAATGAATTTCAAGATCACAATGTAAATTATTGAATTTATACAAAGGCATTAGTTCTTTTTTTTTTTTTTTTTTTAAAGAGAGAGTGAGAGAGGAGAGAGAGAGAGAGAGAGAATTTTTAATATTTATTTTTTAGTTCTCAGCGGACACAACATCTTTGTTGGTATGTGGTGCTGAGGATCGAACCCGGGCCGCACGCATGCAAGGCGAGCGCGCTACCGCTTGAGCCACATCCCCAGCCAAGGCATTAGTTCTTAATCCCCTGGATTTGAATTCCTTGAAACCACCAGATTTCTTGTCCAAATGTCCACTTCATAGAGGCTTTTAAAGTGCTTAAACACAATAAAGATTAGTGTTTGACCAAAGTTGCCTTCTGGAATCCTGGAAACATTTTTATCTTGATTTGTGTGGTGGTTGCTAATATGCATACATGTGTAAAAATCTATACCTTGAGATTTGTGCACTTGACTTCATGGATGTTATATCACACATTTTTTTTTTTTTTTTTTAGAGAGAGAGAATTTTTTTTTTTAATATTTATTTTTTAGTTCTCGGCGGACACAACATCTTTGTTGGTATGTGGTGCTGGGGAACGAACCCAGGCCGCACGCATGCCAGGCGAGCGCGCTACCGCTTGAGCCACATCCCCAGCCCTATCACACATTTTTAATGGTTGCATTAGTTAGTGCAAAGATTTCTCTTGTTCAGTCTAAGCAAAACTTCCTTCAGTCATATTATCTTTCATATTCTTAATTATAAATGGAAACCAAATTAGCTAGTTTAACAGACAGATAATTTATTTAAAACCATTAACTAGCTTACAGAACATTTCAGAAGACTAGATAAACAGGCTTGAGCCAGGCTAGGGTTAACAGCCAAACTCATTCAAAAAGAACTGTTCCATTGAAGACCTCATTGCTTAGCCCAGGGGCACTGACATTGCCTGATTTTCTTTCAATGCCAAATAGTAAATCCTACCCTCAGAACCACTCCCTCCCAGAACATGATCTGTTGACATCCTTGCCAGAATGGCCTTCTTCAGGTGCCTGCTTCTTTTGTCACAAACTTCTAATTCAGGTATATCTCTTTAGAGGATCCCATGTCATTTGCCTAAATCTTAACTGCAAGGAAAGCTGGGTGAGTAAATATTCTACCCTCTGGTCTTAGAGATGTGGAGAACAATAAAATGGGGTGATCCCTAATTCTAGCAAGAGTATTCAGACTTCCTGGGAAGTCAGAAAGAACCATAGATATTTCTTATAAGAACAACATTAACTGTCACATTGTCAGTCCTAGTTTTGATTGGTTTCTACATAGCAAAAAAAAAAAAAAAAAACAATTTTAACCATATCTGTAGTATGGTTATCAGGCATGGAAAAATAACCATGGGTGTTATTAAACCCTTTTTTAGAATCAACTGTTAAGCTTTTTGAATACTTCAATTAATCTATAGATCTTTTTAAAATTTTGTTCTTTTTTTCCCCCTGTTTTTGTTCAACTATGCTTTAATGACCTATGCCAAAAGCAAGTCCTCCGTGTGTGTGTGTGTGTGTGTGTGTGTGTGTGTGTGTGTATGTGTGTGGTGCTGGGGATTGAACCCAGGGCCTTGTGAATGTGAGGCAAGCACTTTACCAAATGAACTGTATCCCCCCAAGTCCTCAATTTTTAACTCAAGAGATATGTAGCTACAAATACATAAATGCTGCTAGAAAACTGTCTGTAGTACAAAGCTTTTTCTTTTTCTTTTTTAATATTTATTTTTTAGTTTTCGGCGGACACAACATCTTTCTTTGTATGTGGTGCTGAGGATCGAACCCGGGCCGCACGCATGCCAGGCTAGCGTGCTACTGCTTGAGCCACATCTCCAGCCCTACAATGCTTTTTCTTTTATTCATTTTCAGGAATTAGAAGCTTATGTAGATGATATAGATATGGACAGTGATTTCAGAAAAGATGATTTTTATTACTTGTCTCAAGAAGACAAAGAGAGACAGAAGCGTGAGCAGGAAGAATCCAAGAGGGTACTGCAAGAATTAAAATCTGTGCTTGGATTTAAAGCTTCAGAGGCAGAAAGGCAGAAATGGAAGCAACTTCTCTTTAGCGATCATGGTAAGCACTGACTTCAGAGTAAAAGCTTATTTCAATGAAGGGGATTCTTTTTTTCTTACACCATGAATCTTACTGTAACTAATTCTTATGGCTTAAATTCTAGGTAACTACCAATAAACATAGTACTTTTTCTTCTAAAAGCAAATCAGTTTGATCAATAAAAATAGGTATGTAAACATACTAGAAATATAAAATTAGACTTTTCTATCAGTTATTTAATTTTTTACTAAATTTTTTTGAAATGGACATTACATTAAACAATTTGGAGTATTTTAAATAAAATGTTTTCAAATTTAGTGAATTGAAATTTGGAACTGTTTTCTGTATTAAAAATAACTTGTTGAAACACAAAATTAATAACTCTGTGTTTACTATTGAAAAGTATGTTAAGGCCTAGGCCAGTTAGAGTCACTTAAGTGACCTGAGTGTTTCAGCAGACAGGAGGGGAGGAAGTTTTCTATGTGTACTATCTCCATATTCTAATTTGTTTACTAGGCTGAATGGGAATAAAACCAAAGGTTAGCTTAAGCTTCTTCACATTACTCACCCTTCTTTCCTTCAGTCATGCTTCAGAAGAATCAGGGGAAGGAGTGAGGGGAGGCTTGATCATTGGCAGTTTGATCATTCTGACTAATTGCTAGTTGTATTGATTCCTGTGATTTCCAACAAGCTAGAGTGGGACTTCCCTTCCATTTTGAAGTATCTTTATGGACCCTTAAAATCAATTGCCTGCCTCTCCCTTTCTCACTAGAAGTAGTATATAGATTGCCTGTACTTCTAGAATGCTCCTTAGGATTTTCTCCTCTTCTGAGCCCTCCTTTTCTCCTGGTCCATGTCTACATTTCATGCTTTTAACTTTTCTCTTCCTCACCATCAGCCCCCTTTATAGCTGAAGTCCTCACTAGATTATGCTTGTTCATTATAATAGTCTCTCAGCTAGTTGACTTCAATTTTCAGTACCTTTTTTCCTAAGCTATCTTACAAGCTCTTTCCAGATAATTCTCAAATGGCACATTGATAATTGCTTTATCTTAAAAGCTATAGTGGCTCCCTCTTACAGTAAGTATCAGCCTGTTCATCTTAAGAATCCATCATGTCCAAATATATTTCTCACAGTTTCTAGTGAAGATAATCTTCCTCAATTTATGTTCAGCTAATTAGATATAATTCCACCAACTATTTTTATTCTTAAAGAAAATTTATGTCAAATCTTTTACCAAGAATTCTGTCTCTACAAGGCTGCCCTGTCTACCAGTCTCTCCTCTAAATTCTGATTGCTCTAGCCCTCCTACCTCTCCTAGCTCTGTGGAACCTCACACTAGAGAGGCATTGTAGTGAGAGGCAAAGAAAGACTTGAGCATCAAAGCATAGTAGAAAAGGGAAATGATTAAGGGCTTTCCAGAAGCAAAAGGAGAGTTTCTGTAATATGCTGGTTCATATGTCGGGGCCTACCTAAATCAGAGATTAATGGAGTTATGTTTTAGGTACTGTTACTTTCTACGTGTTCAGGTGTTTTGTTTTGTTTTGTTTTGTTTTGTTTTTTGTCTCTGGAACTAAATTACAGTCTCCTTAAATAGGGACTTTATTATCCCTCACAGTATTCATTTAGCAAATTATTCATTCAACAAGTAGTTATTGAGTACCTATTATATGCCAGGCACTGTTTACTGCTGTACCCATAGCATATAAATCAGGAGACAAAAATGCATATCATCATCCCAGCTATTAGGAAGCCTTAGGCAAGAGGATCACAAGTTCAAAGCCAGCCTGGGCAACTTAGTAAAATTCTGTCTCAATAAATTTTGAAAGGCTGGAAAGGTAGCTCAGTGGTAATGCACTTGCCTGGCATGCATGAAGCCCTGGGTTCAATCTTCAGTACTACCCCAAAAAAAGCCTATATTCTCACAAGCTTGTCAACTGATCCTCCCTTGTGCTGATTGTATCCCCCCATTCAATTAGCAGTAATCATTATCAGTCAACTTCTAACATGTTACATTTGTTAAGAACTAGCATATTTATAAACTAAAAAATGTGCGAAACACTGAAAATAGCATTGTATATAGGCTAGTATCTTTTATTATTGAGTATTTTCTTCTCATAGTTTTAAAATTACCTGTTAACATTATGGGCAAATGAGAGAAATGGGTCTCATTTTCAGGTATGTGCTTTTGATGCAGTTTGCATTTGAAAAGGCAATAATGCTGTGTAGTTTTTTAAAATAAAACTGCTGATACCATAAAATGCTTTTCCCATGAAAAATTTCAGTACGTCTTCCAGAGTTGTTTTCATCTCTGCCTACAGGGGTAAAGTCCGAATGGAATTAGAGAGGGAAATTCTACACTGGAACCTGCTGTGGCCATTTTTTTTCTGTTGTTGCTGCTTCTCTAGTGGAGTTACTGCAGCATAGGGATGTTTCTTGGAAATGGACACGTTTTACAAAAATATTTTTTAAACACACGCCAGATCTTCAAGAAGCACTTTTTTCCTTCCGTCATGCTTCATAATATATTGTATTGTACTAACCCCTCATGCTGGGAGGAGAGACTGCCTAGCAAGCAACCCACTGCCTACTAACATCAAGAGGGGCCTAAATAAAACTTCATTTTCCTTGCAAGGACAACTTCTACCGTATGGATATATGTTTATGTATTATACTTTGTTCCGTAGTTGATCTTGAATGCAAATTTCATTTTGTTTGTATTTTTCTGTGGCGCTTCAAAATGTGTAGAAGTGTGACTTTACTTCCATTAGGGTCTTCTTAGGTGGTTGGCAAGTAAGTTAAATTATATATTTTTTTCCATGCTGTTTTAACTTGTAAATATATATAGATGTTGAAGATGCAAGTATTATCTGGGTCACTTTAGGCCTTTTATTGAACACATTTTCAGTGAAAACCACTCTGCTTATTCTTTAATAATAGTGGTTCTCAAATTTTAGTGTGCATCAGAATCAAGTGGAGCCTTGTAAAAAACAGCTGGTCCCCACTCCCACAGTTTCCAATTTAGTAGACTGAGATCGGGCCCAAGAATTTCTGCTTCTAACAGATTCCTAGGTGATGGCTGACCTTGTTGGTTCAGGGACCACACTTTGAGAACCACTGCTTTTGAATAAGATGATAGCTTAAAAAACTCTTCATCAAATCTCCATCTCATTCCATTTCTTAGACATTTTATTTCTTATAAAGTTACCTAGACTTATAAATTTTTATTGCTTTTACTAGAAAGTTTTAATAAATTTTATTTATTTATTGTTCTTTTTAAGAAAAAAGTTACTGGGAGTTTAAAGTTTAAATCATTTGCAGGGTTCTTAGTTATTATTTTTCTTTTTTCTTTCCTTTTCTCTCTGTCTTTCTCTTTTTTTTTTTTTTTCCTTTGAAGCTGTGTTGAAATCCTTGTCTCCTGTAGACCCAGTGGAACCCATAAGTAATTCAGAACCATCAGTGAATTCAGATATGGGAAAAGTCAGTAAAAATGATACTGAAGAGGAAAATAGTAGTAAGCCCTCCACAAATGACAATGAAATAAGTAGGACTGAGTATTTATGTGAGAATCAACAAGAGGATAAAAATAAAGACAATTCTGCAAATGAAGTCTTCCTCCAAGGGCCTGAAGAAGCAATGTGCTACCAGTGTGAGAGTGAGGACGAATCTCCACAGGCCGTTGGAGGTGGCCTGGCCACTGTCTCTCCAACTCCCAGGGACTCCTTGCAGCCCTCCATCAAGCAGAGGTTGGCACAGCTCCAGCTGTCACCAGAATTTACCTTCACTGCTGGCCTCGCAGCAGAAGTGGCTGCTAGGTCTCTCTCCTTCACCACCATGCAGGAACAGACTTTTGGCGATGAGGAGGAAGAACAAATAATAGAAGAAAATGAAAACGAGGTAGAGGAAAGTAAAAACCAAGATCAATGAAATGATTTTAGATTGTTCCTTTTACAAAAGTGTTTTAGCTTCAGGACTGGAAAGGGAAGATAAGTGTAAGTTTACTATCTATAAAGTTAAGATGTGAATTTCTAGGAAGAAACCTGGTTTGAACAACTGTCTCAGATTAATAGTTACCTGTAAGTGGCAGATTTTTTAGGAAAATAAGAGAAAGGTAAGGGCTCTTTAAAATAAACTGCTGCTTTATTTGTGGCCCAACTGATAATCTTGGTAATTATTTAAGTACTTTTAATAAGAAATGAATTTATCATTTCTTGCCAGAATTTGCTACCATAAGGTGACTAGGTTAATTCTCTTGCAAGAACATTAACATTTAGTATGACTCCTTTTTACTGTATCTTTGCAGTTAGTAACTGCAGCTATTATGTTAATATCGAGTTGTTTGTATTTTATTTTTGTTTATACCAGTCTTAAAAAAAAAGATACAGGTTCTGAATAAAAAAAATTTAATTCATACAATTGATGTGTGCTGGGGTTTGGAACTTAAAAGTAGTTTCAAAAATAGTTGGGTTATGACATAATTCTTATTGTTCGTGTAAATATTCAGTAGTTAATTTTAAGATGTTCCTAATAGTCTTTAAAAGGAAAACATACCAGGTCAAGAAAAACCCTTTCAACTTTTTTCTTTTGTTATTACTTTTTCCTTCCTTTGTTGTTACTTTCCTTGTCAAAAGTGGGATCCCCCACCCCCAACTTAGCATAATGTTCTTTGTATCAGTTTGCCTCAAGATAATTGTGCACCATTACCACAAGTAGGTCCAGTGCTGCAATTTTCTAGCCTGTGAGCCTCTGAGACTCAGGAAACCTGTCAGCTTCCTGGAAAGAAACCTTGTCTTCCTAGTCTTCATTTGCAAGCTACCTCTTAGAAGAGACTGCTTTCCAAAGTGGCCAATCTCATGTGTTGTGATTCCATTGTTGAAGACTGGTATTTTTTGGAATATACTGTTTTTGAAACCTGTAATTCCTGTACCTGACATAGTTTATAGACATTATTTAGGGAAAATGTAAGAATAACTCAACTTAGCTGTTATACTACAGGGAAATTACATGATGAATCTAGATTATCTTTAGATAATCTAGAAACACATTTAAATTATGTCACTTAGCACTTACAGTGAGTAAATTTACTTATACTCAGAATTGTTTATTTTTTTAATAACTTTTTTTTTAATCCTGAGGAAAAACTTGGTTTAGCTTTATATGACTAGTAGACATCCTTTGTACCATAAGTGATTTTTGCCTTTTGCCAAAATTTTGGGACTTATCGTAATAAACCTCTTCAGAGTAATACCTTAGGTTGGACCTAGTTATACTAAATTTGAAGGAAAAAAGAATCTTCTTGTGTTGTTACTGACTTCTGTGTTCCTAAGTAATAATACCTATACTTTCTGGTTTAAATCACAAACTTAGTTGCCAACTCCATTTTTCCTGGGATTTAGGAAAAGCAATTACAGAAAAACTTGGTGATCTTTATTTTATTTTAACCTATAACCTTACAGAGGAAAAATCAGAGTTTAATAATTTTAATTCTTTTATTCTATTTTGTTTCTACTATCTTGATTTGGGAGAGAGATCTTCATAACATAGTATCAGTTTTATTCAGGTGACACTTCTTAATTCTGAAAGATTAGATAATTTGAAGCAGAATTTTCCAGTCTTCCAATCTGATCTGTTTTATTCACTAGCCATTACATAGTTTCATGAAAAGTCTACTTGTTGAAATCATGATCTAAAGATCTTGGAACATTAACCAAATATTAGGTGTTTTGTAAGTAGTTTTTCAAATTTTCTTTCATCTTATAAAATATTTTCAAGATAAAATATTATCTTCTTGAAAATTCCTTGACATATTTTTTCCTGACAATGTTCTAAGTTGATGTTTCTCATTGTCGTTTTAGTGGGATACCTGCTTCAGAATAAACTAGAGGTCTTTTTTTTTTTTTTTAATGAGAATTTTAGGACATACTCTCTGTAATTCTTAGCTTGAAATGAGACCTAGGTAATGTTCATGCCCAATAAAATGTAAGAATCCCTGTCTATCACTTAGTTCTTCCAATGAATACCTTAGGAAATATAAAAAAACAGGCCAATATAATATAAATAGGTGTTCTTGTTTACCAATGTAATATAAATAGGTGTTCTTGTTTATTACTTTTTCTAAGAATATTCTACTTTCTCTTATCAGGTTGTTGATAGTTTTAATAGCTGCCATTCTACATCCAGAAGAAGCCTCTGGGAAAAAAACATTTTGTGGAAAACACTTATAACTGTACTTTGCAAATTTTACAGTATTTTTTGACAGTATAAATCGTGGTAGTGCTAGTATCCTGACAGCTCTTAATACAAATATCGCCATGGTTTGTTTTATCAAGACAAGCCTAGAACTCAAAGGAAGGACACATGTGAGGGGCTGATTTAGGCCACTCTTTAAGACAGAATTTTTATCCTTTGTCCACGCACGGATAGGAAAGTCATGACAGAAAGTGGTCTGGTACCAGTTATCATGCCTTAAATCCTTTTTCTCAGCTTTTATTAAAGCCCTACCTATCTGGCACATCTAGGGCCAGACTCTTGTTGGTCTGTGACTTGCAATCCTCTGCTTATTTTCACAACTTCTTTGTGTTTTCTGATTTTATAGCTTACATCCTCATTAAAGCTAATGGTTCTCACAACATATGAATATATTTCATTAGGAAACTGATACCTCAATTCAAATCAGAATTCTTAAGTTACACAAGCAAATTGAGAGAAACACACTTAAGGCAAATTAATAAGAAAGTTTTAAGAGGATAGGTTCATGCTTTCCTATAGAAGAATAGGCTGAGTTTAAATTCCATACCCTTCATTTAAAAGCTGTGGGTGGGGGCTGGGGTTGTGGCTCAGCTGTAGAGTGTTCGCCCACCAGGGGCAAGGCCCTGGGTTCAATCCTCAGCACCACATAAAATAAATAATAATTCAAAAATTAACTATATAAAAGCTGTGACCTAATAATGTTAGGGAGAGTCTTTCCAACAGAACTCAAATTCTCTGAATTTCTAAATGCTATTTGCACTTTCTTTTCAGAGAAGATAAAAGGGAATAAAATGTTTGAGACTGAAAAGCAAGATTGGTTATAAATATATTAGTAAAACAGGTCAAACATTTTTAAACTCAGTTTTCTTAAAAAAGTAATAGTCTGACTCACATTTTAAAAATTATAAAACTTTTAATGTTAAAGTATAAAAATCAACTTCTGGTATATTTCAAAAGTTATAGGTTAATGGAGTATTAATCAGATAGGACCCTAGATTTCATTTCTCTCTGTTGACTATTTACATTTTACCAAATGATTAGAAATCCTTTGTCAAAAATCCTATGTGATTTGGTTTAATCACAGTATGTTGTTTCTGAACCCAAACAAAACCAGGATACAAGAACTAAATACCATAAGATGGTGATACATATAGCTAACCCATTGCTTGAGGTTAAGTAGATAGTATGCTGTGAATGACAGACAGGGTATAAAGATTTATTTTTCCAGTTCCATTTATAGGAACATATCTATGTAGTTCATAACTTAGATTAGAAAACTAAACTGCAAATAATTTAGGAGAGAAAATATAGAAAATGCCTAAGTACTGTAACAATTCATTCAGCTGTCATCATTGACAGGTTATTAACTTGAGTCAGTTAATTTTTAAAAAAATTTTTAGTTGTAGATGAACAGAATATTTATTTATTTTATGTGGTGCTAAGGATGGAACCCAGTGCCTCAAACATGCTAGGCAAGTGCTCTACCACTGAGCTACAGCCCCATTCCCATTGAATCAGTTAAATTTTGAGGCAAATTCATTTAATCGCACCTCTCCATTTTTCTAAAGTATATAGAATGTAGTTTAACCTTTTCTTTTTCATCTTTAAGAATATCACCTCCTATCATGGGTGATTGACAAATTCACCCCCGGGGATGACAGGAATGATGTCGGGCCCCTTTACTGGCTAACTTCACATTGCTGTGCTTTTTTGAATACTGTTTGTTTTTCACAGTTTCTCTATCTTCCCTTATAATCAGTTGTGATTTTGTTGCTGTCTTGTGTGCCCGCCTTCTGCAATAGGCCCCTAATTTGCTGCTTCTAATCTGCTGTGGACTGAGAAACCAGATTGCCAAGCTTGCTAGAATTGTGTCTAAAATAAGAGTAAGTAGACTGCAACAAGGCTAAGGGCTCTTCTATCAGTAAAGTGCATGGACTTTGTGATAACCTGTTTGGGTTCTTAGCATTCATCTGTTTGCCTCTTACTAAGGACTTGCTAAAACTGCTTGGTTGAATATGTGATTGCCATATATTTGAAGTATTAATTCTGTTTTAATATATTGATGTTTCTAGGATTCCCTGTTAATGAATTCAATGCTAAAAGAAAAATTTGACTACCATATTTGTATAAATCATTGTGTATATGTCAGGAAAATGTTAAATATTTTGTTTTTGTTAATCGTTCTTAATTGAGTACACAGATTTTGAAATTTATGGCATGATTAACATGACTTCAGCTCTGTCCACCAAGACTTATATTCTCGAACTATTGGTCTGAGACTAAACATGACTAATTTAGTAAGAACTGGCTGACTTGACTATTTGGGGAAGGAGTCATTCTTGATATCCCAGTTTTCTATTAAGCTTAAACTTCTTTCAGCATTAAATTTTTGGAATGATTTCTGAAGGCAATCTTTATAAAAACTATTGCTGTCTTCTTAAACAATATATGAAATACACTTTAAGCTTTTATATTAAAATTATCATTTTGAACATTAGTTATTATACTTGGATAGACTAAACACTGAGAATTATTTGTCCTGTACTAAATGACTCCATTCTGCAGCACTTGTTTCAGTTTTCATGTCTTTGTTTTCAGTGGATGTTCTGATTCCTCCATTTATATTACTGCTTGCTTAAGTGTGATTGTAGCAATATACTTTATTCACCTTCGTAATGCACCTTCTGATCTGCTTGGGTTTGGGGGACCAGATGACTAAGATAGTTAGAACTGAGTACTAACTAAAGTAAGAGTAAATGGACCTACAGTGAAGACATGAAGAAGTGGATTGTGCTTCCTTGCATGGATGTTTGTGACATCTGTGACTCCCCACCTGTTAGGTTGCTGTCCTTAGTTCATGAGGTTACCGTATTAGATACCTACTCTCAAAATACAAATTGTTATTTTACAAAAGGAGCCATTTCGTTTCCATACTTTACTTTCTGTTAGGATAGTTCTATGCTACAATTCTTTGGCTCTGATTAAAACCAGGTCATTTGAATTAGCATTTTCAATCGTATTTCTCTTTGAATTGGATGCCACGAGCTTTTTTTTTTTTTTTTCCCCAAGAGAATAAGATCTAGGCAGTTATACCACAAAGTATTTATTCTTTGATATGCTACTTTTTCAAACAGTATCTTTATTTTTTTTTCTGTTGAATTGCTTTATTAAATTATCTGGGAGGTATATTTTTTTCTTACGTATACAGGACTGAGGTGCAAAAAGCTTAAATGACCCTTTGGGATTACACAGTGAATCCATGGCATAATCTGAAAGGATTTCATAGCAAAGCACACAGGGTCAGAATCATCTCCTTGAAAACATTATACCCTTATGTTACACATGTTCCTAGTTCAAAATGCATTATGAAATGCTCAAAAATTATCAAAAATAAATTTAACTATTTTAAATTGGCATCACCATGTACAGAAGTACCTAGAACAAAATCTGAGAGGTTTCCTGATTGACCCTCCATTATATTAGTAAATTGCTAAATACTGTCAATTCTGTGTCTTTTTTAACAGTATCTTTATTTTTACTTAACTAAAGGAAATGTATGTTAAAAGCTTACCAAAAATTGTTGGTGTTCAATCTAATGGTATTGACAGATATTTGAATGACTAAATTCCCACTGTCACTCTATTATATTTGGCATGCCTAAGTGATCATTTAATATGTAAAATAATCAAGCAGGATGACTTTCCTCTCTTGGGTGGAAAAAAACATGAAATTTGCATGTTGCAATATTTGCAAGTAAAATTCAAATCTGTCTAGAGGTAGATTTAGCATCAAACAATTTATTTTTACTAACAAACTATGTTTTAGCAACGTATGTTGACTCATGCTTTTCATTACACACAAGGTGATTGGTAAATCAGTCTATTCATGACCATACTTCCTAGAGTCAGCTTTCAGGTATCCATGCTAATGGAAGGGAGTTATGATAGAACAATCATAAAAAATAGATTATCTATAGGGCTGGGATTGTGGCTCAGCAGTAGAGCGCTCGCCTAGCTTATGCGGGGCCCTGTGTTCAATCCTCAGCACCACATAAAAATAAATTAATGGAATAAAGGTTAAAAAAAAATAGATTATCTAAACCCATTTCTGGAGTTGGGACTGCCATTGCCAAAGAGATAGTCATGATGCCAAACCTGGGTTGGTGCTATAAGAAGAAAGCTTGTCTTTGAGTATAGATATGAGAGAAAAGTGATTCTACACAGTGTAATTGCTATAAAACAAAAAGAAGACAAATCAGTTCCAGAACTCAGACATGCAAAACTTTAGCAGCAATCAGGAGGAATTGATTTTATGTGTATCTTAAAATGTGTGACAAAGTAAAGTGAACATATCTTTAAAATGCTATGAATTTTGATCTACTCTTGACAATGAAATATAGTTTTATCCCTATGTACTGAAATTGTTTAGCAATATGTTATTGCAATAGAACGGTATTTATACTTCTGGCTATACTATCTTTAAAAATGAGTATAGTCTGAGATATGGTTATAGAATTCCTCCCTTTATTTATATCTTAAGAATTTCTTAAGGGGGCAATTTCACTATTTGAGTTGTTATATTTTTTCAGTTTTATATCATTTCTTAAATGTCAGCTACCTACAAATTATTGTACATATTTTGCTAAAACTGAAGCATGTCTCTTACAAGTTTATTCTTTTATGGTATTCTAAACAATTACCTAACTTTTTTTCCTTCCCAATTAAATGTTTAAGGAAATTAACTCCATTTCTAAATCATAGTATTTTTTGCACTTTTATCACACTAATCTTTACCTTCTGTTCATACTATAATTTCCATAATGCTTACTCAGGCACAGTAGTTACATATGACAATGTATAGAAGGCTCCAGAAATGTCACTCCCATCCCGTAAAGGTTGGCGTATGTCCTGGTACAGCCATGGAGGTCCATATGGGTGAAAAGCCCAGAAGTCGACCTGAGCTGAAAGTACTCCCAAGGAGTTTGGTTTTGTTTGGGTTTGTTCTAGGTATGGTCCCAGGGATCCCAGATCAAACCAGGCCCCTGGGCCTATCCTAGAACCAACCTAAGCTCGTGCATCATTCCTGGAACATCACGAATGTGAAGACTGAAGATAACCTGAGGCTGACCAGACATCCTGTGTTCACCAAGATTCACATCTTTTTGTATGTATGTTGTCTTTTAGCAAGGGTTGGTTGGTTATCCCTCTAAAATTAGAGGGACAACATTTGGTAACACTACATAGTCTTCCCAGACTTTGACATTGTAGTAATTTCTCTTAATAGGAATTCTCTACAATTACTATTAATTGCCAGTGAGGAGAGTTATTCTTGTGATTTTTATTATCACAAAATAGATTAAAATGTCTATTTTCAGTAGAAGCAACTTAGCCACAAAAAAAAAAAAAAAAATCAATCCCTGACCCAAAAGCCCTCCTCAAAAATGAATGGGTTTTGTTCTCTTAAATACTCTCTACTCAACAATATTGTACCAGTTTCATTTAACTGAATAATAATTGTTCACAGTTTCTGAAGGGCATTTAGTCTTTGCCTTCTGGTTTCAATGCTAAGTGATTTTAAAATCTTGTTTCAGAAGACTACTACCTTTTTCCTTGAATCTATAATTGACTCTAACTTTCAGAGCTCACTTTGAAAGTTTCTGCTATTGTTAATGAAAACAAGCTAGGATAATGTAAAAATGGGTTAAGGGCTCACATTTTACATCAGTAGTTTGCAGAAGATTTTTAGTAAGATTAAATTCATCTTGTGGCCTCATATCATAATTGTGGCATTGCTATAGTTACATAACGTTTTTGTTGTTGTTGTTGTTGTTGTTAATTTAGTAGGTGAGATCTCTGAAGAGTCATGCAAGCATCTAACACCCAAAAGTTATGGTGCACAATGAAAACATACTTCTGCTAATGCTGGCTTCTGCAATAGCTTTAGATCATGTGTAAATAACTGTCAGAAACTCTGCATGTGAAAGAAACTTGAAACTGCTGTTCCTCCAAGCTTTATCACAGCAAAATTTGGTCAATAAGCTATCCTTCAAAATAGGACTGGGGGCGTATGGAGGCACATCGGAATAAGTCAACTGTGGAATTAATTTTATGCTGTATTCATCCATAGGTGGTATTATTTTTCCTTTTAAGTCTGATGTTTACACCTCTCTCTCAATGTTTTCTTTTCTGCAGTGTGTTTCTCTGTATTGGTGTGCTCATCTGGCAGCACAGTTAACTGTGTTTGTTGCCCATAGCCTGAAATGAATGTGAACCCATTTTAGGTTTATATACGGTACATTTATATTTTACGGTACAATATATTGTCAATATATTTTGGGGGCCCTTGCACTCTCTTTTAACATAGTTAGTTAGGAATACTGAAAATAGGAATGTGTGGACTGTTTAAGGAGTTAAGGCAGCCATTGGAGTGGGAGATGTAGCTCAGTGGTAGAATGCCTAACATGTGCAAGACCCTAAGTTCAATCCCCAGGACCACCGACAAAATTTTAAGTGTACAGTTCAGAAGCTTAAGTGTATTCACATTGTAATGATATGTATCTCCAGAACATTTTCATCTTGAAAATTTGAAACACTTACCCGTTAAATAATAGGAATTCTCTATGATTACTATTAGTAATCCTTTTCTTTTCCCCACAGCCCCTGATGCCGTTCTACTTTCCATTATGCCCTCAAAGTTCATCAATATTGTGGCATGAGACAGGTCTTCCTTCTTTTTTAAGGCTATAGTTAAGTATTAACCACATTTGTTGATCCATTCATGTGTTGGATACTTGGGTTGCTTCCACCTCTTGGCTATTATGAATAATGCTGCTATGAATGTGGATGTGCAAAATCTTTTCTTTTTACACATAACATTTTCTTTATTAATCACTGTCTGTATTTTATCACATCAGTTTTGGGTCAGCTATTTTAAAAGAAAACAACTGTAGGTTTGTATATGTCTGTATTATTGTTGTTCCTTCTAAGCTTCAAAAATCTCTAAATAAAATCTGTACCTCCTTACCTCTTTAGTGTATGTAACTTTTTATTTATTATTTTTTAAAAATTATTTTTTAAAGATAGGGACTTACTCTGATACCAAGACTGGCCTCAAACTTTTGGGCTTATGTTATCCTCCTGTGTTTATTTTTCTCCATTATGATATTTTTAGAATTTTTTCTTTAAAAAAGGCCTTTGTCTGAAAAAAACTTTCATTCATTACCCCAACTTTGGTTTGTTCACTGAAGTGCCTCACTTGATAATTTGTCAGCACAGAAAGAGCCAAGTTAAAACTTCCATTTTTACCATTCCTGTTGTACATGTTCTAAGCATGTTATATTTGTTGACTGATATGAGCCCCCTGACAGAAATCACATACATCAAGAAGGAAGTTAACATCAAGTGGCTCATACTTTGATAGGTAGGTCAAAAGGATGAGTTACTGGTTTGAACCTTTCGGGCTCACTCACACCCTTAGAAACGTTCCTGGAGTTCCAAAATGGCTCTGTAGACTAAATGCTGCTAAGAAAGTTCCTTAAACTGAACTTTTAAGTCTCCTCTTTCCAGAAATGACTTGATGCAAGGAATAAATATTGATAAAGGAAAATTTTGAAACTGGGCCCTTGTCTAAGATTTTCTAATTAAAATTGTGAGGTGAGGTAGGATGTGAGTAGTTACTCTACCAGATTCAGAAGTCACTGGGTAGGAAATATCCCTTATGGTAATCATTCCTTGTCTTCACAATTTGCTTTTGAAGGTCTTTAGCAGGTGTGCTGTAACCATTGAAGATAAAGTTGGCAAATAATAATTTTCCCCGAATGTACATCTGAAAAAGTTAATAAAACATTTTCAAAATGTGGTTATTTAAAAAAGTAATTCTGTTTTTTCAAAGGAAGATCTTCAGATGTGTCTCTTTGAGGAAATGTTCATGAGTATTTAGATAATAGTCGTCACACATTCTCCTGAAAGCTGAATATATTTGAGTTTAAGACAAAGGTTCAGTAGTTTAGTCATTCGGTCACAAAGTGGCAAAACTCATATCCTAATTGATACTAAAGATAGCATCTGTTCCTAACATTATCTGTCTATGTACACATTTCATCATACAGCTAATCACTACAGTACAGAGCCCCTGAATTTGAAAGTCAACAGACTTGGAATCTGAACAAAACTACTTCTCTTTAAACTCAGGCAAAGTTACTTAACCATATATAGCTGTAGTTACCTCTATAAGGCAAAAAAACACATTGATTAATATTCATGAAATAGAGCAGAACTCTAAAAGCCTATTTCATTTCTAAAATTCTGTTTCTCCATTTCTTAATGGAGATAACAACTCTTCTGTGTAAAGCCAAGTTTGTCTTTCCATTCTAAGAGAGCATCTTAAGTTGAGGCACAGGGAACAACTTGATGTTGAGAGCCACAGCCAAAGCGGCCCCAGCAAACTTTCAGACTGCCAGCTGATGATTGGCTCACAGCAGCCCTAGCAACATCTAGCTGATTGGCTCCTCTGCGGTGATGCTCATTGGGCTGTTTCCCTGCCCTTTCAGACCATGGAGCTGCTCATTGGGGGACTTCTTTGGCTCCTCCCACGCGACCCAGCCAATCGGCCTCAAGAGCAGGAGGATTGTGGGAGGTGGAGAGGCTTGTGGTTTTGAGGGAGAGGCTTGTGGGAAGCCAGTGGTAGCAGTTGGGCTCTGAGGGTTTTTCCTGAGGAGCTGTTTTGTTTGGCCTGTGTGGTTCTAAAAATAAAGTTCGTTTCTTTTGACAAGTGGCTCCTGAATTGTGCCCAGCCAGACTGCGGTATTTGGTGGCCCGCATGGGGAACGACTGAGGGTAAGTGATAAGGTAAACTGCTCGTCCCTGAGGGCAGGGCGAGAGGATGGGTAGCCATTTTAAGATTATTCTTTTGTTTTGCTTCACTTTTGTTTTAAGTTGCCTGTCCCTGGAGATGTGTAAGGTGGAAGAAAAACTGCTCAGATCTGAGGAACAGAGAGGGAGAAAGGACAGATGGACATTTCAGGAGGCTATTATAATGATTTTGTGTTGTTCCAATTTTGTTTCACTCTGTTTCAGTTTTGTTAGGCGTTATCTTGTTGGGTTGTATTATAGTAGAAATATGGGATCAGAAATTAGTAGAAAACAAACTGAAAGTGTTAAGTAAATTGTTAGAGGAAGGAGGCATCTCAGTAAAATCAAGAACAGTCAGGGCATACGTTGATACAATACAAAAATGTAGCCCATGGCTTTTTAAGGAGGAGTTGTTAAATATATCACAATGGAACCATCATGGTGAAGATTTAAAAAGAGTAGAAAAGAAAAGCCCAGGGACTCTGCCAGTTGGCACATTGCCATTGTGGACGTTCGTATCTTGTTTGCTTAGTCCAAAACCTTCAGTTTAGACAATGGTAGAGGAAGGAGAAGACATATTGATTCAAGTAAAAGAGAAGGTCTCTCGAGCTAGTCAGACAGAGGAAGAAAGTTTAGAGCAGAAAAAGCCATCAGGGGAAAAGTTACAACAGGAGACTGCTAATAACACCTTTCTATCACCAGAGGGTGTAAGGGTCCAACCAGCAGCGCCACCTCTACAGGAGACTGCTACTAACACCTTTCTATCACCATAGGGCGTAAGTGTCCAACCAACAGCGCCACCTCCATATGCTGGGAGGCTCCCAACCCCCGCAGTTGATAGTTGGGATCCTGAGACAGGATCTCAAATATTAACATGCCCTGAATTTGAGGCAGGAGGGCAGTGAATTCACCATGCTTTAAATTTCAAAACAGTGAAGCAGCTAAAAGAGGCTGTAATAACCTATGGTCCTCAAGCACCCTTCACTGTAAGCTTGGTCGAATCCATTAACAACTTGAACATGACACCAGCAGATTGGGCTATTATGTGTAAAGCTGTGCTAAATGGAGGACAATACCTGTTACGAAAGGTTGCCAATGAGGAATTTTGCAAGGAGACAGCTAGGCGAAATGCAGCAGCTGGTTATCCTCAGAGAAATCTAGATATGTTGTTAGGAAAGGGACCTTATGTGGATCAGCAGCAACAAATTGCATATGATCCTGGCGTATACGCACAAATTGCTGTAGAGGCGGTTAGGGCATGGAAGACTTTACAAGGACATGGAGGTTTACAAGGTCAATTATCTAGATGCCAGAGACATTAATGAACAAGGGCAAATTGTGGCAGCTGCAGTAAAACAGGCTTTAGATGCCAGGCCAAGAACATGCTACAGTTGTGAACAAACAGGACATTTTAAAAGGAATTGCCCCATAGGAGGAGGGTTTAACAAAACTAGGTATCAAAGGAGTAGAATACCAGGTATTTGCCCACGATGCCGTAGAGGGAGACATTGGGCTAATGAATGCCGTTCTCAAACCACCATAGAGGGTACTCCACTATCAAAAAACGAACAAGGACCAGGTGTTTATCCACGATATCGTGGAGAAAGGCATCGGGCTCCATTGCCAAAAAATGGACAGGGGGGCCCAGTGCTCCAGGGCCCAAAACCACAAATATATGGAGCACTGGAGGAACCCAGCAACCCCATCAGGGTAGTGCCCAGGACACATTGTCCATGAGATCCCTCATCAGACAAACCAGAGGGAGCGCAGGGTTGGACGTCTGCGCCTCTGCCAGATCAGTACTAACTCCAGAGATGGGAGTTCAAATCATTCCCACAGGAGTAAAAGGACCTCTTCCCAAAAGAACAGTAGGCTGGGGCTGGGGATGTGGCTCAAGCGGTAGTGCACTTGCCTGGCATGCATGCGGCCCGGGTTCGATCCTCAGCACCACATACAAAAAACAAAGATGTTGTGCCCGCCAAAAAAATAAAAAATAAATATTAAAAAAGAACAGTAGGCTTATTATTGGGACGCAGCTCTTCTACTCTAAAAGGACTTATGATAAGTCCTGGGGTAATTGATCCCGATTATGAAGGTGAAATAAAAATTATATCCAGTTCTCCAAAGGGTATATCAGTAATTTCACCAGGAGATAGAATAGCAGTTACTAATAATAGCAAGCCTACATGATAAATTTTCCAGTCGTGCTGTAAAAAGAGGTTCCAAGGGATTAGGCTCCCCAGGTGTAGATTGGGCTATGCTTTCTTTAAATTTAGATTCTCGCCCCATGCTAAAACTAAATATTCAAGGACATGAATTTAATGGGCTACTGGATACAGGTGCAGACCTTAGCATCATCTCTCGTCAAGAATGGCCAAAACGGGCTGGGGATGTGGCTCAAGCGGTAGCACGCTCGACTGGCATGTGTGCGGCCCAGGTTCGATCCTCAGCACCACATACCAACAAAGATGTTGTGTCCACCGAGAACTAAAAAATAAATATTAAAAATTCTCTCTCTCTCTCTCCTCTCTCACTCTCTCTTTAAAAAAAAAAAAAAAAAGAATGGCCAAAACATTGGCCATTACAACAAGCCACTCAAACGCTTCAAGGCCTAGGAGTGGCGACTAATCCCCATAGAAGTGCAATGGTATTAGATTGGAAGGATCCTGAAGGATGTGAAGGAACTATACAGCCATATGTATTGGATCATCTTCCCGTAAATTTATGGGAACGAGATGTCCTAGATCAATTAGGTTTGGCATTAACAAATAACATCAACCAAAATGTACCCACTATTATGACTAGACAAGGTTTTAGGAAAGGAAAAAGATTAGAAAAACAAGAACAAGGTATAGCAGCACCAATACAAATAGATCAAGGAACAGACAGACATGGGTTGGATTTTCAGAAAGGGCCACTGAGACAATAAAAATTACTTGGAAATCAGAAAGACCAGTAAGGGTTCCTCAGTGGCCCCTGACTAAAGAAAAGATACAAGCAGCCCATGATCTGGTCAAACAACAATTAGCGGAAGGACATATACAACCTTCTGTATCTCCCCATAATACTCCCATTTTTGTCATCAAAAAGAAATCTGGTAAATGGAGATTATTGCATGATTTAAGAGCCATTAATAATGAGATGGTTATTATGGGACCTGCTCAATCGGGGATTCCTCAATTGTCTGCTTTGCCAAAAACTTGGTATGTTTTAGTTATAGATATTAAAGATTGTTTTTTTTTTTCAATTCCAATTCATCCTGAGGATAGTCCATGTTTTGCATTTACTATCCCTGCACTGAATCAGGAAGGTCCTGATCAGAGATATGAGTGGAAAGTACTCCCTCAAGGGATGGCTAACAGCCCAACTATGAGTCAAATGTATGTTAACAAAGTAATCCAGCCACTTAGAAATCAAAATCCTGAACTACAAATATTTCACTATATGGATGATGTATTATTAGCACACGAAGATAAAAACGCATTGCTAGAATGTTATGCCACACTTACAAATTTATTAAAAAATTATAATCTAGAGATAGCAATAGATAAAGTACAATCAAATTTTCCAATTAATTATTTAGGAGTTCTATTATCTTCAACCATGGTCTGTCCACCAAAAATTCAAATACGAGTATATCAACTCAAATCACTTAACGACTTTCAAAAGTTATTAGGAGACATAAATTGGATACGGCCTTATCTAGGTATACCAACAGGAGAGTTGGGACCTTTATTTGATATCCTAAAAGGTCCATCAGATCCAAATTCACCCCAAATGTTAACGCCTGAAGCAAGAAAGGCTTAAAAATCATTGAAACATATATGGAAAATATGCATTTGGATAGAATTGATATAAGTTTGCCTTTATTATTTATTGTACTACCAACAAAAAAATATTCCTACAGGAGTATTTTGGCAAGAAGATCCATTATTATGGATACATTTATCTTATTCTCCTAACACTATTCTTACTAGGTATCCTGAGGCTGTAGGACAATTAATACTCAAAGGAATAAAAGCAGCAAAGGGAGTGTTTGGAATTTCTCACAATAAAATTATTACTCCATATACTATGAATCAAATTGATGAGTTAGCTAATGAGTTAAATACTTGGGCAATAGTCATGTGCAAATCTAATGTTTCATTTGATAACCACTTACCATCTAATCCTTTATTGTCTTTTTGGTCATCGCATCCTGTAATTTTTCCAAAAATGACAAGAAAAACACCTATCATGAATGCTCCAAATATATTCACTGATGGGTCAAATAATGGTACAGCAGCAGTAGTTACACCTGATCAAACTTTTACATTTTTAGTACCCAAACAATCAGCTCAAAAGGTAGAGCTTAATGCAGTATTACAAGCTTTTGTGATGTTTAAAGATTCTGTATTTAATTTATTTTCCGATAGTCAGTATATAGTTAATGCTATAGTATCCCTTGAAGATGCTGGTAGGATTTCCCCTTCCTCTACTGTTTTCTCTTTGCTTTCCACTACACAAAGTCTAATCTGGGACAGAAAAGATCCATTCTTTATAGGACATATTAGGGCACATACAGGATTGCCTGGAGCCCTTAATTTGGGCAATGATTTAGCAGATAAAACTACACATGACATACATATTTTCTCTACACTTGAAGAAGCTATAAATTTTCTTAAAAAGTTCCATGTCAATGCTAATACTTTACAAAAGCATTTTAAAATAACTAAGGAACAAGCTAGACAAATAATAAAACAATGTCAAAATTGTGTGACCTTTTTACCACAAGTTAATCTTGGAGTCAATCCTAGAGGACTGACACCTAACCATATTTGGCAGATGGATGTCACACACTTGCCAGAATTTGGAAAATTAAAATATTTGCATGTTACAGTTGATAATTCTTCTGGATTTTTGATGGGCTCTCTTCATGCCGGAGAAAAAACTAAAGATGTTATAGCTCATTGCTTACAAAATTTTGCCACTGTGGGCGTTCCAAAACAGTTAAAAACAGACAATGCCCCTGGTTATACTTCTACCTCTTTTAAACAATTTTGCTCAACATTTGGCATTACTCATATAACAGGAATCCCATACAATCCACAGGGACAAGGCATAGTTGAAAGAGCTCATCAAACTATTAAAATGTACTTATTAAAGCAAAAAGAAGGAATTGGGAAGGGGTATATATTCCCCAAAGATAAACTTAAAATAACCCTTTTTACTCTAAACTTTTTAAATTTGGATTCATCAGGGCTTAGTGCTGCAGAAAGGCATATGTATCCAAAAAATTTACATAAGCCCAAGGTACTTTGGAAGGATATTCTAACAGGACAATGGAAAGGTCCTGACCCAGTAATTGTCTGGAGTCAGGGATCTGTTTGTGTGTTTCCACAGGGAGAACAGCAGCCGATTTGGATTCCAGAAAGATTAACTAAAGCGATTTCTACAGACCAAAAAGAAGATGATTTGGCTCAAATCCATAACAACTGATATCCAAAACTCCAGTTTGGCTATCCTTACATCTGGCTGAACCAGGATGCTTTTTTCAATATCTATTTTATTATTGCCCTTTGCCATATCATGAAGTTCTATTTTGTTTTTTGAGCTCATACAGACCTAGGTTAATGTTTTGCTGATCAGTTCTATTTTTTTTTTTTTTTTGACTATAGAGTTTTTAAACATTGCAACGGAGATTTCACCTGTAAAAAGTTATAAGGCCTTTACTATTATGTTATGTGTTGTATGTATTATATTATGTGCGCACACTTGTGTTTTCTGTTATATGTTTGAATGTATGTATGTCCATATATCATATATGATGATCGCTCATGAAAAAATGGATCCAAATATTTTTTTTCACGTGATTTAAATGGTTTAATTTAAATTGGGTAAACAACTGTTGAGGATTGTTTTAATATGTGAACAAAAAAGGAGGTTAACAGATCTGTTTGTTTACTTTCACCTTTCCTTTTCATTATATTTAATAATTCTCTTCAAGATAATGTAAATTGTTAAGAAAATTGTTTTCTTTTAGTGCCTTCTGGAATGTTACATAATTTTTTCTTTAGCCATTATTGCCAGAATTCCTATCTTCATCCCAGTGCCGGTGAAGACAATGTAAATTGTTAAGAAAATTGTTTTCTTTTAAAAAAAGATAAAACCAATCTACAGCTTCTGCAATAGCCATCACTGAATTGCTTGCAGAACTTGCCTGGACTATGTATCACTTGTATGCATTGTGAACTCACCTGTATGCATTGTGAACTATCTGTTGGTGCAGCGACTTGTGGTAGTGTTGGGGTATTTTTGCTGATGATGTCATCGGTGGTACAATTTTCCAAAAGGAGCCGTCAATTGGCTTGGTGTATCTTCCTCCCTTCTGCTTGTCATGATCGTTCAGCTAAAATTTGGGGGCCAACAGAGGTGAGGCAAAGAACCTCACCCCCCCCCCCGCTGGTACAAAGACCTCTCCACAGGTGTGGCTGTATACTGGACCACTAGTCAGTGACAGGTAAGATCCAATTGCAATGGTACCAACCTAAGACAGGAGGCTGACGCCTTGAGGTCAGCTCATCCGATAACGGGTAAGAACCATATGTACTATTGGACAACCTAAGGCAGGCACAGTCCCTAAGCCACATGCTTGTTGTTTAAACAGAGAGGGGGAGATGTTGAGAGCCACAGCCCAAGGGGCCCCAGCAAACTTTCAGACTGCCAGCTGATGATTGGCTCACAGCGGCCCTAGCAACATCTAGCTGATTGGCTCCTCTGCGGTGATGCTCATTGGGCTGTTTCCCTGCCCTTTCAGACCATGGAGCTGCTCATTGGGGGACTTTTTTGGCTCCTCCCACGCGACCCAGCCAATCAGCCTCAAGAGCAGGAGGATTGTGGGAGGTGGAGAGGCTTGTGGGAAGCCGGTGGTAGCAGTTGGGCTCTGAGGGTTTTTCCTGAGGAGCTGTTTTGTTTGGCCTAAAAATAAAGTTTGTTTCTTTTGACGAGTGGCTCCTGAATTGTGCCCAGCCAGACTGCGGCAACTTGAGAACATTCAACTTTTAGAGATTGGGAAGAAAGGATAAGAAAAGGTGGCAGGGAAAGGGGAAAAATTTTTTTTAAATAAAAAATAGGGTAGCTAGTTCCAACACAAATCTTCATTCTTAATACTGTTCAGAATGAAGCATACCTGGTATCTTCAACTGACTGCTTGAAGTACCAGCATAAGTTTTAGGAAAAGAAGGAGCCATCATCATTCCCTGTGATTCCACATTGTTCCTTTCCCCCTTAGATTGCCTAATCTCTACATCATGAAGGGATATCCTCTTAAAAGTTTTTCTCCATGGGAATAGAATTGGTTTATTTATTTTAATTGGTTTATTTTCATTTCTGCAGCAAAAGAATAATCTTTCTTTGACCAGTACTTTCTGTGAATACTGGCTGAAATGGAGTTCTATGTTGCTTGATCTGAAATACTTTGTGTATTGCTTTTGCCCTTTAGCACCCATACCTGGCAATTAGCCATGAAGCCCTTTAACTTGCTTGAACTTGGAAGATAAGCTATGATACCTACATAATTATAGATAATGACAGGGTTATAATACAAAGTGTGTATGTGAATATTTTATAAGATCTGAAGGACCTAACAGTGATTGTTTCTTTTTCCCCCCCTCCTTCAGTACTGGGATTGAACCCAGAGACACTCTACCACTGTGCTACATCCCCAACCCTGTTTACTCTGAGACAGGGTCTTTGTAAGTTGCCCTTGAGCTTGTGACCTTCCTGCCTCAGCCTCCAGAGTAGCTGGGACTAGAGGTGTGCACCAGCTCTAAGAGTAACAATTTCTAAACAGTGACATAAGGGTGACTTTTAGCCAGTTTTCCCCAAACAATGAATGTGAAATGCTCAACGTGAAAGTAGAAATTCTTTAAATTGCTAGGTTGAAAAAGTTTTATTTGTATTCCAGGCTTATATTTGTGTGAATCAGAAGAAAGCTTTCCATTCTGTGTTTATTCAAGTTATTGCCTCCTAAGGTTAACCTGGCACCTAGTGACAAAAGAGGCAGGCTGTAGCATTTATTCAGTTCTTGCAGGAATAACTTCATAATATAGAAATACTAGCCTGGAAAAAAAAAACCCTCAAGTTTCTATAACATAAAGTATACCAGACTCAGTACCCAAATTCCACATTATTTCTTAATGACAATGTGTTGAGTTTAAATTTCAGTTGACCTTCAAAACCTAGAATAAGGATTGGGGACATCGTAGCTCAGTGGTAAAGCATGTGCTTAGCATGCCTGAGGCCCTGTGTTCAATCCCAGCACCAAAAACAAAACAAAACCTCTGGAATGATACAATCCAGAATGACCAAGAACCCCATTGTACTATTTTCACTATGAAACTCGTGTTTTATAAAATGTATTTACCACAAAAGTTTATATTAATTTAAAAACTATAACTTGTGCACATTTTTTTTTAATCAGAAGCCTTAATGATCATTTAGAATTTGTGTGCTACATGCTGGGCACTGTTTTTTGTGTCCCTGCTGAGGACACAGCAGGGAACAATTTCTCATCCTTATTGAATACTAGAAGGGAGAGTCAGATAATAAACATACATGCTATGCAAAAAATAAAGCAAGATGGGGGCTGGGGATGTGGCTCAAGCGGTAGCCTGCTTGCCTGGCATGCGTGCAGCCCGGGTTCCATCCTCAGCACCACATACCAACAAAGATGTTGTGTCCGCCGAGAACTAAAAAATAAATATTAAAAAAATTCTCTCTCTCTCTCCCCCTCTTTCTCCCTCCCTCCCTCCCTCCCTTTAAAAAAAAATAATAAAGCCAGATGGGAAACATGGGGGTGGGGATGAAGGATTAGTTTTTTATACAGAGCAGTCAGATATGAAAGGAGTGAGGGAACCAGTCCCATAAAACCAGAGAGAAGGGGAGGGGAGGGGAGGCGGGATAGTAGGGGATAGGAAAGGTAGCAGAATACAACAATTACTAATAGGGCATTATGTAAAATTGTGGATGTGTAACCGACGTGATTCTGCAATCTGCATTTGGGGTAAAATTGGGGGTTCATAACCCACTTCAATCTAATGTATGAAATATGATATGTCAAGAGCTTTGTAATGTTGTGAACAACCAATAAAAAAAAAAAAAAAAAAAAAAACAGAGAGAAAAGCACTGCAGAAGTAGTTAACGAAGGGCCTTGAGGCAGAACCACCATAAGGCAAATGGCTGAAGCCCAGCAAAAAGAAAGGTTTGGCTGGGTGATGGGGGTGTGTAATGAACATGGCTTTAACTTGAATGAGATGGAAAACCATTGGAGAGTCTTAAGCAGCGGGTAACATGATGTGATACAGGTTTTTAAAAGTGTTCTTATTTCTGTATGGAAGCCTAACAGGGATGGGGAAAAGGCAGACCTTTTGGCTATTGTAGTTGTCTATGTGAGGGGTGAGGGAGTGAAGAGCCATCAAATTCTGGATGTAGAAGGTAGAACCAATAGGATATGCTGATGTATGGAAAGGAAGATGAGGATTCTCAGGGTTTGGGCCTACACATCTGAAGACTAGGTCTGTCATTTTCTAAGATGGTGCAGCGAGCGAGGCTGGGGTTGAAGTCAGGAACTGGTTTTGCATGGGCTAAGTCTGAAATACCTACTCATCTGCAGTTGGGAATGTTGAATAGAGTATCTAATATGTAAGTTGAAATGCAGAAGGAAGATCTAGACCGGGTAATGTCAGCATTTTGGGTGGTGTGTAATGTCATGACCAAAGGACTGAGGCAAAACCTTGGACCTCTACAATTTAGACATCAGGACATAAAAAGGAACTTGCAAAGAGGTCTAAAAAGGAGCAGGTGGTGACAGAAGTGGTGTCCAGGAAGATGAATGAACAAAGTATTTCATACAGGATGGAGCGATTAACATGTCAAATGCTGCTACAAGACCAAGAAGGAGGAGGCCATTTGTGTGTCTTCTTTGGAGAAATGTCTGCTCAAGGCTTTTGCCCAAGTTTGAACAGAGTGGTTTGTTCTGTTGTTGAGTTGCAGTTCTTGGTGTATTCCAGATTGTAACCGCTTCTCAGAGATTTATGATTTACAAATATTTGCTTCCCTTCTATGGTTTGTCTTTTCACTCTTTTTTTAAAGATGGATACAATACCTTTATTATATTCATTTATTTTTCTTTAATGTGGTGCTGAAGATTGAACCCAGTGCCTCACATGTACTAGGCAAGTGCTCTACCACTGAGCTACAACCCTAGTCCTCTCTTCACTCTCTTGACAGTGCCCTTTGATGATCAAATTTTAAATCTTGATGAAGTCCTATTTATGTATTTCTTTCTTTTTTTTTTTTTTTTAGAGGGGAGAAAGAGAGAGAGAGAGAGAGAGAATTTTTTAATATTTATTTATTTATTTTTTGGCAGACACAACATCTTTGTTTGTATGTGGTGCTGAGGATCGAACCCTGGCCGCAGGCAAGCCAGGCGAGCGCGCTACCGCTTGAGCCACATCCCCAGCCCCTGTATTTTTTCTTTTGTTGCTGTTTCCTCATCTTTTTCAAAGGGGACAATAATACCACTTAATTCATGAGATTATTGTGAGAATTAAATAATACATGGAAAGGGATCAGGACAGTACCTGCCACATATGATGTGTTCCATAAATGTTAACTATTTATTGCTGAGGCCCAAAAAACAATACCCCAAAGGTAAAGGCCCCAGCAGCAGCCTCCAAAGCAAAGCCTCTATGACCTTACTTTGTCCTCCTGTTTTCTTCCCCGCCTCCCCAGACACATTAAAGAAACTAGAATGTCCCCTCCTCAAGGCAAGTTATAGAAACTAGAATCTCTTCCCCGCAAAAAAAAAAAAAAAAAAAAGTAATAAAATCTAACAAATATTCCTATATTCCTCTAATCTTCCTCTGCCTTTCTGTCTCTGAGCTGATCTTAAAGAAATTCTCTGAACTTTTCTGACAATAGGTCAAAAGATCCTTTTTCCAGAGGGGTCCTGCCCCATACCAGGGAAGAAGGAGTGCCACCCAGAGTCCAAGAAGAATCTGAACAGAAAGGCCTTCTAAGTTTTTCCCTTAGTCTATCTGCATTACATCACACACTTTGGTCCAATCATATCTGTACAAGGCTGTCCTGTCCATACTTCATTGAATCTAAGCATAAAATGGATACTTCTCCCTGGGTCTTAGAAATCTTCAATGTGAAAGCACCTGTGTCACATAGAAATGTGATCACATAAATTTATTGTGCTTTTCTGTTGTTAACCTGTCTTTGGTATAGGAGTATTGGTTGTGACCCTTTATGATGGGCAGAAAGGGTTCTTTCTATACTATCAATCAACTTAAGTTTCTTGTATAAAACCCAGTGGTCAGAGGAATAGTACAAGGATATGTCACTTAGAAGCCAGAGGAGTTGAGAGTTTTAAACAGCACAAGCAACAATACAAAATGTTACAGAGTTGAGTTTTAAAAACAAAAATAAAAAATAAGGTTAGATATGACACCTAAGAGATCAAAACAGTAGTATGAAACTTGAGATTTTGCTAAGATATAGCAGAGAACACTAGATTTGGAGTCCCCTGGTCTTTTACGCCTTCACCTCTGTAGTTACCTCCTAGGACTACAGCTTCCCACCTATTGGGGGATGATTATTTCCATTTTAAAAGGCCATTGACAGTTTTCTAATAGGAAGCATAATAGTAACTCGTTAATTATTATTATCCTAATAAATGGTTCTTTCTTATTTCCCTATCTCATTCTAACCTCCCAACTCAACATAACTTCCAATAAACTCTATCCTATCAGGCACAGCCATCTGTGAAGTGTGGTATTCTCACTTACAGAAATGGCTCTCAGGGTTGCAATGATGATGAGTTGAAATTGATCCATGTCAAATGCTTGTACCATATTGGCTGCTGTTTTATTCTAATGGAATGTCTTGGCCTGATGTTTATGGTTCTGTCTTAGGGTCCATCTCCTGGATCACTGCATTCCTCATAGGTCATGATGTTCTTCAACCTCCACTGTTGCTATTGGAAGCAGGTGCTTATATATTGTCATTCAACAAAAAGAGTTCTTTTGTGCATCGTGTTTTGGTTGCAGATATGAAAACACATGTTGGCCAAACTGTGACTGCTCTGCAGATGTTCTGTTTGAGAGGTGCTTTTTTTTTTGGGGGGGGGTTGAACTCGGGAGCACTCGACCACTGAGCCACATCCTCAGCCCTATTTTGTATTTTATTTAGAGACAGGGTCTCCCTGAATTGCTTAGCGCCTCATTTTTGTTGAGGTTGGCTTTGAACTCGAGATCCTCCTGTCTCAGCCTCCTGAGCTGCTGGGATTACAGGCCATGTGCCATGGGGCCCCTGTCAAACTCCTTCAGCCACCAAAGCAAAGGGGTTTTCAGTGAAGTAACTGTCCTGTCCTGATCACTTTCACCCTACACTTCAGGGAAGTAAATGATATTTATGTAAATTATATTTAGCTTCATATTTGTTATATCGTTTCTTTTTATTTTTTCTTTCTTTTTTTTTTTTTTTTTGCTACTGGGTATTTAACCCAAGGCCACTTTGTCACTGGGCTACATCACCAGCCCTTTTTAAGACAGGATCTCGATATGTTGCTCAGGGCCTCCTTAAATTGTTGAGGCTGACCTTGAACCTGTGATCCTGACACCTGAGCCTCCCAAATCACTGGGATTACAGATGTGTGGCGCCACGTCTGGCTGGTTCATTTTTTTGTTTTGTTTTGTTTTGTTTTTAAGGTTTATATCCCTTTTTTAATTTATTACATATCCCAAGTATCTTAGGAATTAATATGCTTTGAAAATGTAGTGAGTTCTATAAAGAATACCTCAGTGGTTTTTTGAAAAGCCAAATAAGTCATTATTTTACAATATTCTATTTGTTAATGATGGATGGTAACAAATAGCACATTTCATTTGACACACATTTATTGAGTGGCCTTCTTGGTACAAGACAACAATCACCCTGTGAGATAAGTATCCCCATTTCATAGACAAGAAGAGTGGTTCAGATAAGTTAAATAGCTCAAGGGCCCCAGATGAAATAGATAAGTAAATAAAATTGAAATAATAGGCCAGGTTCTCCCAAAAGGCTCTTGGTCTTCAAATTAGTTGTTTCAGGTTTCTCTGTGTCTTTTGCATAGGTCATCACATGAAGGAACATACATTCACACACATGGTCCTGTAGGCACAGATGCAGAGGACTCCTAATTCCACTTCAAGGAGTATCACACACCCCTCAGCCTGCATTTAGCTTAATCATGGATCCCTAAAAGCAATTCACCAAATGGTCAATTCATTCCTCTGCACACTGTTCAGTCATATATTATAATAGTTACTCTCATTTCTTTGGCCGTTCTCCCCATGCCGCTGTCCTCAATGTTTAAATTCCTGTTATTTATCGGGTTGATGGGAGAATCTTTGCAAAAGCACTATGTAAACTGAGAAGGTTTTCTTACTTAGTTGGGGGGTTCAATCTGTCCTGCTTTGTCTAGTTGACTGTGGTGAGAGTTTAAATGTTTAAACACAGCAATTAGATCATTGTTCCAGGAATTGAATTGAGAAACTTCTCCAAACAACTCAAACCCAGAAAACCATCCCTGCTTTGCTCTCTCCAACTAAACATATTAGACTATAGTGACCAAATATTGACCTAATGACTAATTAAAAGCAAAAAGAGGGCTGGGGTTGTGGCTCAGTGGTAGAGGCCTGCCTAGCATGTGTGAGGCACTGGGTTCAGTTCTCAGCACCACATATAAATTAATACATAAAACATAAACGTTCATCCACAACTAAAAATATATATTAAAAACAGTAAAAAGATTCTAACTACCTGCTAAAAACTTTCACACAACTTCAACAAAATTTCTCAAGATGCTTCCAGAGAGTAACTCCTTCATAAGTAGATGCCCCAGAAGGGGTATGTGTTAGTTCAGCAAGTGGAGTCTCCAAAATACTCCCTCCCAAGCATCCTGAAGAGTCTCATTCATTCAAAAACAAAGAGGAGACAGCTCCCCACTCTTCCTGCCAATGCATTATATCCTGACTGGTACTTCTTGTTCCCCAATGTGGAGTATGAATCAGGATACCCGGATTCATATTTCAGCTCCACTCTTCGGCAATGTGATTTCGAGGATTCTGTTTCCTTATGTGTAACACAGAAATAGCACTGTCACCTCATAGGCTTGTGGCCAGGACTCAAGGAACTAATTATTTATGGTTGACAAGTAAAAGAGCCAAAGTAAAGTTAAAAGTCCTGTTTGAAAGAATGGTGATCATTCATTTGGTTAAAAAAAATATTGAAAAATCTACTTATTATTTCAGGCAGTGTTGTAGGCACTGGGATGCAGGAATGAACACAATGGACAAAGTTCTTGCCCTCGATGGGGAGTCAGACAGTAAGATTGTAGATGTACACGACGCCCAGCCATGATGAATTCAGAGTGAAGGATGAGAGTGGATGGGGCTGCTCTTTTAGTTAGTAGGAAGGGAAGGCCATGGAGGAGGTGAGGTTGTGAGAAATGCGAAACAACCAGCAGAGCTTGCAACACACCTGAAGGCTCTGAAGCGGAAACAAGGAAGCCAGGGAGGCTGCAGCTGAGTGGGCAGGGAAGAGAAGCAGCCAGAGGGCGCAGTTATGGTGGGGTCTGTGGCCCAAAGAAAAGATGTGGGATTTTATTTCAAGTGTGACAAGAACCCTTGAGAGGATTTTAAGCAGGGGAGTGCTATATCTATTTTGTATGTAAAGATTCCAGTGCTCTCTGTAAAAAAAAAAAAAAAAAAAAAAAGAGAGAGAGAGAGAGAGAGAGAGAGGGGTCAGGGCAGAATCAGGAAGTTAAGTCTGTTGGGAGTCACCTGGGCTCCAAAGACTAACTTCCCTATCCCCCAAGAAGAGCCGTCCAATGGTGAGCCCTGCTGGCTCACATGATCCTTACCCACCAATCAGAACGCACCCCAAGCCAGCTGCCAAAAAAAACCCAGTTAAATTGTTAAACTGGTTCAACTGTCAAACCACCCCTGGCTCTATAAATATGCAGAGCTGCCTCAATAAAGGGGCATTTTTTCTCCCAGGGCAAGCCTTGATTGTTCTTTCAAAGTTAAGGACTGTTGTGAAAGAGGATGACCCGTGGGGGTGGAGAAGAGATGGTGGGAATGGTCAGAGTCTGGATATGTTAGGAAAGCAGAGGCTACAGGGTTGACAGATGGATCTCGGAAAGATCTGAAAAAAAAGAGAAGTCAAGATTTATTTCAATTTTTGTGATCCTGAGGAAAACCATCACCTGAATAAAGAATTGGAGGAGCAGGTTGGGGGCGTGGTGGAAATAAAATTCCTCCTGGGGCTGGGGATGTGGCTCAAGTGGTAGCGCACTCGACTGGCATGCGTGAGGCCCAGGTTCGATCCTCAGCACCACATACAAACAAAGATGTTATGTCCACCAAAAACTAAAAAAAATAATAATAATAAATATTAAAATTCTCTCTCAAAAAAAAAAAGAAAGAAAGAAAATCAAGATCAATGTAGCTAATTAAAAAAAAAAATTCCTCCTGCTCCTCTTCTGTTTGTTTATTTGTTTTTGTGGCACCAGGGATTGGACCCAGGGCCTATTGCATGCCAGGCACTCTACCACTGAACTACACCCCCTGTCCCTTTTTTAGTTTATTTGAGACACTCTCCCTATGTTGCCCAGCCTGGCCTTGAACTCTAATTTCAGCCTCCCAAGTACCAGATTTTAACACAGAATGGTCACAATGGATAATCACAAATGATTTTTCACTCTGTTTTTAGTCCAAGAATTGGTTTATAATCTTTTATTGTGTAATAGTTCCATGGTATAATTCTGTTAGTCACTCCCCTTTTTAAAAAGGTAAATATTTATTCTCAAGTTTTCTGGCGGAATTTTTGCATCTTCTAAATATTACAATCAAAAGCCTACCAAGAAAAGCCCAGGACCGCACAGATTCTCAGCCAAGTTCTACAAGACCTTCAGAGGAGAATTAACACCAATACTCCTCAGATTATTCCATGAAATAGAGAAGGAGGGAACCCTTCCAAACTCATTCTATGAGGCTAGTATCAACCTGATACCAAAACCAGACAAAGAGACATCAAGGAAAGAAGACTTCAGACCAATATCCCTGATGAACATAGACCCAAAAATTCTCAATAAAATTCTAGCAAATCACATACAAAAACATACTTAAAATATAGTATCCTATGATCAAGTGAGGTCCATCCCAGGTATGGAAGGTTGGTTCAGGGGCTGAGGTTGGTTCAACATAAGGAAATCAACAAACGTAATTCATCACATCAATACACTTGAAGACAAGAATCATATAATCATATAATGCAGAAAAAGCATTTGACAAAATACAGCACCTTTTCATGTTCAAAACAGTAGAAAAGGATGCCTTCTCTCACCCCTTCTGTTCAACATAGTCTTAGAAATTCTAGCCAGAGTAATTAGAAGAAAGAGATTAAAGTGATATGAATAGGAAGAGAAGAACTCAAAGTATCACTATGAAACAATGTTCCACATCTCTAACAATGAGAGAAATGAAAATCAAAACTACTCCAAGATTTCATTTCATTCCACTCAGAATGGAAATTATCAAGAATATAAGCAACAATAAATGTTGGTGAGGATGTAGGGGAAAAGGTACACTCACACATTGCTGGTGGGACCGCAAATTAGGGCAACCACTATGGAAAGCAGGATGAAGATTCCTCAGAAAACCTGGAAGGGAACTATCATTTGACCCAGCTATCCCACTCTGCGATTTATACCCAAAAGACTTCAAAACAGCATACTATAGCAATGCAGCCACATCAATGTTTATAGAAGCTCAATTCACAATAGCTAAGCTATGGAACCAACCTAGGTACCCTTCAACAGATAAATGTATAAAGAAACTGGTATGGTAATAATGGAATATTATTATGTATAATAATGGAATATTACTCATCCTTAAAGAAGAATGAAATTATGGCATTTGCAGGTAAATGGATGCAGCAGGAGAATGTCATGCTAAGCAAAATAAGCCAATACCCCCCCCCAAAAAAAAAACAAAGGCTGAATATTTTCTCTAATATGCAGATGCTAGTTCACAATGGAGGGGGATAGGGAAAAATAGAGGTACTTTGCATTAGGCAGAGGGGAGTGAAGGGAGGAGAGAGATTATGGGAGTAGAAAGAATAGGAGAATGAATCAGACACTATTACCCTACATACATACATAATTACACCACCGGTGTGATTCTGCAGGGAAAGCAAAAGGAGCCAGAAGCAAGGTGCAAAGGCAAAGCAAAGGCTGATCATCCAAGCTGCCAGCTTTATTAATATCAATAGGTTACTGTAGGTCATTGGCATCATTACTACATATGGTTCATTGTATCACTAGGCAGGTTACAGAGTCAGCAACATTATGCAGCTTATTCCTCAGTTACGTACTAAGTTGTAATGTGCAATGTCAGGAGCTTTGTGTAGCTCTCAAGAAAGACCATTGTATAAAGTTATTGTTATGTGGACCAGTTTAGGCACAGTGAAACATTGTGGCTGTCTAACAAGACAGTTCAGTTTACTCCCAGGAGCTGAGGCCTGAGATCAAGGTGGAGACTCTAGCACAGAGCCTCTTCACAAAGGGCATTACCACACCATCTAGGCATTGCACATGTATTATTTATCTTACTAGTTCTTGGGGGAAACTGCAGAGTATTCCAACTGTGGAAAACAAAACGCCTGTTATTCCCTGGGAGTTTGCTCACCAGAGGAAATTCACTGTCTTGTACACTTCCACAACCAGAACCCTTACATGACTTTACACCAGGTACAATCAGAAAAATAAGAAGTTATACTCCATTTATGTGTAATGTGTCAAAATGCATTCTACTGTCATGTATAACTAATTAAAAAAAAAAACAAACAGGTAAACAGAGCAGCAACGTATTTACCAGTAGCCTGTAGATACACATTTATTTTCTCAAGCGCAGTAGTTCCAGCTTAAAACTCTCAGCATATGCGTATCCTCAGTACATTTCTGAAAGCTGAGTTGACTGGCTTGTTTAGAGCACTGTGACACATCGTGTATCCATGATGCTGCACGGTGTATCAGATTATGAAACCAATGGTAGCAGGGCAGAAGTTTCAGACACAGAAGATTAAATTTTGTGAAGTCCATACTTCACAACACTGTAGTAAATTTTCTGAAGTGTAATATTTTGCCTATAATGCACAAATCAATAGCAACTAATGTGCTTTTTTTTCAGATGGGAATTACGTTTGCTAAACTGTCATGAAAAATGATATACCTCGGCTTAGACTATTTAATTTTAATGTATATTCATGAGCATTATGTGCATCCTAAGCTTCCATGGAAGACAGTTTATAATAAATGATTTTTAAGTAATAATGACACTTTTTTCCTTAAAAAAATTCATGGTTGTACCTCACTTTTAAAAATATGGCATGCATTTAAAAAATCTACAATGATTATGCAGTAAAAAAAAAACGCAGCTGGGATTACAGATACGTGCCACCAGCACACCAGGCACCTTGACTGTTTTCAAAGCCCCAGGTGAGGTCACCCAGAGCAAACCCATATAGAAAAGGAAACAGACCTTAGTTGAACTACCCTAATTTCTTCTTAGAGGCTAAGAAAATTGGCTTGCTTTTTACCCTAGTTGTGTATGAAAATCACATAAGGGTCTATTAGAAAATACTCAGGCTCCACTCCAGCCCATTGCACAACAGCCTCCAGGGGATGAGGCCTGATGTAGATTGTAGAGTACCACAGTGGACAGTCAGCTTTGGGGACTAAGGATTTAAGAAAGGATAAGATGAAGAGGGAGAGAAAGCTGTAGCTCAGGTAGTATTTTTTTTTTTTTTTTTTTTTTTTTTTTGGTGGTGCTGGGGATTGAACCCAGGGCCTTGTGCATGTGAGGCAAGCACTCTACCAATTAAGCTATATCCCCAACCCCTTGGTAGTATTTTTAAAAATAGATCAACACTAGGAAAGAGCTCTACCTCTGAATTATATCCCCAGCCTTTTTATTTCATTCTGAGAGTCTTGCTAAATTTCCCAGGCTGGCCTTGAACTTGCAATCCTCCAGCCTCGGCCTCTAAAGTAGCTGAAATTACAGTTGTGCACCACACCCAGCCCCTCCTCATCATTTTTTACCACCACCATCACTAGACAAAATCTTAATGATTGAGCTGTACATTAACATGTGAGTGTAACTCCCAGCCCCTCAAAACAATAACAACTTAGAATTGCTTTGTTCTCCAATAGCCTTTTTATGCATTTTCTCATTTGAACATACATTTCCCTTTTGAGCATACATCAACCATGGGAGCAACAGAGATCTCATTGACTTAAACTTGATCGCCACTCTGTCTCCGTGTTTTAAATGGCTACCAGGCTAGGTTAGCTTTGAAAGCACTGCACCCTCACAGCCTCTTCTTCTTGCCTGTGGGGTTTTCCAGAATGTTCAACCATCAGGTGGGAACTTGATAGCAGTCCCCTGATAAGGCCACACTTTTGTCCCCAGAACATGCATTTTCCTGATTCAACTGTTGGACCTGAAAACTTCCTTGAGATCATCTAACACAGTCCTCCTAGATTTACAGATAAAGAAACTGAGGACTGAAAAGGTTAATTATCTGTAGTCACTCAACAAGTCAGAGGCAGACCAGGAGTAGAACCAAGGTTTGCTGCTTTTCCCATACAGCCTCTTCTCCACTTGCCCTCCTCCTTCCCCCTGTTCCCTTCCCTCTACTCTACTGATCTTTCTGCTATTCACTTATAGTTTTTCTTTTTCTTTTTTAAATTTTTTTTAATTGTAGGTGTACACAATACCTTAATTTTATTTATTTATATGTGGTGCTGAGGATCGAACCCAAGACCTCACACATGCTAGTCAAGCACTCTACCACTGAGCCACAACCCCAGCCCTAGTTTTTCTTTTTTTAATCAGTGCCTTGTGGACATAATAATGGTGAGATTCACTGTGGTGTATCTATATATGCACATAAGAAAGTAAGGTCAGATCCATTCCTCTGTTCTTCTCTTTTCCTTCCTACCTCCCAATGCCCTTTCTCTACTCCACTGATTTCTTTTCTATTTGGATGGCATTCACACCCAACTCGACCTTTTCTCCTTCCTTATTCCGACTAGCCGCTACATATCAAACATTTGACCTTTGATTTTCTGGATCTGGCTTATTTCACGTGGCACAATAGTCTCCAGTTCCATCCATTTACAGGCAAATGCCAGCATTTCATTCTTCTTTATGACTGAATAAACTCCATTGTGTATATTTATAGACTCCCTTTAATTATTTTTCTTTATTGTACCAGACTATACATGTAACAAAATTTCCCATATTAACCATTTTTAAGTGTACAGTTCAAAGGTAATTGAGTACGTGCACCACCATCCACCTCCAGGCTCTATCATCTTCCCAACTAAAATTCCATGCCCATTAAAAGTAACTCCCATGCCCCTTACCTGCCAATGACTGTTCTATTTTCTATCTATGAATGTGACTGTTCCTAAGTTCCTTGTATACGTGGAATCATGCAATGTCTGTCCTTTTGAATCTGACTTATTTCACTCTACACATTGTCTTCCAGGTTCATCCATGTCGTAGCATGTGTCAGAACTTCATTCCTTTAAAAATTTGAATAGTATTCTACTGTATGAATATAGACACCATATTTTCTTTATCCCTTCATCTGTCAATGAACACTTGGGTTGTTTCCAACATTTGACTATGTGAATTAATGCCTCTCTGAAGCAAATATTTGAGTTCTTCCTTTTAATTCTTTTGGGGTATACAACCATAAGTGGAATTTGGGGGACATATGATAATTCTATGTTTTTTTTAAGAGCAAGTGTATTCCTATATTTCCCAGGTTGGCCTCAAATTCCTGGGCTCACACCACCCTCCTGACTCAGTCTCCCATGTAACTAGGACTACAAGAGGTGTGTCACAGTTCCTGGCTTCTGTTTAAAGTTTTGGTTACCACCATGCTGTTTTTCATGTGGCACTTTACATTCCATCTCCTTAGTTTCTGATGTACAGTAGAAAGAGTAGGTAGTGGAAGTGTCACCTCAGCCCCAGGACTGATTGGCTGAGTGATCTTGGGTGAACCACTGCACTGCTCAGACTCTGCCTGCCCAGTCAGGAACAGATGAATGGCCCTTGGTTTGCTGATAATTATTATAAATGTGACACATGTACAGAATGAGGTACATAGACTGCTTTATAAATTAAAACAGATCCTTCAATGTGTGTTATTAATTGTTTGTCCTAAATTTGAGTCTAATCCACTCTAAAGGAGAAAAACCCAAGATTAGGAAGGAAAGTGCTCTTTAAAGAAATTTTTTACTTAAAAAAGATTTTCTTAAGGTCTTATTAAGGTGTGAGAGCTCATGCCTGTAATCCCAGCGATTCAGTTGACAGACTGAGACGGGAGGATTACAAGTTCAAGGACAGCATTAGCAATTTAGTGAGACCTTAAGCAACTTAGTGAGATCCTGTCTCAAAATAAAAAATAAAAAGGAGCCGAGGGACATAGCTCAAAGGTAAAGTGCCCCTGGGTTTGATCCCCAGTACTGAAAGAAACAAAAGCAAACAAAATCCTATGGTAGGAACAGAGAAAATCAGCACTTTCTGAATCTGGCCTTAGGGAGGGAAAATTTCCAGGATGTCAACCTCCCCAGTCGCTGGAGTCACAGTGGGTGAGCCACCTTATCCAGCTTCCTATGCTTTTCTGCATTTCCAAAAGTCACACCACCCTAGCAGAACCCTCCGCCCAAATAATCTGTGACACCAGCTTCTCACCGAGCAGTCATAGGCCCCTCCAGAGACCTTCCAGCTCTAGAGCTCTGCATTCTGGCTTCTTATGGCCCTTTGTTCCATGTTGCTTCGAGTCTACCTGCGTCTCAGGGAGTAAGAGCCCCACAAATTGAAGTTCTCAGAACTCAATTGGAATTCTCCTGGAAAATATTACTGCACTTTTAGTGCAGATTAACAATCAAAAATCTTTGTTGTTAAAAAAACTCAAAACCTTTCTTAAGTGTGATGCTAATTTAGCACAAATTTTTAGACCAGATAACATCAAATAAAGCAAAGGAGAAGGAGAAAGCTTTAGGTATGTTAGAATGGCCTTAGGCCTGAGCCTAAGCAATTCCATTTTTAAAAACCTGCAGTTTCATCAGGCATACCCACGGAGCCCTCCAGTATGGCCTCAGACAAGTTACTTAGCTTCACCCTGTTAAAGAGAGTGAAGCCCCTGGCAGGCTGTCCTCGCCTGATAAGAGGGAAAGGCGAGAAGATCAGGGTGGAGACCACCAGACCAGAGGTTTCTGACCCCAGGGTAAATGATGTCACTGAGAAATCCGGTCATAGCTGATAAATTTTTTTTACCCCCCCTTTCAATCCTTAGTATAAATGATAGAGCAAATGAACAGGGATTCAGCCAGTGGAAACAAGGATGCACTCGGAGCTGGAGAGCCTGGTGAGGACCTGACATCCCATCACTTGTCATCCTTTCCTGAGCCTCTTCGTGATCCTCACCTCTGTCCAACCCTACCACCTCGTCTGGACCTTGGTGAGAGCCGCAATTCCTCCCTACGACCCCCTCCTCAACCACTCTTCCACTCCACGCCAGGAAAAGCCTGCCTTGGTTCCAGACCTGATCACTTCGGCCTGAGTAAGTGTGCATCTGCTGGACATAAAGCCTAAGGCTTGGGACTTTTGAACTTAGCATGCAGAGGGAATGTCTGTCATTAACCTGTCATGATTAAGTGTGTTTGCAGTGCTTAGAACTAATCTAGAATTCTTTGCTGTGAATTGATTATGTCTCTTGCAGTGCCGAGCATTAATGATTGCAGTTTTCTTGATTAAGAACCTACAGAGTAGATGGGGTAGAGAGAGAAGATGTGAGGGGAGGGGAGGGGGGATAGTAGGGGATAGGAAAGGTAGCAGAATACAACAGTTACTAATAGGGCATTATGTAAAATTGTGGATGTGTAACCGACGTGATTCTGCAATCTGCATTTGGGGTAAAATTGGGGGTTCATAACCCACTTCAATCTAATGCATGAAATATGATATGTCAAGAGCTTTGTAATGTTGTGAACAACCAATAAAAAAATAAATAAAAAAAAGAACCTACAGAGTGAAATTGTATTGTAATTTGAGTCAATAAAGCATTGAAGGGGCAGAAGCGTATGGACATTTCTTTATTTCTCCCCTCAACTGCATATGTCACAATTTTGCCCCCTCGTGACAAAATACTGAAAAAGTTTTGCGCTATACTTTCTTAAATTGAGTATCCTATTTGAGTCTTTTATCCTGATTAAAGTGTGTGAAGCAAAGCCCCACATTTAACATCAACCTCATTGTTCACAAAACATTGTAATTAAGAGTCAGTGTTTTGAATCATTGTCTCCACTTCATTCTGGGGGAGGAGGAATGGAAGAGAATAAAAACTGGCCCATGGGGCTGGGGTGGTAGCTCAGTGGTAGAGCGCTCACCTAGCACATCCGAGGCCCTGGGTTTGATCCTCAGCACCACATAAAAATAAAATAAAAGAAAGATACTGTGTACAACTACAACTAAAAAATAAATATTAAAAAAAAAACTAGCCCTAATCAACCCACTTCCAACCTCCTGAAGCAAAAGTACCACTCGCTTTCCGCTCTCCCTTTACAGTGGAGACCTGGTCACAGCTCCCTCGTCCCATCACACACGCCCATCATTTCCACCGATCACATTGAATCATAAACTACAGTTTGGTTTTGCCCTTCTGCCTTTCCTCTTGAAGAAAGGATCAAGTCATTAGACAGAAGAATGTAAAACCGTGACCTGGCACTTTGAAAATAACATGGCATAATGACAATCTTGTCCCTTGCAGAGTGCTCACGTGTACAAACACCCAATGAATCAAGTAAATGGTTGAAATGAATTTTCAGTTGCATGTTGGTATTGTTTTTAGCAAGCTTCCTGTCTTCTTTAAAGTATCGGGAAAATGCAGGTTAGTTTATTATGAATAATCACATCTATCCGCTGTGGTGCTTTGGCCAAAGAAACTGAGCCTAACATGACAATAGAACAGCTCTTCTCCTTACGTTTTCCCTTTCAAGATGAAAGATTAAAAAAAAACATGGACCCATTCTGCCTGGTTCTGGGAAGAGAAGCAGAGCGTTTCCCACCATCCTCAGAACGCCATCTGGCTGCAGTCTTTCCTTTTAGGGACCTGGAATTTTTTGGCCACGGGACAAAGCACATTTTTTCCCACAGATCAACACTGTCACCCAGTGGACAGACAGCTCAGCAGGCAGAGGCGTAAGCCTTGCTCTTGGCTTGACAGCCTGACACTGACAGTGTTTGAAATAGGAACCTGTTGGTTTCCAGCATCAAGAAATAATTGTTAATATCCTCTTATGGGGAACTGGGACAACCTCGGAGGACAAGCTTTGATTTGGATGTCACGGACGAGTGCCACTTAAGGACGAAATACATTTTCATTCTGCTGATGTTCTGTTCTGTTTTGTCCTCCCTAACCACCAGTAGATTTAAAAGAAGCACGGGCTGTAAACCAACCAAGCTTGTTTTGCCAAGACTCCTGGGATCCACTGGGCTTGCAAGAACAGGGTGATAGTTGGTGACTGGCCAGATACTATGAGAAGACTCTCCTGACACATAATAAAACTCATTGTTCATTGTTCATAATGACAGTGAAATATATTTTGAAAACTGAATATAGATTTTTTTTTGGCTTGAAATCTGAGAAAATAATTTATGTAAGTGAAATCAGTGGATGAGCAATTCTTGCTTTCTGTCTTCTGTATGTCTTAGAAAATCTACGAGATGAAGCCTCTGTCCCTTCTTATTTGGACTAAGTCCCTTTCTCTTGTCTAAACAGTTCTTTGGCACTTGGATCAAGCTGGCTTGCTTTCCATTGTGCGCCAAGAGGCTGTGTGCCTTCTTGCTAAGTGTATGTTTAATTTAGTTTCTTCTCAGCTGGAGCCCATCCACAAGCCAAAACCATTCATTTGGTGTCAGTTTTATACTTCATATATGCATCCAAAGAGACTTTGACCTTGCAGAGTCTCCATTAGAAGCAGTCTCTCTTAGTAATGAGAAAAATCAGTATTTGAATTCTGATCCTACCACTTACTAATTCCTTGACCTGGATGAGTTGACTTGATCTAAGGCTCAGTTTCCACCTCTTCTTCTCAAGGATAATATTGGTACTGTATCTATCCCCTGCACGGCTGTAAGGATTTACATAAGAAAATGCACTTGGGGGCTGGGGATGTGGCTCAAGCGGTAGCGCGCTCGCCTGGCATGCGTGTGGCCCGGGTTCGATCCTCAGCACCACATACCAACAAAGATGTTGTGTCCGCCAAGAACTAAAAAATAAATATTAAAAACTCTCTCTCTCTCTCTCCTCTCTCACTCTCTCTTTAAAAAAAAAAAAAAGAAAATGCACTTGAATAGCTTAGCATGGAGTGTGGGCATGTGGTAAAAACTCAATAAATATTAATGTCATCATTATTATAGTGACAGCAGTATACTTTGTCAATGTCTTGACTGGGCACAGAATCACGAGCCACCACACAGCTTTGTAGATTCAAACAGCAATTCCTTATTCCCGAACTCACACCGGCCTCCACACACGCTCTGGGCAATCCCAGTTCTGCTGCCGCCCAATTCACCTACTCCACGAGGCTTTTTTCCAATCTCCTTTGAATCTCACGAGAACTCAACGGGAACAAGCAGCAGGAACACCCTAATCCCGGCAGCAATAATCTTCAACCTCCAACTTCCCTAAAACCCCTATTGTCTAAAACCGGGAACGCCCTAAACCCAAGGACCGGGATACTTCCTCAAACCTGATCAGCTCTAAACCCGGATCCACCTTGGTCCTTGAGCAAGGTCACCTTACATGCAATGTCAACAGCGAAATCCATTTAACATGGGGTACGCTAGCAAGGAAATTTTGATGCGTCATTCCTACTTGGCAATGGCCCTCAGCAATACTTGATATTCCTAAAATGCAACTTTAATATAGTTGTCTTTGACTTGGTAATGCATCTATTGACTAGCAAATAAAAATCCAGATTTTTTTCTTTTTTGGGGGGTGGGTGGAGGGTACTGGGGATTGAACTCAGGGGCACTCGACCACTGGGCCCCAGCCCCAGCCCTATTTTTTATTTAATTTAGAGACAGGGTCTCACTGAGTTGCCTAGCAAGTCACTTTTGCTGAGGCTGGCTTTGAACTCATGATCCTCCTGCCTCAGCCTCCTGAGCTGTTGGGATTAAAGGTGTGTGCCACCATGCCTGGTGAAATAGGGATTTCTTTTTTAGCTGGAAGGATCTTGAGAGATCACCTAGTGTGTTGCTTCTCATTAAAATCTCCAGACAGGCTTTGAAAAAAACCATTGATACCACAGTGTAGCCAGATAAAAGAACTCTAAATGTATGGCTCCTTTTAGATGAAATTGAAGGAAAGGGAAAGCTAATCTATGGTGACAGAAAGCAGACAGTAGTTACTTGGGGATGAGGAATGTAAGAATTGATGGCTAATGGGACAAAGGAAACTTCCTGGGTTGGCAGTGACATTTCCTACCTTGATTGTGGAGATGGTGACACAGTATACATTTGTCAATACTCATCAGAACCATTCAGTTAAAATGAGTACATTACGTTGTATGTAAAATACATCACAACAAAGAGAATACCAACTGTGTACCTCTCCCTTAGAAATTCTTTTTTTTTAATTTTTTTAGAGAGAGTGAGAGAGGGGGGAGAGAGAGAGGAGAGAGAGAGAGAGAGAGAGAGAGAGAGAGAATTTTTAATATTTATTTTTTAGTTCTCGGCGGACACAACATCTTTGTTGGTATGTGGTGCTGAGGATCGAACCCGGGCCGCACGCATACCAGGTGAGCGCGCTACCGGTTGAGCCACATCCCCAGCCCTCCCTTAGAAATTCTGATTTAGTTGTTCTAGGGTGAAAACCAGAAACCACTTTATGTTTCATGTACTGAAGGAATTGACCATGGTTGAGAGTCACTCGTGTAATCCAGTCTTCTCCTCTTCCAGATGAGCTTGACCCAGACAAATATGACTGGTCCCAGTGGAAAAGCCTGGAGCAAAAACTGGGTTTGCAGGTTCCTTGTGTCCCCAGCCTGACCTTTACTACTAACATTCCCTGTGCCTGGAATCTCTTCCTGTCTGTTCTTGCCTGACTGTCAGAACCCACCCACCCTTAGGGGCCACTCACATATCACAGTTCTCAGGAAGCCTCAGGCCATACAGCTCTCCCACTGGACTAAGAGCAAGTTGGCAGGAGGGGCTGAAGCTTGCTGACCGACTGATTTTTGTCTTCTCTATATCATATACTGTGTCTGGCACAGAAGAGACATTGACTAACATTGTTGAACCAAAAAACCTGGTGGAAGATAATTATCATGTATTAAGTGCCTCTCGTGTGCCAGGATTTGAAACAAACACTTCACACAATTTTCTCATCGAATTTTTACAAACATTTTATGGGTTAGATAATTATTTCTTTCTTTCATAAAAGAGAGAAAACAGCCTCCGTCTGTCTGAGAGGCTTAGGAATTTAGAACCAAGTTTGGGGCCCAGTTTTTTTCTGGTGATCCTGCTTTCTCTACCACACTAGGCTGTGTCACGTATGGTAATTATTCTTTGAGGTCTTAAATTATGCACTTCTCTGTGCCCTTATTTCCTCCAATGGCTTGTAAGAATTGACTTTTAAAACTTACAGTAATCTCCATATCAATTCATGAGGAGAATGATTTGGCTACCGCCATTTTAAGAGTATCCATTAGAGCAACAGTAAGGATAATCTGACAGTGGAAATCTGTACTTAGAACCTGCAGTTGTAAGAAGATCTCTGGAAAAGAGTTATTACAGAAGGTTATAATTCAATCTAAGCTGTTTCTGCCTTCTCTCCAGCCTTCTGGTGACTCCATGAATTATCTCCAAGTCGTGAAAGCATGATACTCAACATTCAGTTAAAAGAGTCCTCTATCTGTAAGCACATACCAAGAAAACTCCCGGGATGACACTGTGCCTTTGAACTAGAAGTGGACAATTGCTGCCTGTAAATTTAGATGCAGAGATGATGTTGTATTTGAGCAATTGAAAGGAATCCAAGTGACTCTAAAAGAAAAAGTCGTGAAGATATTAAAACCCAGGCAATGAATCTCTTGTTCCATTCAGCAGTATTTGTGCTCTTGAACCCCCAAATTCTATACTCTATACCCTCTACCTTCAGATGCCTTCAAATGCCTTCATAAACTCTCCAAAACCTCCGTATTGCCAAGACCCATGGACATTTCCATGTTTCTTTTATTACTTGATTTTTTTATGGCATTTGAAATTATTGAACAGTAAGTAAGCACTTCTCTAGCTCTCTTGTGGCTTCTGTGGCCCCAATCTCTTCCATCTTCTTTCTAATTCTGTAGATCTTCTCTCCTCTTCTTGAGCATGCACACTCCCCCCACCCCCGGCCCTTGACCTCTTGACCTCTAAATTTCTCCTGCACTAAAAGCTCCCATCTTGTCTCCTTCCATTTACTTCCTTCCCACACTCTGTGGATAACCCATACTTTACCCTTTATGTCTACCAAATGCTCAGATACCTACCAAAAGCTTGTGTTCCTCTGAGTACAAGACTTGTACCTTGAGGTGTACTTTGACATCTCCCTTTTTTCATGTCCCACCACATGTCTAATCTGAGCTCTTTGTCTTTTTCTTCAGACAGTCTTATGCTGGATTAAACATGGCTATCACTTATTTCCTACTCTATCCATCAACTTGGGGGGTCTATTTATATGACCCTTGGATTTGGTCTGCCCTGTGGTAGGTTTTGACCAACTGCATTACTTTTGAGGCCAGACATTAAGAGAAGTACAGATTCCATTTCACATCCTGGAACATATCTTCTCTGAACAGGCACCATGTTGTGAGGACACCAGGCAGCTATGTGGAAAAGCCCTCATAAAAACAGACCCCTGGCTAGCGGCCATAACTGAGCTCCCCAATGGGGGGCTGCACCATCTGCCAGCCATTTGAGTGGGCTATTCTTGAATGAGCTGTACTCAGAGTGCCCCAGCCAATGCTGTGTGAAGCAAAGTTAAGCAATTCCTGCTAAATCCTGACCAGTTCATGAGCAAATGTGTACTTTTAGTTTCTAAATTTGGGGGTGGTTTGTTATGCAATAATGGAGCCAACCCCTTAACCCAGAGCTGTGGAGCAGTGCCCTGGGTGGCCTAAAGCTAAGGCAGCCCGTGGAGCCCAACATACCACCTTGGGCCTGAAGCACGGCAAGCCAGGGCGCACCTACCTATCACCCTGTGGCAGCCCCATGTGGCCCAGTGCAGACAGCCCATTCCACACAGTGCCACGGCCCAGGAACCCCAGAACATCCACAATCCAACCTCCTGCTTCCCAGCCAGCCTGAAAAAATAGGAGTGGTGCAGACTTGAGTGGGATTTCAGGGCTAATCCATAATGTTGGTACTTTTCCAAACTCTGATTAACATGAATTTGGACCAATAGCATTGACCGAAGTACTGTATAAGCCCCTAGACGAGCACACTCAAGCAGCAACACTGATTGGGGTCCCCTCTTGCTCCTGTGAGAGCTCTGTTTCTATTCTTCACATGTCAATAAATCTACTCCTTTCACTCTTGCCTTCCATCATCCTGTGAGTTTCATTCTTCAGATTTATGAGACAAGAACCTGGAAAGAAGTTGGGCATGAGCTGCTGGGGTTTTTTTTTGCAACGCTCGAGGGCACAACCCCTATTTTGAGTTCCAACACTGAGTACTGCAACACAGTCATTTGATGATGATGGTGGAGGATATTCAGGCTTTTCTGGCTGCAGCCCTTGGCTAACAGACTTTCTGGACTGCAGAGGCCTGCGACTAGCACAGGCCCCACCCACCAGCAGAAACAGAGAATCCTGTCTGTCTCAAACTCCAGTTTTAGTAATACATGCTGGGACATTTCTTATCCTCTTCCCTCTCAAAAAATAATGCTACTGTTCTTCTAGTTGTCCAAATGAGAAGTAAGAGACCCCTTATACTCTTCCCTCACTCAACATGTCGAATCTTACAGATTCTCACTTCTCACTCCCATTCATACCCAGAACCCTTTTCCATTCCCACTTACGGCCTGATCATTTCTCACCTGGTTAAATACAATAACAGTTCTCTCTGTTGTCATGAACTTTTCTGCATTGTTCTGTCAATGTCCTAAAATACACAATTTTTTTCGTGTTGCTCTCTGTTTAAGGTCCTTCAGTGAATCCTATTTTTTCAAGAAGAGTTCAAATTCTTTATCAAATCTCATAATCAGCCTCCCATGAACTCTCTAGCTGCTAGCCCCCTAGTATGCACCGCCTCAATACTGATTTATCTCCATCTCCCAGGTTCATTTCAGGTCCTCTGTCTTCCAACATGCAGTTCTCTGACATGACATCTGAAATGGCAAGATGCTTTTGAGCCATCACTTATTTTGCTATTTTCAGATTATCTGTTCTCTGGGTTTTCTTTTCTTTTTTTGTACCGGAGATTGAACTCAGGGGCATTCAACCACTGAGCCACATCCCCAGTCCTATTTTGAATTTTATTTAGAGACAGAGTCTCACTGAGTTGCTTAGCACCTCACTTTTACTGAGGCTGGCTTTGATCCTCCTGCCTTAGCCTCCTGAGCTGCTGGGATTACAGGCATGCACCACCACGTCCCAGCAATATTTGCTTTCTTGATCTTATTCTTGCCTTGATATTTCTGATCAATTCAACCATCACTTGCTGAGTTAGGTGTCCATCAAGGGAGGGGGCATTTATAAATGAGTGAGGCTCTTCCTATACCCAGGATCTCATGGCCCATGGGATTTGATGAACCCTGTTGTCCCGGTGGGGAGTTTGACTACTTCTGACAGCGATTCAGCCCTCCCATCCATTCAGTTTGTCTGTCTCTTCAGGTGAAATCTAGCTCAGCTCATGAGCCCATGGTTTTAGAAACACCTCTGAAGACAAAATTACCAGTGACCATTGTACTGAGGGACCATTCACTCAGTAATTGGTTTATTTATTCATTAAAAAATATGTCAAGTGTTTACAACATGAAGGGCCCAGGAATAGGCACTGGGGCTATGACAGTGAATGGGACACAATCCTGCCATCAAGAGGCTTCCAGTCTATGAGCAGAGGTATCAGTTTCAAGGTAGTGCCTCCCAGAAGCCACCACACACGCCCCATGGCTCAGACTACCTTCTTAGCAGCTTTGTCTGTACCCTTGATGCTTCCACCAGAGTACCTGGTGAATTCCCATGCTACTAGCTTCCAAAGACAGCTCAACCATTTCACCACCATGTTCTCTTTTTTAAAAAATATATTTTTTAGTTGTAGATGGACACAATAATTTTATTTCATTTATTTATTTTTATGTGGTACTGAGGATTGAACCCAGTACCCCACACATGTGAGACTAGCGCTCTACCACTGAGCCACAACCCCAGGCCACCACCACCATGTACTCTTCAAGGTTTTCTGGTTATATGGAATGAAGAGAAAAACCCAGAGAGACAGCCAAAATCTCATTACCAGGCAAGAAGAAACACAAAAAACTCTATGGGAAGTACAGCTTTCTAGCTTCCCATTCAGAGAGACAATTTTCACGTTGGGCTTTAGATAGGGGACACCAGGCCTATAGCAAAAGCAGCTCAGGACATATGGTGAGCATCACCCTAAAAAGCAATTCATTAGAAGCAGTTCAGAGTTTTGACACAGTCCAGGCCTTTGACTTCCACATGCTTCAACCTGATAAAGAGCAAGATCTGGGCTCTCTAAAGGAACCCTGAGGTTATCATTAGGGTTGAGATGGAGAATGCAATAGGGGGTGGGGAGGCCAGTGAGGGAGTGGGCCCCCTAAGGACCTTGGACTTGACCCAAAGGAAGTCCTCAGAAGATGTTAAATGGGAGAACAGCACGGTCATATTCAATTGTTAAAAAGAACACCTTGTAATGGGTAGGGGCTGAGACTAGAAGCAGAGAAGCAGAAAAAACAGTTAGAAAGGGTATTGGTGAAAATCATGTAGGAGGTGGTAAAGGCCTGAAATAAGCAGAAGCAGTTTTTTTGTTGTTGTTGTTGTTGTTTTGTTTTGTTTTGTTAAAGTCACAGTCAGGGCTGAGGCTGTAGCTCGATGGTAAAGAGCCCGCCTGGCACGTGTGAGGCACTGGGTTCAATCCTCAGCATCACATAAAAATAAAGATATTGTGTCCAACTACAACTAAAACATTTTTTTTTTTAAGTCACAGTGAGGGGCTGGGATTGTGGCTCAGCGGTTCAGCGCTCGCTTAGCACAGGCGGGACCCGGGTTTGATTCTCAATACCACATAAAAATAAAGGCATTGTGTTTTGTATTGTGTCCATCTACAAAAAAGATTCTCTCTCTCTCTCTCTCTCTCTCTCTCTCTCTCTCTCTCTCTCTCTTCTCTCTTAAAAAAAAAAGTCACAGTGATAATAAAATCAATAAGAATTAGTGAGGCTTCATGTGTGGCTGCTGAGGTAGCAGCAGCTACTTAGAGCACAATCAGAAAAAAGTTCAGGGGCTGGGGATGTGGCTCAAGCGGTAGCGCGCTCGCCTGGCATGCGTGCGCCCGGGTTGGATCCTCAGCACCACATACCAACAAAGATGTTGTATCCGCCGAGAACTAAAAAATAAATATTAAAAAAATTCTCTCTCTCTCTCTCCACCTCTCTCACTCTCTCTTTAAAAAAAAAAAAAAGAAAAGAAAAAAGTTCAGGACCCAGTTTAAGCTTGATTAGTAATGTCTGTCATGGATGTAGAATGGGAGAAAACTTGCACATGACTGCTATTAACTATTCCTATTCTCTGGAAGAGGAAGCATAAAAATGTGCTGTATATTTCATGAAGTACACACTGTATGATTCCATGAAGATCCAGAACAGAGAGAACTAATTTATGGTGATAGAAGTCAGAATAGTGGTTACCTGGTGGTGGGAAGTTAGGTTGATTATTGACTGAGAAGGGGCAGGAGGGAACTTTTTGGGTCAGGAAATAGTCTTTATCTTGATCTGGGTGGTACATATATACATAAAGTATTCATTATACTATGTACCTGTCTTAGTCTATTTTGTGTTGCTCTAACAAAATACCTGACACTGGTATATATATATATATATATATATATATATATATATATATATATATATATATATTTTTTTTTTTTTTTTTTAATATTTATTTATTTAGTTAATTAGTTTTCGGCAGACACAACATCTTTGTATGTGGTGCTGAGGATCGAACCCGGGCTGCACGCATGCCAGGCGAGCGTGCTACCACTTGAGCCACATCCCCAGCCCCATATTTTTTAATACCTTTATTTTATTTGCATATTTTTGTGTGGTGCTGGGGATCAAACTCAGTGCCTCATGCATGTTAGGCAAGCGCTCTGCCCACTGAGCCTCAACTCCGGCCCCTACTGGGTGGTATATTAAAAAATGAGGCTTATTGGGCTCATGATTCTGGTGGCTGAAAAGTTCAAATAGCATGGTGCTAGCATCTGGTGAGGAGTCTCTGGCTGCATCACATGGTAGACAAGGATAAGGGGAAATGATTACAAGCAGAAGGGACCAAATGCATGGAATGGCTTCACTTTATAGTAACCAATTTCCATGAGAACCAATCCAGGTGTATGGGACTCAACCCACTCGTGAGAGAAAAGCAGTAGTCTCTTCCAGAGTTGGTACACCCATGACGTAATCATCTCCCACCAGGCCCTACCCCTTAGAGTTTCCACCACCTTAATACCATTACATTGAGGACCAGGCTTCTAGCACAGGTACCTTTGGGAGACAAACCATGTCCAAACCATAGTAGTACCATTGAGATTTGTAACCTTTCTTATATAAATGCGATACTTCAATAACAAAGTGGGGCAGAAAGTCCTTCCATGACCCTCTATGTGGCTGAGGCCATCTAAAAGATGACAACTACACCCACACAGTTCGTCTTTGTACACAAGATACTGACCTGAATGCAAGGCATGCTTCTAGATCTATTCAGTTCCCTGTATACTTTGGCCACTTCTTTTATAATCCTGTCTCTTTCCTTAGCTGAGAACACATAGACTATGATGATCTGATCCACAGACGACAGCTGGTTGCTTATCAGGTGATCATACTCCAGGTCTGTCACTTTGGGAATTCTGTAAGAGCTACAACGGCATTTGTCCTTTTGCTTCCCACACAGTGTTCTCCTTAGGACCACAGGACAAACCAGCTGGGAAGTAAGCCACAAATCATTGCTTTCAATGAGAAGAGGGAGCCTAGAAATGTAAAGTTAAATGAATCATGTTAAAGAACTTAAAGGACAGAAAGAACATACCCAAATTATGAGTAGCTGCTTTGGTAAAGCATCCCAATTTAATTCTGGACAGAATCTTATTTGCCAACATGTGAAAATATTTGTCTCTCTCTCTCTCTCTCCCCCCCCCTCTCTTTTATATATATATATATTAAAGAGAGAGAGAGAAGTTTTAATATTTATTTTTTAGTTTTCAGTGGACACAACGTCTTTATTTTATTTTATGTGGTCCTGAGGATCGAACCCAGGGCCAAGCGCATGTCAGGTGAGCACTCTACCACTTGAGCCACATCCCCATCCCTATTTGTCAATATATTAAGACTTAAATGTAAGTCTTTTCATCTCTGCAGGCAAATAATTGGCCAGTAAGAATAATATCAGAGTGTTGATTGCAGAGTGTTAATATTCAAGAAGAATGCATGCAAGCCTGCTCTGTGAATGGTTACTTTTATTCTCTTACAGTTGGGAAAATTCAATAGTTTGACCCCAAACACACAAGGAGTAAATGGCAGAGCTGGAATCTGAACCTATATATTTTTTTCCTATTATAATATTGCCATCCAAATGGCTCCTGAAGATGAAATACCTGTTGCATTCTTCTGAGTTGGTTTATTACATCTATTAATAGACTAGATAAGCCATATAACTCTATATTTAGAATGGAAATCAGAAAGCTATATTTGGGTCCATCATCTGTCACTCTCAATGTGACTATATACATCCTCTGACTTCTTTGTGCCTCAGTATTTTTTTTTTCTTTTTTCTTTTTTTTTTGGTGGAGGGTGGGTACCAGGGATTGAACCCAGGGGCGCTTAAACACTGAGCCACATCCTCAGCACTTTTTTTTTTTAATTTAGAGACAGGGTCTCCTTAAGGTGCTTAGGGCCTTGCTAAGTTGGTGAGGCTGGCTTTGAACTTGCAGTCCTGTCTCAGCCTCCTGAGCCACTGGGATTACAGGCATAAGCCACCATGCCTAGTTGTGCTTCAGTAATAACATCTGTTATGTGCAGGTAAGTTCATGTTTCCATGAAACTTCTAGGGAAGTGACAAAGGTTATAAAAATAATTTTCTCAATTTTGATTAGCTGAAAGTATTTTTATGAAATGTTAAAACTTGTTTAGAAATAACAACATTTTAATTAAGTTATTTAGAACTGACATTCCTAGTGGCAAGAAAAGTCCTTTTTTTTTTTTTTTTTTCTTTTCCAGTAGTGGGGATTATACTCTACCACTGAGCTACATTCTCAGCCCTTGTTATTTTTTATTTTGAGATAGGTTCTAACTAAGTTGCCTGGGCTGGCCTCGAACTTGTGATCCTCCTGCTTCAGCTTCCTGAGTAGCTAGGATTACAGGTGTGTGATTGTCTGAGGGGAGTCCATTTTATTATCACAATAGTCACCACTGGCTTCAATTTCTTTATTCTGACTCCATGTATTGTGAACTCAATGTTTGTGTGTCCCTAAAACTCATACGTTGAAATGCCAACCCTCAATGAACCTGTATTAGGAGACAGGGACTTTTGAGAAGTAAGTAAGTTTAAACAAGGTGATGGAGGGTGGCTGATCTGATGGGATTAGTTCTTGCAAGAGAATCTCAAGAGGGCTCACTTTTACTGGTTCTGCCATGTGAGGACATAGCAAGAAGGTAACTGTGTGCAAGCCAAGAAGAGAACCTCCACCAGGAACCAAACCCCCTCCACCACCAGACTTTGCTCATGAACCTGTAGCCTCCAAAACTGTGAGAAATTAAATTTCTATTGCTTAAGTCATCCAATCTGTGGTATTTTGTTATAGCAACTCAAATTGACTAATATACTGAGAAACTTGTTTTGTTTGTTAAAGTCATGGCTTTCTGAAATGATTATCATAAGAAAGCCCATGCATGGAACTTGGGATGTAGCTTAGTAGAAGAGCACTTGTCTGGTATGCACAAAATTCTGGGTTCAACCCTCAGTATCTAAAGAGAGAGAGAGAGAGAGAGAGAGAGAGAGAGAGAGAGAGAGAGAGAGAGAGAGAAAGCCCATGCACACAAATATAATACATTATTTTGGCACTTGCCTTAATGCCCAACCAGAGCTATGTCTTCTTTTTTCTTTTTCAATATAATGTTAATTAATAAATTTAGATATAGGCTAATTTAGAAACAAATCTGCTTTAATGGAAAAAGAGGCAAATAATTTCAGTAGGACATTGTTTTTCTGAAGTGTTCAGAAGATGATCAGTTCTGTATCAATTACAGTAAAAGTTTATATTTGTGCATCATTGCATGAATGTAATGGAATAGTTCACATATTTATAAAAATATGAAAAATATAAGAAATACCCTCACATATATCACTGTTTTATCAAATCTTAATGTTTTAATTCATTAGATACATATGTCTATTTTTTTCATGTTATAATTTTAGGCAAAATGAAAAGACCCAAGGACTCCTGTCTGATTTTAGTCAATTCAAATTTTGTGCATGTCTGATTTTAGTCAATTCAAATTTTGTTTGCATGTCATTCTGATAATCAGTCACTCCAGTATCATTGGTCAAGCAATCCAGGTTTCCCTTGCTGACTTGTGATGCTATCTCTGTTGTGTATTGAATTCTCCTGTGTGAACAGGTCTGAGTGGGTCTCTGTTCCATTAGTCTATGAAAGTCTGGTGCCAATTCTACAATCTCTTCATTACTATGGCTTCTTAAAAGTTCTTAAAATTTGGTAGGATGAGTCTTCTTGCTTTGTTTTTCTTCTTTGATGTATTAATGTTATTTCCAGAGTTAGCTACATCATAACCTGAAGAGCACAGTGTTCAAAAGTAAAGAATTTTTTGGCATGTCCAATTTGGTATACAATATGATCCATAAAGAGTAGCAACCTGATCACCTTTGCCAGGGACTGGGCAGCAACAGAGAGCTCTGAGAGGAGGTAGGAGTTGCATCAAAGAACTCAGGTGTGTTTTGAAGTGAGTCTCTGATCTCCACTCTGAAAAAGCAGACCGCTGGGAGTCCCAGCCCCAGTGACATTCTCTTGTTTTGCACTTACTCTTCCATTCCACCTCTGTCTCCTCAGGGCTTATCACCGGCCCACAGAGCATAGCAACATAAGGGCCCTGGGAGACGCAATCTGAACATCCCCGCACGACACCAGTGTCAGCTTGAAATTCAGGTTTCAGGCTATAATCCTCCATATAAATTTCTGATTAAGAAGGCATTTTAAGTTCTTTCCCAGAACAACCCCTCTAACTTCATTGCAATGATAGGTAAAATAGAAAAGAAGCCACTTAAAGGACAAAGCTGCACTCCAAACCAAGGGAACAGCCCTGTGGATAGAAACCCCACATGTTGGGTTGGAGAAGTAGTTCAGTGGTACAGCACTTGCCTAGCATGCACAAGACCCTGGGCTCCATCCTCAGCACTACAAAAAAAAAAAAAAAAAAAAAAAAAGAATGCCTGAAACCCAATATGTTATTGGGACTAAATCCACTAAATCCACTTGCTTGGCTTCAAGTCTAGAAGAAGCAAAATTGGACAAGAATTTGGCTCTTATGGGAAAATAGAATAAAATTAAGTGAAAACTCTCAAGGAAGGGGAAGGGGATAGGGAATGTTGCTTGGTTCATTTCTTGAAAACGTGGCCCAGGGTAGGACCTTCCACCAATCTGTATGAGGCTATAAGAGCTGCTGCCTACTCCTGCTTGGTCAAGGCTCACAGGATTCTTCATGCAGGTGGGAGAATATAGAGGCAGCCAAGCAGGACTAAAGGCAAGCTGCTCACTGGCCTAGAGACTGGGTTTGCAGTTTCCTGGTATGCACAGGGCAGGACACCTGAGCCACTATTACTAGACCAGGTCCTGACTGTGAGGCCTTCTCAGGTGGCAACTGAGAAGCCACGAGATTGGAAGAGACAGACAGACAGACACACACACACACACACACACCGAAAGAGAGAAAAAGCAACCTTTCACTTGAGAATCCAGAACCCCAAAACACAAAAAGTCAGCTAATTCTAAGAAAGTCCACACAATCAATAGTCAGAGGATGTATTATATCTGAGCACAATAAAAATAGAGCAAATCTAAAAAGTACCTTAAACAACAACAACAACAATGTTTAGTGTCCTCAAGGTAAAAAATGATGGAATAAGGCTGGGGTTGTGGCTCAGTGGTAGAGCACTCACCTAGCGCATGTAAGGCACTGGGTTTGCTCTTCAAACAACATAAATAAAGGTGTTGTGTCCATCTCTAACTAAAAAAAAAAAAAATTAAAAAACGATAGAATAGATAATTTGGGGGGGGAGAATTAAAAGACTTTTTGTTAAGATATAGTAGACTGGACAACACTGAGGTTTACTTTTGCTGTCTGCTAATACCTACTACACTGTCTATAAAAGGACACTAAAGGTAAAAATCTGGGAGGCCTGTTATATTACATGTCATGGCAATTGGGATGCCTTTCTTTGGCTGCAAGTAACAGAAAAAGCAACTCAAATTGACTTAGCAAGTACTGGCTCCCACAACTGGAAGCTAGAGGAAGGGGTTCAGGGTGGCATCATCCAGTGGTTCCATACCAATCCCCCCTTCTCTGTGGGTCAGCTGTGTCTGTAGCCAGATACAGATAGCCAAACAATCCTAGGTCTGACCTCTGCCCAGGATAACCCTTAAGGAGGAGCAATTCCAATGCTTGGATGTTCCCAGCATTTCCAACAAAAAGCCTGGAGTCCATTAGGTGTGGTGTCACATGCCCACCTCCCCAACTGATGTCAGTCACCAGAGAAGTGAAAAAATTATAATTGCTTTATACCAACCAACGTCCATCTCTAGAGTTGGGATGTGGTCAAAAGCTGCTGAGGAGGGCTGGGGCTGTGGCCCAGTGGTAGAGTACTTGCCTAGCATGTGTCAGGTCCTGGGTTTGATCCTCAGCACCATATAAAAATAAAAAAATAAATAAAATAAAGGAATTGTGTCCATCTATAAATAAAAAATATTAAAAAAAGAAAAGCTGCTGAGGAGGAGTTACGCAGATGCTAAATAAATTCAGAATGAAAATGGGAAGAACCCCTGGGTATTCAACTAAAATGTTCACCAACATTCACCACAAAATGCGATGATTTCAAATGTGTATTTTAGGCAGACACATCAATACTAGTCTGCTTGTAAACTGTTACTCATATGGACCATCACAGAAAGGAAAACTGACACATGACTGAAATTTATAGCTTTCAATACTTCATCTGAATACTATTATACTATCAGCATTTCCCTGTGCATTGGCCTCTGCAAGTGAGAATAGTTGCTGATCTTTGTAAAAGAAAGAAAGAACCACAAATTCTCTTTGTCTGCTCATTGCATTTCTCAGCTTTATTCAGTAAACTTGAATTTTTTAATATATTTTTTAATTGTAGATGGACACAATATCTTTATTTTATTTATTTATTTTTATGTGGTGTTGATATCGAATCCAGTGCCTCTTATGCGTGAGGCAAGCGCTCGGTCACTAAGCCACAATTCCAGCCCAATGAACTTTTGAGGACTGTATTGGCAATTTTAACTTCAAATGTGGATCACTGTAGTTTCTGAGAAGAGGATGGAAAGACAAAGTTACCTGAAGAGGGTCCATAGACAATGGGGTAAAAAGAAATTAGCTCAGTCCTCTAAGAACTGGGATAGTTAAAATAGAAATAAATTGTCAGGTATGCTGGGGCATGCCTAAAACCCCAGACACTTGGGAGGCTGAGGCAGGAGGATTGCAAGTTTGAGGTCAATCTTGGCAACTTAGTGAGACCGTGTCTTAAAATAGAAATCAAAACATCTGTGGATGTAGCTGAGTGGTAGAGTGCTCACCTAGCACGCCCAAGGCCCTGGGTTCCAGCCTCAGCACCACATTCAACAAACAAACTTTTTTCTTAAAAAGCTAGGAAAAATTATCAAATCTCATGATTTGCTCACATGTATAGAGAGCCAAGTACACATAAAAACAGCATATATTCTTCATTACCAGGATGGATCCAAAATTAACTACTTTGTATTGAGGGGTTATAGAGTAGTAGATTGGTAGAAACTTGACATGTTTATCTCAATTAATTCCCACACAACCTTGTGAAATAGGTACTATCATTATTGCATTTATAGATAAATAAATAAAAGTTCAGAGAGGTACAGGTTGCTGAAGTTTCCGTGGCTAGTCTGATCTTGAGTGGATTATTAGGACATTATATCACTGTCCCTCTACTAAGTGTCATCATGTGTCACACACAGGATTTGACTGGAAATTGAACTACAGTGTAGGAAATCATATGGAGCAGTACTTTCACATAGGATAGGTTTTTTTCTAAGCATAGTGCTTATTTTTAATTTATGGGTTATGTGAAGTCTTTCTGCTTTTTTTTTATTTCAAGATTTAGAATCTTGGATTTAAAGGTTTCAGTGAAGTTTTGATATAACCAAATGAAGTTCAGGCTGGGGCTGTAGCTCAGTGGCAGAGCGCTTGCCCTGCACATGTGAGGCACTGGGTTCGATCCTCAGTACCACATAAAAATAAACAAATAAAATAAAGACATGCTGTCCATCTACAACTACAAAAAAATTTTTTTTAAAAAAAGAACTGAAGCCCTTACTGAACGTGTATTAATCTTTTCAAATGTCTACCTATGTTACTGAGCCATAAAAACAAGTTTACATTTAAATGTGAAATGCTTGGGTTTTGACTTCTAGAGTAATTTTGGTAGTTTAAGTAAACATTTTAGAGCTGCCTTGCACAGTGCCTGCCTGCTTCATTATTGCACATTTGAAAGGATTTGGTTAATTTTGTTTTTGCACATGGTTCTGGCGTGGGGTCAAGGCTCCCATGATCTGTCCCAACCCTACAATAGAAGATCCAGCTTGATATGATGACAGTCATTGTAGTCACAACAACCATTTTGCTTGTCAGGTGACCCTGGCACACATTCTAAACCCTATAGGATAAACAGTCATTAAGACAGCCAAGCGCTTTCAGCTGGCCACAGACATCTGGACTGTTTTTAAATTTATGTTTGACATGTTAACAGTTGTTGAGAAAGCCCAGGTGCATTCTATTGGCTGTGGCCCACCTTTGTCTAGCTTAGCATATAAATCCCTTCTTCCTGCTGTGGGGTGCAGGAATCTTCTGGATTTGCTGTTATCCAAGACACACTTCTATCTCTAAGAGGCAAAACAAATCCAGGAATGGAGAGTACAATTTATTAGGGGCTTAGAGGCAGAAGTATGTCTTGAATTGTACTCTTCATTCCTGGATTTGTCTTGCCTCTTCCTTTGGTCTATCGGCACCTTCCGCCTTGGACGCTGGTCTTTCTGAAATACCTGCCTATCCTCTGTGTGTTCCACACCCTGAGCTCTAACAATGCTGAGTTGACTTGCCTGCACCATCTCAACTAGGTGCCTTTGCTCAAGTCCCTGATCTGGTGCTCATTAGCTGAGCCTTTGGGCAAATTACTTAATCTCTCTGAGTCTCAGTTTCTTTGGCACTAAAGTGGAGATGGGAAGGACAGCAAGGGATTAATTATAGTTAACCTTAAGTGTGTCGTGAATACTAAATGAAATCTTGACCCCTAACTCCCAAATCCCTTCCTTTCAGCTGGGAGTGTATCTCAGTGATAGAGTCCAGACTTGGCATGCATGAGGCCCTGGGTGCAATCCCCAGGACACAAACACACACGTACGTACGTACGTACACACACACACACACACACACACACACACACACGCCTTCTTTTCTATTCTCCTCCCAACACCTATCATTCTGTCTATACTTTCTGCTAGCACTTTCTCTTTGTTAATAGTGCACACTATCTTATCTCTTCCTGCAGACATAAAGCCCTTAGAGGCCAGGACCCAAGTCCTTCTATTACTGATCATGCTTAACCCGCATACCTGTAGGTGGCAGATAACTGTTACGTGGAACATGAATTTATTCCACGGTCATGCGTCTGCTAGCAGTGTTTCATTTAGCAGCATTAATTAGGTAGGATGCAAATACTTCAAAATACATGAAACAGTTCCCTCACTGCATTTATATCTTTTCCTTTAATTTACTGTCTGCACCAAATGTTACTGGAGCAGCATTAGTCTGGGAAGCTCTAGGGATAGGGGGCAGATACATGCACAGCTGTTCTGCAGTATTGAAGTGGGAGAGCCCAAGCCTTCTCCTCTGGTTCCAGAGGCTGCCACCAGAATGAGACTGCGCAGCTCTTCCAGGATGCCTTTCCTCCCTCATGGTACCTAGACTTAGAGATGCTTCCTCTCCATCTTAGGTATCAAGCATCTCTATCTAGTAGCCAGTCCTAGAGGTACAGATGCATCTGATACAAACACATTATGCTGATGAAGAAATGAGGGACACATTTCCTTGGGGAGGACTGGACAGGAACGGCAGGGGAGCAGTACTTGTGGCACGCATGCACGTCATCTAGCATACATGAGGAGTTTCCAGCGTAGAGCTAGTTTTTAAATGTGTTCACTAAAGATGTGAAGGCAAACTAAACCGATTGATGAATCCTGATTGATCTGAATTCCTCTGCAAGCCTGTTAGGAAGCAGGTTGGAGAGAGCTCAACTGCTTGAATCCATTTATTTATTTATTTATTTACTTACTTACTTACTTACTTACTTATTTATTTTTATGTGGTGCTGGGAATTGAACCCAGTGCCTCACAAGTATGAGGCATGCGCTCTACCACTGAGCTACAGCTCGAGCCCCTGTGTCCCAGTTTCTAAAGAGATTTTTCATTAATGAGCATGAAAGTGGCCACTCCTAAACCCAGCCAGCTTACAGAGAAATCCTGTTAAGTAGCTTAACAGGAGGCCTGGCTGAGCATCTCTAGGTGGACCAAATGAGATGTCTACCCAATATTCTCTCAAACCCAAGCTGGACTCTGAATTTTTAAGACAAATGAGGCTAGTTACCTGAAAGACTGATTGCCAGCTGGGGTCCTCTGGATGCAACGAAGAGGTGAAGGATTAAAGAGACCCTTCAGCATTAGGAAGGTATTTCAGTATCGAAGATACTCCGTATCCTCATTTTTATCCTTTTCATCTTGTCTCAGAGGAACATTGACTAGTAAGACCTTTTGTTTTCTGATCACTTGAAACTTGGATATTTTACAAGGGAGCAGTGAATCCATTCCTGAAATGTAAAAAAAAATATATTCCACTGATCACCCTTAGTAGGCCAAAGCCCCTGCCAGCTGAACTGAAAATAAGAGTACTGGGGCTGGGGATGTGGCTCAAATGGTAGCGCGCTCGCCTGGCGTGAGTGAGGCACTGGGTTCGATCCTTGCACCATATAAAAATAAATAAATAAATAAAGATATTGTGTCCACCTAAAACTAAAAATAAACAAATATTTTAAAAAAAAAAGAGTATAGCTGGTCCTTGGTGTCTGTGAGCGATTGGTTCCAGGACCCCCATGGACCCCAAAATGTGGGCAGCTGGGAGGGAAGAGGCATTTGAATGTGGTTCTCTGGGAGTTGGAAGGATGGGAACTTGTTATGGGGAGCAATGGAAGGGATTTGACAACTCACCCAGTGCACATCTGTAGTGATTTAGCCAGTGAAGAAAGATGTGCTTAACTTTCTTCTGCAGTGTTCTCAGTTGGATAGCTATTGCTGTGTCAAGCAAAGGACTTATGTCTGTTGCAGGATTAAAGGCATCCATATTCCCTGGGTCTGCTAAACCTGAATCCTTTAAAACAGGAAGAGAAATACAGTTACAGATATCTACCAGATCTAGATACACAGACACACCGGGCGGGAGGGGGAGACTACTTATGGCATGATTAGCAAACATAGATTCCTTTATTCATTCACTCACTTGTTTAGGAAGTAGGTCATCCAACAAGTGTTTACCAAGTGGTATTTATGGTCCAGGCAATGTGCCAGAAACAAGGACTAAAGACACGAAGACACACTTGTGTACTTAATGCCACTGAATCATATACTTGGAATGGTTAAAATGGTAAATTTTATGTTATGTATATTTAACCATAATAAAAAAAATGAGAGCAAAAGCCATTTCCCCATGTTCAAGGAGTCAGTGGAAAACCTGGATGGGTCATTAACAGTATAATAGCAGCGGAAACTATGTTACATGTAAGCAATGGAAGGGATTAGAAGGACACAAAGGAAAAATGTAATGTTCATAATGTTGGGTTGTATGTAGCAGTAAAAAGCTTCAGAGAAATATGTCATGGGGACATTAGTCAGGTGTGGTGGTGGACACCTATAATCCAGGCTGAAGCAGGAGGATTGAAAGTTCAAGGCCAGCTCTGCAATTTAGGAAGGCCCTAAGCAACTTAGTAAGAACCTGTCTCAAAATGAAAAATAAAGAGAGCTGAAAATGTGGCTCAGTGGTTAAGCACCTCTGGGTTCAATCCCTAGTACTAAGAATAAAAATAAAATATATAGTTAGAGTGAGTAGTATATGTTTAGGTTTGAATGAGCTAGGAAAATGGTTCATTTAGTTATATATTTATGTATATATAATTACCTGAACATTTATGTATAAAACATAAACATAATTGTATACTTAGCTCATTATCTGGGTGTTATTTGCATAATTCTGATACGTTACAGTGAATGTATATAGAATCCAGGAGGAATATGAAGAGAGTTCAGGGGGCAATGATCCATGAAGAGAATAATGAAGTAGAAGGGGAAGGTTTTGAGGAATCTGCTTTACAGAAATCAGGAAATAAATGTTGAGACTTTAACTTAACTCCAGGAAAATCCACTACCTCTGAAGGGCATGGACTTGAACTTGCCTATCACGATAACTCCAATAAGAGTCAAAGAAACCATCTATGACATTGATAACACTCACTAGGAAACATGAGTCTTAGAACCTCTAAATTCTCCTGGGTAAATAAACTCCAGGAAAGTTCAGAATTTAAATAGAGAAATGAAGTAAATTAATCCCACAGGATTAAAACTTTAATGCATATGAATGAAGTTTCAGTTCTGGGATAATTTTGTGTGTTTGCTCTATTTGAAATATAAAAGGACTTTGATATATTAGAGAATCTGAGACATTACCCTTGAGCTTTCCATTTAAATTGAGTAAATTGATTTGAGACTTGTGATTAATAAGTATAAAAGTTTAAGATATTTTGGCTAAGTCCAAACATGTAATTGGAATATTTAAAATAACTTGAGATTTCCTTTCACTGAATTTCTTTCTTTTTTTAAAAATTTTCTAAGTTGTTGATAGACCTTTAGTTTATTTATTTACATGTGATGCTGAGAGTTGAACCCAGTGCCTCACACATATCAGGTAAGTGCCCTACGGCTGAGACACAGCCACAGCCACAGCCCCTCATTGAACTTATTTCTTTGATAAAAATTAAAAACTTGAGAATATTTTTCTTTTTAGGCTTATAAAGATGCATGGGAAAGGCTTGGGAACAAAGCATTTTTAAATTATAAATATATTTTAAAATATATAAAAGGTTGTTATTCATTATAGTTTGTATATAACCAGAGATATGAAAAATGTGCTCTATATGTGTAATATGAATTGTAATGTACTCTGCTGTCATACATAACAAATTAGAATAAAAAAATAAAATTAAAAAAGGTGGTTATTCATTAAGTTGTATAGGAGTCTAATTTTTAAGTGGAATTTAACCACCTCAATTTGAATTAACCAAGGAAAAGGTTAATTTGAGTTAACCAAGGAAAAGGTAATGTGTTATCTTAATAGAGTTTACAGATAGAATAAATATAGTTAATGGCCTTAAGAAGTTGACAAAAAATGATGGGTTTTCTTTTTAGGAAAATGATTTTTATATATTGATCAGTTAGTAAGCAAATAATGGTGGCAATATGATTTATATTCTGAGATGAGATGAGAGGGATTACAATACTAGCAGAAGGATCACTATACTGGCAGGAACCTGGATGTCAATACTTAACATTTTGAAAGAGCCGTAAACATAAGCATCCTTTCAAGTATTTTAGGCGTAGTGCTAGTTTGTAATATTTGAACTTGATGATGATATATGTCTACTTCTTCTAAAATATAAATTGATTTTTTTCCAAGCCTAAATTTATTAGGGGAAAATATTTAGGGAAAAGTAGAAATGCCACATTAAAAAAAAGAAGAAGAAAAAGAAAGAAAGAAAGAAAGAAAGAAAGAAAGAAAGAAAGAAAGAAAGAAAGAAATTGTGAAGCTTGATTCAAATACTACATTTTAAAAATGTGTTCATTCTTGTGGTTTACATGATGTGGAGTTACCCTTGTCATGTATTCATAGATGAGCATAGGAAAGTTATGTCAGATTCATTCCACTGTCTTTCCTATTCCTATCCCCCCTATTCTTTCCCTTCATTCCCAGTTGTCTAATCCACTGAACGTCTATTCTTCCCTCACCCACTCTTTGTTGTATGTTAATATTTGCATATCAGAGAGAACTTTTGACCTTTGGGGTTTTTTTTTTTTTTGGCTTATTTTGCTTAGCATGCTATTCTCCAGTTCCATCCATTTACCGGCAAATGCCATAATTTCATTTTCTTTATGGTTAAGTAATATTTCATTGTGTGTATATATAACACATTTTCTTAATCCATTCACCTGTTGAAGGGTACCTAGGTTGGTTCCATAGCTTAGCTATTGTGAATTGAGCTGCTACAAACATTGATGTGGCTGTGTTTCTGTAGTATGCTGATTTTAACTCCTTTGGTTATACACTGAGGAGAGGTATAACTGGGTCAAATGGTAGTTCTATTCTTAGTTTTCTGAGGAATCTCCATACTGCCTTCGATAGTGGTTGTACCAATTTGCAGTCTTACCAGCAATGTATGAGTGAACACTTTCCCCCACATTTTCGCCAACAATAATTGTTGCTTGTATGCTTATATTCTTGATAATTGCCATTCTGACTGGAGTGAGAAAAAATTTCAGTGTAGTTTTAATTTGCATGTCTTTAATTTCACCTGACTTAAAAAACAATATATAAGCCCTACATTGGTTTTAAAGATTATAATTTAGGTAAATGCAAACAGTTCGACCAATTAGGACACAGAGGAAATCGATTCTGCAAAGCTTAGGAATTACAGCCTTAGAAGAAACTAGGTATTCATTTTTTCTTAATTTGTTATGTATGACAGCAGCATGCATTACAATTCATATTACACATATAGAGTATAATTTTTCATATCTCTGGTTGTACACAAAGTAGAATCACACCATTTGTGTCTTCATATATGTACTTAGGGTAATGATGTCCATCTCATTCCACTGTCTTTCTTATCCCCATACCTCCTCTCTTCCCCTCTCTCCCCTTTGCCCTATCTAGAGTTCATCTAATCCTCCCATGCCCCGCCTCCAACCACAATATGAATCAGCATCCTTAAATCAGAGAATAGATATTCAATTTTCTCCCAGCTCTATCTTTGCCTTCTAATTTCTCCTTTTCCAAACTTTTTGAGTTATTTTGCAGGAAAGATCCATAAACAGCCTTGGTAGGATTTTTTAACTAGGCAGACTTCCAGCATCAACCAGGTGAAAGTAAAAGTTAGTTGACATTGCTCTGGACAGGGTGGTGGCATGAGATGATCAGAAACCTCTGGACCTACCATATCAGGAAAACACAGAGAGTCAGCCTTGCATTTTATAGGTGCCAGTGACAGTGTCACACTTTGGGGATGCCATTTGTAGAACAAAGTGATGGCAAAACGCCCAGAAATCTTCACAGTGATGAACTTATTCACCTGGGGAAATAGAAAGGAGGGATTTTTTTGGTTGGTTTGTTTTTTTGCACAGAATTCCTGCTTTCATAAATCAAGTGGAAGTCAGATGTTTGCATATGATATTTGGAAGGAAATTTGGGACCAATGTTCACAAACAGTTTCAATCTCTTAGCTTAATTCTATTAAATCAGAAATGGGTTTTGGTTTTGGGCTGCTATGATTCATTAAGGGAAAAAAGAAACTCGAGTGAGCAGAAACAATTTTGCTCGTGAAGTGCCGCAGTCTTGGCTGGGCACAGAATCACGAGTCAATCAAGCAGGAACAAAACTTTATTTTGAAAAAGCCGCTAACACTCTCAGCGCCAGCAAGTCAAAAACCGGTCCTCCCACGAGGGTGTCCGACCGGAACCGCGCGCCGACCGGAACCCCCCCCGTCTCCTCCCACCTCCTCCGGAATTCCCTCCTACTATCCTTCCCCAACCAATGGGAACTCTCCAGCAGTCCCGTAAAGTCCCGTAACTTGAGTCCGGTAGCAGGCCAAGGTGAACAGCGGGAGTCCAGTTTGCATATGAATGTAAATTTTAACATAATCATCTCAGTGGCTAGCTGGCGTCACTTTACAACCAAAGGTGCCATACATCGTATATATGCTTGTGGCTCCTAGCAGTGAAGTCAAAAAGTCATGTCTTACAAAGAAAGTTGGATCCATTTTAAATTGAGAAAATGCTAGGCCAATTTATGGGTACCTCTGAGCCCTCAATTCTAGCCCTGAGACAAGGACAACCTTTCCTGTAAAATACAGTTGGTAACATCTGATTCGCTCAGCTTTGAGAAGAGCCGTTAATGGCTGCCAAGCGCTTAGACATTTTACAAGCCTTAATGTTACTGTGGAACTCATTTCAGTTGGAGAGATTTTATAAATGACAAGATGGAAAATTAACCATAGCCAAACAATTTCTTAAAATGTGAGTGAACATCTGGAGATGTGAAAAGAATACTTAAAAAGCTCCCTATAAGTACAGCATTTTAATTGAGTCAGGTGCTCTGAAGCTGTAAGGTTTAGGTACGAACTTTCCCTTGCTCCCTGGAGTCTGTCCGCTGAGGTCTTCTGTACTCAATAATCTACTCCATTAGTGATTTGGGTTTGTATTTTTGCAGAACAAGGGGTTGAACTCAGGCCTCATGCATGCCAGACATGGGCTCTACCACTGAGTAATATTCCCAGCCTGATACTATTCTTTTTTTTTTTTTTTTTTTTAGGTAAAGTAAGAGGAAATTCTGACTTCAGAATACTGGGAAATTTGCACATAGAACCTTGTCTGAAACTTAAAAAAAAAAAAACCTACTCTTTACTTTCCTAACCCTCTAGAAATAAGCAGGACTTTTTCTAAAATTACCATCTAAAAAATATATGTAAGACACATGGCCACCACAGATGATTTTTGTAAATCCTATGGGAAGAGACTTAGACATAATCTTCACACAAAAGCCTGGAACAGCGTTGTCCAGTGGAAATATAAATGTGAGCCACAAGTATGAGCAGTGGGAATAATTTTAAATTTTTCTAATGGATATGTTAAAAACAGAAAAAGTTGGTGAAATTCACTTTAGTTATATAGTTTACAACCAAACATATCCAGATGGTGGTATTTAAACAAGTAATACATATAAAATTATTAATAGAATATGTTACATTTTTTGTACTAAGTCTTCAAAATCTGCTGTATATTTTATACTTCTAGGATATTTCAGGGATTCAATACTAAACACAGCTCTGTATAAATGATGTCCTGGATGTTGGTTGTTCAGTACGCCACCAGCACAACCATACACAGTGGCCCTAGACTACTGCAGCCCATTTTGTACACACACACACACACACACACACTGACACACACACAAAGTAACTATATATAAATCAAGAAAGTCTAGCACAGAGATTGCAGACTAGCAACTCTGAAGTATTTGATTTGGGTCTCTCAATGTTTGAATTAATTGCTAATTTTCAAATAGCAGAATATTTTTTCCAAAGACTTTGAATTTCTAGGGCTTTTTTTCTCCTTTTGAATAAAAAAATAAATAAGCATGCCCATATTCCCATGTGGAAAGTCTTTTGGTCCTGAGTAGAGGCTGCCCTTCAGGTAGGAAATGTAGTTTCTACCTGGTAGGCCCACATCTAAGTGATCTGAGTCTGTGATCCTTGGTCCTACAGAGATACACACCAAGTCATCAATAGGATTAAGTCCTGCACAGTGAGATTGAGGGGAAGAGGCCTTTCGCCTGAACCTTGTATACTTGCCTATTTTGAAACTGTTTTTATATTATGCATGAAATGATTTCCTTTTTTTTTAAGAGAGAGTGAGAGAGAGAGAGGGAGAGAGAGAGAGAGAATTTTCAACATTTATTTTTTAGTTTTCGGTGAACACAACATCTTTGTATGTGGTGCTGAGGATCGAACCCAGGCCGCACGCATGCCAGGAGAGCGTGCTACCGCTTGAGCCACATCCCAGCCCAAAATCATGCAAGATTTTTTTTTTAAAAGAGAGAGGGAGAGAGAGAATTTTTAATATTTATTTTTAGTTTTGGTAGACACAACACCTTTGTTTGTATGTGGTGCTGAGGATTGAACCTGGGCCGCACGCATGCCAGGCGAGCGCACTACCGCTTGAGCCACATCCCCAGCCCAAAATGATTTCCTAATAATATGTTTTTTAAAAATTGTTGTTTAAACCAGCTGCTGCTTAGCAAGACAAACCCATTAAGAAAGGTCCAAACATAGTGTGCCAAGTGAAATGCAGAACTGAAATAAAAAGTCATAACATCAAGGGGTTCGTGTAGACAGCCAAACGGAGCAACTGAATCCTTCCAATCCTCTTTTCCCATAATAGCATATTTTAGAAACTCAAATTATTGTTGTGACATAAGCAGTAATCCTAAGAATGATAAATTATTAAATAATACCCAAATTTCAACTGGATCATCAAGTTCCCCCTTTAACGGCCACATCCATTCCCTTATGATTTTTCCACTTTTGTCGGTCACTATGCCGCCATCCAGATTAAACATCATTGCTATTATTTTCCTATGAAAAAGAAAGAAATGAGACCTATTTAGAACAAGAAAAATCTGCGGCTCATTGATTTGGCTGAGGTGGTAGAAGTCACCAAGATATAGCCTTTAAGAGTCCAGAAATCTTCCAGGTGCAGGAGTACACGCCTGTAAACCCAGTGACTCAGGGGACTGAGGTAATGCTACTGTGTGCCTCGCATTGGGCTGGGTCATGGGGGCGTAGTTCAAGGGCAGCCTTGGCAATTTAGGGAAACTCTGTCTCAAAATTTATTTTTTTCCTTTTAAGTGTTTGAGGGTATTGCTCAGTGATAGAGTGACCCTAGATTAAATCCCCAGTACCACTGGGGAGAAGTTTCAAGAATAACTCCCCTGCTTCACTCCTGCCTGGAGGATGGCCACTCTGCGCCTGCCCTAATATCTATATCTCCTGGAAGGGAAGGCTGGTGCACAGGGCTGCCTGATTAGAATGCTCCTTCCTGGAGCCACACCCTTTCTCCCCATAACCCCGTCTAGAGGGTTATAGGAATGAGATCTGCCAATCACACATGTCATGCCTTGGCAGCAGTTAAGTCAATCAGGGGCGGACATTTGACACCGTAATGTGTTCCTAATGGATGGAATAACATATGTAGAAGGCCATGAGGAAGGAGGTGGGCACAAAGAATTCTATGGATTGAAAGAAAGCCAGAGTGACTAGAGTTGAGACTGGAGTGGGTGGCAGTGAAGGATCAGGTATGCAGGAATCTTGGGCCAACTCATGAACTTTGTTGGATGTAGTGGTGCATAGGGAATTACAGTGTAATTCCAGTGACTCAGGAGCCCGAGGCAGGAGGACTGCAAGTTCGAGGCCAGCCTCAGCAATTTAGCAAGGCCCTAAACAACTTAGCGAGACCTTGTCTCAAAATAAACACTAATAAGGGCCGGGGATATGGCTCAGTGGTAAAGCACCCCTGGGTTCAATCCCCAGTACCAAAAAAGAATTATGAATTTTTATCTTAAGAGGAAAAAGACATAGAAGGGTATTAATAACAAAGTAAGGAAGTGATGTGACCAAATGGTTTGGGGAGGAACTGAAGCAAATGCAGAGTAAATAATGTATTGTTTAAGGAATAATGACAAGAAGAAAAGCCTAAACATATTTGGTACAGATGAGACGTCATAGACCTAACTACATTTTCTAGTCTTGGTTGGTTGAGTCTGTGGAGGCAGAAGCCAAGGGTCATCTGTAGTTTATCATGTGCCATTCCCAGTACAAAAGGGGTAATTTTGGCTTCGGTAAGGGGCCTGCACTTTGGGCTGGAGGAGCAAAGCCACAAAGCCAGTGGGAAAGAACAGAAACAGCAGTCCCAAATGAGCCCTGGACACCTAGAGCACGTTATTTCTTGATCAGGGGGGTGGGGGGAGTCTGGCCTCTAATTGTTCTCATTTTTTGAGGGGCCTCCGGGAAGACCCTACCCACCTGCCTGTGAGCCGGGCTAAGGCAGCTGTCTCCCTGTCAGCCTGAGGTGGTTGCGTAGGCACTGGATCTGGACAACAAGGGTCCTGCGCACATCCCTCCTGTGTCCACCTTCCTGCTGGCAGGGCTGCTGCGTCTCCATTAGGGAGGAGGACAGAACTCCCAGAAGAGGACTGGTTGATAAGATGACTCACAGTTAATAATGAAATGCCTTTGGGAGCAGCTTGATGGTTGTCCCTTCCTGTCCCCACCCTCCTTCCTTCTCTTTATTTAACTTCTGTTCTGCTGAAAGCAGACCCCAACCTCTGCCAAGAGACGTCCCATGGTGCTCAGGATGGAATTGCCCAAGGGTGAGGCTTAGCACTGGGTCTTCTGTGAGAAGCTTCTACAGACATCAGTAGATGCCGTTGTCCATCTGCTTAGTTACCATTCTCTAAGAAGTGAGGGGAAGGTGAGGAAGACAACCACCTCAGAGGGGAAAGGGTGGGAAGTTTTGTTACCCCCTGTTTTGTGGATATAATTCTCATCCTGGACATTTTATTTATGTAACCAATAGTCAAAGGGACCTTTTTTTCCGAATGAACTTCACTCTTGGGCAATATTATAGTTTGACTAGAGCAGCAAAGTGTCTGGCTCCAATCCAGAAAGTAAAGATTTTGGATGCTCCTTACTTTCCACTTTAATTTTGTTGACTTGCAATTCTGCATGTCTGTATGTAAAGTTAGTCCTAAAGGAAATCTCAGCAATCACTTGCATCAACCACCAGCAAATAATTTTTTTTTCATTTGTAGCTTTTTTTTTTAAATTTAAAATTAAGAAAAATGGATAAAGCCTCAGAGCCCCCTAGGGCACCAGTAAGCACATCAACATTCACATAATGGTTGTACCAGAATGGAGACAAGGGAAGCTGACAGAGAAAATATTTAAAGAAATAATGGCCTGCAATATCCCAAATTTGATGAAAACCTAATCTATACATTCAAGATGTTCAAGGTAGGATAAAAATCAAAGAGCTCCCCATCTACACGCTTCAGAGTCAAATTTTGAGAGCCAATAGCAAACAGAAAATTTTGATAGCAACAAGAGAACAATCAGCTAGGCAAAGCAGTCTGACACATCGTGGGTGCCCTCAAAATGTTAATCATTATTTTAGTCAGCTTTTTTGCTGCTATGACTAAAGCACCCAATCAGAACAACTGTAAAGGAGGAAAGGTTTTTTAGGGTTCATGGTTTCAGAGGTCTTAGTCCATAGAAGGCTGGCTCCATTTCTTGGGGTTCAAGGGGAGGCAGAACATCATTGTGGAAGAGTATGGAAGAGGGAAGCAGCTCACAGGGTGTTCAGGAAGCAGAGAGAGACTCCACTAGCCAGATACAAATATGTACTCTATAGCCACGCCCCCAGTAACCCACCTCCTCCAGTCACCACTCAATTAATCCCATCGGGGATTAATTCACTGTGTAGGTTAAGGCTGTAACCCAATCATTTTTCTTACAAACCTTGCATTATCTCACACATGAACTTTTGGGGGACACCACATCTAAACTCTAACAATCATCATGAATTGTATCTTAAAATTTAGAGAAGAATCTTGTGCAAAAATATGCACAAAATGAAAATGTCAACCCAACTTCAGACAGCGCCTGTTCTGAGCTGCTTTTGCAACAGTGAGGATAATATATTATCCATCGTCGAAGCCAAGAATAGGCCAACTTCAACCTATAGGACGAATGTACCTGCTACCTGTTTATGAAGTTTTATTCGAACCCACATTCATGCCCATTTGTGTGTGGGCTCTTCCTGCTTTTCTGCTTCAAGGGTAGAGCAGAGTTGCAACAGAAACTGCACAGCCCACGAAGCTTAAAATGATGGTCACCTGGCCCTTTAATGAAAAAGTCAGCCAGTTCTTGATCCAGGTGTCTGCTTCATTCCCTCCATTAATACCACTATGGCTTTGGAAAGGCTGCTGCCACCATGCACCTACCCAGCAGGTCAGACCCCCAGAAATTGCTGCTGACCTGAAGTTCCCTCTGCTCCACTGTCGTTGCCCATCCAGCATCCATTCCCTGTACCTCCCTAACAGATTCCAGTTTGCTCAGCTCATCCCCCTTTGCTCATCTCCTTACTGAGTCATTCCCCATTTACAGGGTAGAAACTGAGTAGTCTAGGTCACAGGATAATGGCATTCCTTGGCAGCTGCTTTTAGGTCAGGGTTGGCTCTGGAACTAAGTTGGCCTAAAGATACTGAAAAGAAAAACATTTGATTATTTATTATTATTATTATTATTATTATTATTATTATTATACCAGAGGTTGAACCCAGGAATGCCTTACCACTGAGCCACATCCCTGGACCATTTTAATTTATTTTTTTGCTAAACTGCTTAGGGCCTTGCTAAATTGCTGAGGCTAGATTTGAACTTGCTTCTTGCCTGAACCTCCCAAGTCACTGGATTTACAGGTATAAACCACTGTGCCCAGCTCATTTATTCTTGAAAAAGAGTTCCAGGCTGAGGGTGTAACTTATCAGTAGAGTAGTTGCCTAACGTGCATGAGGATCTTGGTTCAATCCCCAGCAACACACACCTACACACACATACACACACACGCACACAATTTTATTTTATTTCTTTTCCCTATTAGGCATAAAAGGAGCATGTAGCCAGTGTCACTAGTAGTCATCTTGTAAACACCTAACCACCTGGGGAACTGCTCTGGAAGGAAGGAGGCCAAAGATAACCAAATGAAAAGAACTCAGTCCTTGATGACATCACTGAGCCATAGTGCTGCAGTCTGGCTGGGCACAAATAACCAAGCCACCAAAAAGCCTTGTAGGTTCAAACAGCAACTCTTTATTCCGGAACTCTCACCGGCACTCTACACACACTTCCTGGGAACACACTCCCTCCACCGGGCTCCAAGCGGCAATTCTCCCGGAAAGAACTCCAAAGTAGCAGGCGCCCGAGGCAGCAGGATCCGCCCTAATCCTGGAACCACCCTAATCCCAGAGCAGGGTCACCTTTCAACCATTCCCTCTAGCAAAATGCCAGGTGTCATTCCGACTAAACTGTGGCTCTCAACACATAGATTATGTGACACCTAGAACCCTCTGATCTTTGGTTTGAATTTTTTTTCCTGCTATAGCAAAACATTGTAACTCTGCTTTTGTGGGAAAAAAATCATTCTGCTGCTTTGATTACAATGTTTATTGCTAGGTCTCTTAGAACACTGTTTGTGCCAGCATTTCAAATCCTAATCCTGCACCCAATACCAGTTCCTGATAGCTTGACACGAATCTTCCAAAAGTCTCGCTTACTCACTATTCAACTACGTAACAAATATTTATTGAGCACCACTATATACTAAGCAAGTACCAAGTGTTAGAGATAGAGCAGTGAACAAGATTGACATGGCCCCTCCTACCATCTAGCTCACATTCCAGTTTCATAGACTCAATAAATGAAATTTCAACTTTAGATGGTGATTGGTGCCAAGAGTAAGTAAATAAAGCTTTAGGCTACAGTAATGGGGGGAAAGGACAGAGCTCCTTAAGATGAGTGATTACATAATCTCTTTTGGAAAATCATCTGAAAGTTGCTCAAAAGGTTAAAAATAGAATTATTATGAAACCCAACAAAATCCAACTCTTAGGTTTCTACCCAAGAAAAATGTCTATACAAAAACTTGTATGTGAATATTCATGTGAGCATTATTCCTAGTAGTCAAAAGAGTGGAAACAACACAAATGTCTATCAAATGATAAATGGAGAAAGAAAATGTGATATATATACACAGTGGAGTATTATTCAGCCACAAAGAGAACCAAAGTAGAAACTTAAAAATACTATGCTACATAAAAAACCAATCACAAAAGACCATAAATGCATTATTTAATTTATATAAAACATACAGGATAGGCAAATCTCTAGGTGGGTTAGTGGTTACCTAGTGTTCGAGGTGGGGGTGGGAAATGTTGAGTGACTGCTGATTGGTACAAAGTTTCTTTTTAGGTGATGAAAATGTTAAAGTTAGATTATGGTAATTGGAAAACTCTGTAAACATACCAAACCACTGAGTTGGGGTTGGGGTGGTGGCTCAGTGGTAGAGCTCTTGCCTAGCATGTGTGAAGCATTGGATTCGATTCTCAGCACTACATATAAATAAATAAAATAAAGGTCCATTGACAATTAAAATTTTTTTAAAACCCCACTGAGTTGTATGCTTTAAATGAGTGAATTTAGTGAAATGAAAATTATGTCTCAATAAAACTATTTAAGATAAAAAGAAAAGTAAGAAAAAATTTCTTCAAGGAGTTGACATTTAAACTGAGACCTGATAAATAAGAAGGAACAGTCATGCAGAGTTGGGACAAGAGCTCTCAATCAACTGGAACAATGTGTGCAATGGTGGTAAAGAGAGATCAAAGCCCATAAACAAGGAGTGACTCATAGGAGACGAGATTGGAAGGGCTTCAGAGCAAGCACAGTCTTCTGAAACTCTCCAGATCACCAAGTTCCATACTGACACAAACTCTTACCAGGCAACATAATTCATAGGAAAGTCAGTGTGAAATACTTCATAGTGAAACCTGTGGATGAAGCAGCAAATGGAAAGTTGTCAGTCCTAGATTCCACAGCTGCAAAATGCCCAACTGGGGAGAAAAGAAGCATCATTGAGTGGTTTTATTTATTTTTTTTCTTTTGTGGTGCTGGGGATTGAACCCAGGGCTTTGCACATGCTGGGCAAGCACTCTACCACTGATGTACATCCTGCATCATCAAGTTTTAAAAGAGACAAATCTGTTGGCGAGGATGTGGGGGGAAAAGACACACTCATACATTGCTGGTGGGAATGCAAATTGGTCCAACTCCAATGGAAAGGAGTATGGAGACTCTTCAGAAAACTTAGAATGGATCCACCATTTGACCCAGTTATCCCATTCCTCAGTTTAAGCCCAAAGGACTTAAAAACAGCATACTACAGTGACACATCCACATCAATGTTTTTGCAGCTCAACTCACAATAGTTAAACTATGGAACCAACCTGGATGCCCTTCAACAGAAGAATGGATAAAGAAAATGTGGTATATGTACATAATGGACTATTACTCAGCCATAAAAAAAGAATGAAATTATGGCATTTGCTGGTAAATGGATGGAACTGGAAAATATCATGATAAATGAAATAAACCAATCCCAAAAAACCAAAGGCCAAATGTTTTCTCTGATATGCGAATGCTAATTTTATAAAAAGAGGAAGGTCAGGGAAGAATAGAAGTACTTTGGATTAGAAAAAGAAGAATGATAGGAAGGGAGAGGGAATGGGAATAGGAAAGACAGTAGAATGAATCAGACATTAGAATCCTATGTGCATATATGATTACACAACCAATGTCATTCTACATCATGTACAACCAGAAGAATGAGAAGTTATACTCCATATATGTAAAATATGTCAAAATACATGCTACTATCATGTATAACTAATTAGAACAAATGAAAAAATAAATAAAAGAGACAAGTCTTTCTTAAGTTGTTGTGATGCTGGAGAATGAACCCAGGGGTGCTCTGCCACTGAGCTACATCTGCAGCCCTCTGTTTTCTGTATTTTTTATTGGTACACTATGGGATTTGTTGTTACCTATTCATATGTGCACACAGTATAATAATATAATTTGGCCAATATGATTTCCCAGTATTTTCCCTTTTCTCTCCCTTTCTCCCTCCACCCAGTCAATTTCCACTACTCATCTTCCTTCAATTTTCTAAGGTCACTCCCATCTTTTTCTTTTTTCTTCTCTAGCTTCCTTGTGAAAGAAAACATATGTCCCTTGGCTCTCTGAGTTTGGCTTAATTTGCTTAAAATAATGTTATCATGTTCCATCCATTTTCCTGCAAATGACATGATTTCATTCTTCTTTATGGCTGAATAAAACTCCATTGTGTATATATACCACATTTTCTTTGTCCATTCATCCATTGACAGACACCTAGGCTCGTCTCATAATTTGGCTATTGTGAATTGTGCTGCTGTAAACATGGATTTGCATGGATCGCTGTAGTAAGCTGAATTTAATTCTTTAGGATAAATACTGAGAAGTGGTATAGCTGGATCCTATGGTGGTTCCACTCCTAGTAAGATATAAATGTTTTAAGCAACACTCATACTACAGCTGAAGAGTCCACTAAATCACCCCAACATTGTTCTAAAAACATGTCTAGAGACATTTACAAGCTTTGTAACAAGCATATGAAGAATTCACATTTCTAGAAGGTTCTGAACATGTGGGATTCTATAGAGTGCCAGTCAGAAACAGAAATCACTAAAGTAGCTGGTATGATTGGAATGTGTCCCCCAGCTTCCTGTGCTGGGTTCCTCAGCCTGGCAGTGTGGGGAGGTGGGCCTAGTGGGAGGTGTTTGGATTAACACCTCTGTTCTCACTCCAGAGGGATGAGATTAGTTACCACAAAGAGTAGTTATAAAGTGAGGCTGCCTTTGTGTTTTGTCTCCTCCCACACAGGCCCTCTCACCCTTCTGCTTTCTGCCATGAGTTGAGGCAGCATGAGGCCCTCACCAGACACAGTTGCCTGATTCTTGGACCTTTGTGTCTCCAGAACCCTCAGCTAAAGTGAACTTCTTTCCTTTATATATCACCCAATCTCGGTTATTCTTATTATAGCAACAGAAAATGGACGAAGGCAGCAGTATAAACATAACCTTGTAGTGTCTGAACTTTGTGAATGGTTGTAGGTGAAAGTCGTGAGATCTGAAGCAGCCAATCCAGGTTCAACCAGCAGAGGATGAAAAAAGAGATCAGAAAATGATGCAGAATTCCAACTAAGAATAGAAGGATATCTGGATCAGATCCATAAGGGAGAAAGTAACCAATCTGTACACATTTTCATCAACATCCTCAACTAACAGACTAATATTGGCCTCATGATCCACCTTCTTCCATGTATTTATGCTTCTCCAAGTCTACTATAAATGATTAATCAAAACAGAATTAGAGGTAGAAAATAGTAGGGGGATAGAGAGAGAGAAAGCCTAATTTAGATTCAGGTGTCTCCCTTGTAATTGATTGATTGCAAAAAAAAAAAAAAAATGACTGTAATATTTTGCAGCATCGCATAAGAGTAGGTATCTGTTTCTCTACCCCTGAATCTAGGTCTGGCCACAGGACTTGTTTTGATCAATGAACCATTGGCAAACGTGATGCCAGAGGAGTCTCAAAAAGTGCTTATGCCCTCGAATTCTTCAGTCTTCCTGCTTTTGGAGTCTGGCCACCATGCAGGCAGCCTGAGCCGGGATGCAGATACATGACCCAATTGCCCTGTTGCTGTGGCCCAAAAGCCAGACATGTGAGTAAGTGTGCCTAGCCCCACAGCTCAAGTTCATTGTTGCTATTACCACAAGGAATCCTCCTTACTCACAGAGTGTACACCGAGCTCCAGACATTTCTGAACATGTTAAAGGTTGGGAAGGGCAAAACTGAAAACTGACTCCAATGCTCTTCTCTCCCTTGTGACCTGGAAAAGGAATCCATCTTCTCTGAGTCTCAGTTTCCTCAGTTAGAAATTACACCTAATCATTGGGCTCCTGGAAAAAAATAAAATGACTTCTAAGAGTGCTCTCTCAACTTAAAGTGATATATACCAAGCAATGAATAAGGGTTGATATTTTAATCAAGCTCACCAGAAACAGTGTCCAAAGAACTCAACTTCAACAATTCTTGGACAACCTAAGTGAAATACATTTGTTCTTTGGGAAAGCAATCGTCACTTTTATGTCTTGACTACTGTGTTCCAGAATAGAATGTTCAATTAAAATGCCATAAAATTACATCATGTTTCTTAGTCTTTCTTTCGAAACTAGTGAGCGACTATGGTTGGAAGACGAAAGGCTTTTTGAAAGGAAGTGCTTTCTCAGCGTTTGAAATGCCTCCAGATTCTTTACCTTTTCATCTCAACATCAAAGTTGGGAAAGACTCTGACACACCAAAGGCAGGTGTTTACAAGTGGCTCACGGGGCACTTTGTTAGCCTATTAATCTGTCTCTCTCTATGGATTTGCATCTTCGAAACAAAGCATTAGTCTTTTATTTCTTTTAACTTTTTGCTGACCTGTCCCCTCTTTACTGGCAAGCTGCTGACACATTTTGACAGGTGACTTGGCTCATAAAAACAAGGGAAGAAAACAGGGAGAAGGGGCTTCACAAGAAGTGTGGTCAGTTTATATGAAACTCTGAATGGGGCAAAAGCCCACAAATGAATATTTACAAATTAGCTAAGAAAAAAAGGTTCTTATTCTCTGGATGACCTAGTTCTCAGCTCTCATCACCTCGAAGCCAGGAGAAGTCAAAATATAGGCAATGGGAAGGGATACAATTGGGACTCATTTAAAAAAAATCAAATTCTGTAAATCTGGAGGGTGAGTTAAGGCACCCCCACTCAACAAGAGGTGGCCTTATGGGACAGTTATCATATCAATCTCTTCCTCAAGCTCTGAGAGCCAGAAAATATTTTCCAAAGCCACATTTCTTGCTTATTTTTTTGTGGTTGTTTGCTGCATTTAGATATTTGCAATGCCTTTGTTGCAAATGTTCCATCTACGATGCTTTTAATGTGTTACCAACTAAATTGAAATTGAGCACATGGAAGACAGGTAGGCAGAGGAATGGGGCAAAGTATATCCCAAAGAAGAGTAATACAGAGAAATAGAAGTTATGGTGAGTTGAATCTGTGCCCCCTCATTCATGTCCCCTGAACATGAGCTTATTTTAAAAATAATGCCTTTGTGGATATAATTAGTTAAGGAACTCAAGATAAAATTATGCTAGATTTAGGATGGGTACTAAATCCAATAACTGGTATCTTTACGAAAAAGAGACAGGTCACAGAAGGACACATCGAGAAGGTAGAAATGGGAAGGCAGAAGCAAAGATTGGAGCGATGTGTCTATAGGCTAAGAAATTCTGGCAGCTAGCAGGAGCTAGGAGAGGGGCATGGGACAAATTCTCTTTGAGCCTAGCCCTTCGTTTCTTTTTTTTTTTTTTTTTTTTTTCTCTCTTCTTTTTGGTACAGGGGATTGAACCCAGTGTGCTTAACCTCTGAGCCACATCCCTATCTCTTTTCTTATTGATGGGATCTCTAGATATTTATACTTTATCTAGAGTTGCTTAAGGTCTTGCCAAATTGCTGTTTGAACTTGTGATCTTCCTGCCTTAGTCTTCTGAGCCACTGGGATTTCAGGCATGCACTGCCACACCTGGCTAAGTCCTTCATTTCTGTCTTCTAGCCCCTTGATCTGCGAGAGAAAAAAATATCTGTTGTTTTAGGCCATTCGACTTATGGTAATTTGTAAGGGCAGCCCTAAAATATGGATACCATGGATCAACTGGTATCCTGCGGCCAATGATCTGGAAGAGACCGGCAGCTCCTGCTAGCTGCTCTTGGTTGGCGGACATTCTGACATTCTCTTCTGATTCCTTTAGCCCATGTTTGACCTCACCCTGACTGTCAATAACACTTAATGCCATTCATTACCCTCTTCTCCTTCCTGAACTCTGAGATATGATAGAGAGGGGATGGAGTGGAGGAAGGATGTGGGACATAGTGTTAATCAGGAGTAGCTCTGGATCAAGCATGGGTTAGATTCATGTTGGCACAGGGATAAAGGATCAAGGTCTAGCATTGTACAGTCTATCTAAGCAAACTTCATCTGGTAATATTGTTAAAAGTCCAAAACATGATTTACTGGGAAAGGTGGTGCACTTTTGTAATCCCAGGTAGGTTCTCAGGAGGCTGAGACAGAAGGACTGCAAGTTTGAGGCCAGCCTCAGCAACTAGCAAGACCCTCTCTCAAAAAATACAGCTCAGTGGGGTAGAACACTTGCCTATTGTGTGCAAGGCTGTAGGTTCAATCCCCAGGACAACAAGGGGGAAAAAAAGGCATTGCAGCAGAGATGTTGCCAAAACCCTCATTTGGTGTGGGTAGGAAGAAAAATGACACATTCACTCCAAAGATGGCCATGTCCTAATCCTCAGAACCTGTGAATCAGGTCTTTACAAGGCACAAGGGATTTTGTGATGCCCCTCAAGACAAAGACTTTGATATGGGAGATGATCCTGGACTATTATATGGTCCAATGTTATCCCAAGTTTCCTTATGAAAAGGAGGTAGGTAAGTCGAAATAAGAGCGGATTTGAAAATATGCTGCTGGCTTAAAGATAGAGGAAGGGGCCAGGAGCCAAGGAACAGAGGCTGCCTCTGAAGCTGGAAAAGGCTAGAAAATGGAGCCTTACTCGGTATGTTGCTTGACAGTCCAACGAGGCCCATTCTGAACCTCTAAAAATGTCCACAACTATAGGAGAAAACATTTATGTTCAGTCACTAAGTTTGTGGTTATTTATTACAGCAGTCCTAACAAATTAATGCACCTGTCCTCTCCTCCTGGGCCACCAGCATGCTCCCTGTGAGGGGGGCTGGTCCCTGCTTCCCAGCCTTCATCTCCAGGAAGATCTTCAGGAGTAATCCCCAAAGATGCAGAAAACCCGCCAGTGTCATAGAGGACAGGAGAAGTGTCCCTGGTGGGTCCCCACTCTTGGGCAGCAATCTGCCTCCAAGCTGAACCATCTCTGGTTTACAAAGAAAACATTTTTTTGCTGGGACGCATTTCCTAAAGCAGTATAGAAGCTGCAAAATTTTGAAACAGCAACTTTCATGTCCTCTGTGACAGTCTCTCTCGGTCTTATTCCTACCTGTGGGTTGTCAGATGCATGTTTTCTCAGCAATGTGTTCCATTACAGTTGGGGATTCTCAAAATATCCACTCTATACACCATCATCCCCTGAGTGGCAGGAAGCCACTCAGAATCACTGCTTGTGAACCTTTCAGATTTTTGACCTCCTACCTATCTCCATATCTATTTAGCTAGCTAGCTATTGTCCATCTGTCTGTCTGCCTATCTATCTAGCTCTTTTTTTTTTTTTAGAAAAAGCTACTTCCTTAAAGAATGACTGACATACAAAAAGCTATATATAATGCATGCAACTTGATGAATTTGGAGAGAATACATCATCACAATCTATACCATAAAAATATGTATCACCTCCAAAAATTATCTTTCGTATCTTAGACCACACTAAGTACTTCCATGGTAAATTTTTAATTTTTTTAGAATTTTAATATTTATTTTTTTTAAGCTTTTGGCAGACACAACATCTTTGTTTGTATGTGGTGCTGAGGATCGAACCCGGGCCGCACACATGCCAGGTGAGCGCGCTACCACTTGAGCCACATCCCCAGCCCGCAGTTTTTCTTATTTAGTCTCACAATCACCCTATGGGGGCAAGAACAATGTATACATGTGAATTTTTAAAATAATATTTGTTTTCTGATAATAAAAATATTGATACTTCTATACTTCCCAGTTAATTGACTGTAAATACTGTATATAGACTGTGTGTTCTTTATTGTATGTGTTCTTTATCATAATTTCCAAGTATTAACACTGTAACACTGTTGATATTCTTATCATCCTGAATTGGCATGTAGTACATAATACAGTGGGAGGTATTTGCAATGTCTTTTTTCCTTTTTCTTTTTTTTCTTTTTGCACAGGGGATTGAACCCAGGGGTGCTTTACCACTGAGCAATACCCCCAGCCTTTTTAATTTTTTATTTTGAAACAGGTCCTCACCAAATTGCTGAGGCTGGCCTCAAACTTGTGATTCTCCTGCTTCAGCCTCCTGAGTAGCTGGGATCACAGGTATGTGCCACTGCACCTGGCCCACCCCCCCCTTTTTTTTTTAAACCCATGACCTTCTGACACTCGATCAAAGTCTTGGGCATCACCTATGGCTTCAGAAAAAGTTTATGAGAGCTAAAGTGTTAAATTCTTGGCTTTTGAGATTGAAAAGTTGAGATGTCAAAAAAGGACAAAAAAGATAGGAAAGAATATGTAATGTCAGAGGCAGGTTTTTGCAACCCAAAGAGGTGGGAGTGGAGAGTAGTGTTGGAGGGTCAGGGTGTCAGGTGCTGGAAAGTCCCTGAGAAAGAGTCCTTTGTTATCCTCCTGAGGTCAAGCCACAGAACAGGGGGAAGTTACCAGAAGCCCCAGATCAGAAAGCCTGGGCAGGTCGTGAGCATTAGTGCTGATGCTAGACCCCACATGACTCAAAAGATGGTGACTGAACAGATGTTGGTGGGGGCTTCTACACGGGTGGGTATGGGCCAGCCTCAGTTTCCTCATGTTGAGCGTAGGACAGGAGCAGCCTAGTGTTTCTGGTGCGCCAAGAAGGACATGGAAGTGGCTCAGAGAGAGCCTGTTCCTAGAGACAACTGGAGGTGGGGGTATGGTGAGGGACACAGTCACGTGATGCAGGGAGCAATCGCTGCAGACCCCTTGGAATGAAGGGGCCTGAGGAGTGGACGACAACCCCCCACTGCCAATGCAGGTCGTTCATCGGTCCCTGGACCTGAGATGAACTCAGAGAAATGATGTCAGCTGTAAGCTTCCGCTGCTCACTGGGAGGGTCTTACTGAGAAATTACATTGAGCAATAAAAAAGAAAGTGGTTTTTCCTGCTCTGCTGGATGTGTGGCCTGAGATGAGTTCCAGTGACAGCAGTATCTTGTAGTTTACTCAACTGTCCTCAACCAGTGGATCCTGAGATTGCCCTCCCCCGTCATAGGAAGCTCAGAAGCCTGAGTCAAAGCAGGGCTCTCCCTGCTTTGGTAAGAACAGGCTCGCCTTTGTCTTAACAGCAGGTTGACATTTTGATGGCATTTTCTGGGAGCTGGAATTCTACAGATCAGGGTTTTGTTGGAGGTGTCAAGCCTGCTCTTAATGAAGGGCTGTGCTCTGGCTTTTCCCTCCGCCTGAAATACCCCACCCCCCACAGCCAGGTCTGTCTCTCACTTCTCCTATTTCTGCTTCAATATCCCCTCATCCAACAGGCCTCCCTTAGCTGTTTAATATAAAATAGTAGCTCCCCATGCCCACCACCTCTAGTCTCCCTTACCTTGCTTTATTCCTTTTCTCCACCTGATATAGCTTATACTTAATTATTAACTTGGTTTCCTTCCCCCGAAATGTAAGGGCTTTGTGATCCAAACCATCCCTGGGGATTAAACCCAGGGCCTCACAAATGCTAGGCAAACGCTCTATCATTGAGCTACACCCCAGCCAGAACCTTATTTTGTTCCCTACTATATACTTGGCGCTTAGATTAGATTAAAAAATCTTTGCAGTGTCCACACTAGTCCATGCTTTGCAAAGATTTTTTAAAAATATTTTTGTTAGTTGTAGATGGACACAATACCTTTATTTATTATATTATGATTTTTTTTTTAATGTGGTGCTGAGGATCAAACCCAGTGCCTCACACGTGCTAAGTGAGGGCTCTACCATTGAGTCACAACCCCAGTCCTCTGAAAAGATTTTGAATCAATGAAAACAAATATCGTCTACAGATAGGTTTTTATTTCAATGTCTGTATTTTTTTTCTTTTTTAAAATATTGCCTTTGTTTCTCTATAACACAGCTCTTGACAAAGAGGAACCATGTCTCATGCCACTCTCCAAATGTCTAGAATGGAATAGGTGTTCAACAAATATTTATTAAAAGAAAAAAAGAAATGTGTAAGCAAATGAACAAAACATCACAGCAAAGGTGTGGCTAAAGATCGCCTGAGGCAGCCAAGTGACCCCACCTCTCCTTTCTCTTTCCCCATCCCCCTGTCCCACGTCAGCTAGCTCAGTGAAAGTTGTCTGGTTTGGGGACAGAGCTATAAAGAGAGGAATTTGATCTTCCATTTTCTTTTTGTAAGAATATGAGAACATTTTGGGAAGAGAGGTATATGGAAAGAAAAGATGAAAGAGACTCCTAAAACAGAAAGGTAATGAAAAAAGAGGACCCAGGAAAGGAAAACATGACATATTGACAGCATCGTAGGATAGATGAAGGACTGGAACATTTAGTACACTTTATATTCCATGCAAGTTGTTTATGTGACTGTGCCATAAATTCCTTGTGACCCAAACCATCAAGAAATTCAGCTACCTTCACAGAGGCCTCACGTAAGTGGTTTTTATGTGTGAAAAATCAAAGAAAGGAGCTAATTTTCCAACTGGTTCAAATCAAAGGAGAGCCAAAATAAATCCACACGTTTTAGACACAGAGTAGAGACCAAGATTCTCGAAGGATGGCAAAATCAGAGGAGAACCCCAGGTCATAATCCCTGAAAACTTTGCAGAAATCTTGAGAGGGATGTGACTTTTCCCAGGCGTGGGATCTAGCTACCCCTGGTTCACCTACACAGTTTCCGAGTTGTGTTGCCAGCCTTTGCACTCCTGGGACCTGGTCCTCCTACACTGGAAGCCCCTCTGCACTGGAGGGCCATAGCATGGCTAGTGGATGGCACAATTGGATTGCGACTCATGGAATTTGACCTGTGCTAAATTGCAAGTCTGTACAAGGAGCAGCTTTGAACACACGTCTATCTTTCAAAAGCATTTCCTGCTTTTCCAATTAGGCTAACAATTAAAAAGATCCCTTTTCTGCATTTGCCTTTGTTGGCATTTGGCTCTTCCCTGGACAGCATGCTTATTTATGGGTTCTAGTTTATCTCACATACCTCTTAGGTAAAGAAATGCTACCACAGCCCAAGGGTGTAAAGCTTCCCAGGATAACTGGATCTGGCAAGTCACTGAATATGTTGGTGTACACACCACCCCAAGGGAGGTCAGAATAGCTTTGGCAGACAGCTAGGCGGCCAGAAGGATAGATAAAATCCAGGTCAAGGAATTGATGTTGGTAAAAACACAATAATGCTAATAATATTTGTCCTATAGAAAGACATTAACTCTATCAAACACACATTCTTCTTTTTAATTAGCTATTTCCTTATAAGGCAGTCCAGAGAAGATGACTCTTTCTGGTGGTCACAGAGCATGGTGGTGGTAGGGTTAGACAAGCACACAGGCTTCTGACTCACAGTTCCTCGATCTCCCCCTGTGTAAATACTCCTGCATCCTTGTTTGGCTCCACCTTCTTTAAACCAATCTGTGAATAATAACAGGGGAGTCTGATCAGACGGGTCCTGGTAATACAGAGTTGTTGGAAACCAAAGCTGCTTAAAGACAAAGCAGGAGAGTCAGGTCTCCCATCAACACCTGTGGACAGGTAGAGATATGGCTCTGGGAGTGATTTTACAACATCTGTACCAGCCTCTACGAAATGGACTATGGTGGACTCTCAGGGACTTTTTCCTTTTGGATAGGTAGGAGTTGATTACAAAATCAATCTTCTCTCTAAGATAGATTCTCCAGATACTAAATTTCCATGTGGTTCTAATAATCATGAAAATGAATTGGGGAGAAGTCCTTTTCTCAGAACACCAGCTCTGGGAACTTCACAAAAAATGTCAGGGACCACTAGAGCTTCCTTGAAAAAGAAGGAAGTTTTGAAAACCAGGGAACTTTCCCCCACCTCATTTTTGGCCTGACTTGTCCTGCCCCCAGTGGGAAGGAAGGCCGACGCTCACCGGAAAGCATTGAACAAACACGAGGCCTGAGACCTCTTTCCCCAGTGCTTCCTGGGATTGATTTTCTGCTGGATGGAAACCCCCACCTGTCAGCCCCTTCCTTCACATCCTGCCACCTTCACCTTCCTTTCCCCTTGGGAATTTCATGAGGATATTAGATGAGAGAGGAACTGTCTACCAGGGCATAATGGAATTTCTTCATCGTTGGGTTGGTCTTCCTGATAATGGGCATCTTAGGCCTCCTCTCCAGCAACTCCAGCCAGAAACTCTGAGAGTCTTGGGTACCCTGGCTCTCCTTCTTGCTTTCAGCTTCATGATAATGGCTCAGGATAAGTTGTTTGTTGAATCCTTCTTTTTTCAGCTTGGCTTCTTCTCTTTTTCTGTTCAAAAGAAAACAATTCACAACATGGCTCATTTCTTGATCTTATCTGGCTAGTGACTCTCTTAGAGGCCTCTGCGGCCTACCATGATCGCTCATGTAATAGGCTTTCTTTAAATCAGAAGAACTGAATTTTGAAATAGATTCACCCTGAGTCCTTAGCCAAGTGCCCATGGTGTGCTTACTGTTTTAAAAGGGTTTCTGAACATCTCTTACGTGCAAGCACTATACCAGAGGCTATAGGAAATGTAAGGACTAGTATACAGCCCCTGCTATCACAGGAGCAGCACAGTGTAGAGCAGGCTTTCTGTGAGAACTGAGTTCAATTCCTGACTCTACCACTTGGTACTGAACAAATGAGGCAAATTACTTACCTTCCCTGAGCCTTGGTTTCTTTTCTTTTTAAAAAAATTTTTATGTAGTTGTAGAAGGACAGAATGCCTTTATTTTATTTGTTCATTTATATGTGTTGCTAAGGATCGAACCCAGTGCTTCACACATGCTAGGCAAGTGCTCTGCCACTGAGATACAGCTGCAGCACTGAGCCTTAGTTTCTTTATAAAATGGGGATAATAAGATCTTACAGATATGTAAGAACTCTCTAATTAATGCACATAAACCCCTGAGCATGAACCCCAGTATTTCGTATGCACTAGTTGTAACGCATACTAGTTGCAATTATTTCAATTTAGTAGGGAATATACATATGTTCATTTGAAAATAAGATGGCAAAGGAAAAAAGGGAGGTGAGATTACCTTTAAGTTTCAAACTGAGTCCTGATAGGTAGTCTCTTGGAACATTCATTTAATCATTCACCATTATTCACTAGGGGCCTTTTACAGGCAAAAATCCTAAGATTCTTGTAAGATGGGCACTATTTATCACCATTCTAAAGAGAGGTGCCTGATTTACCCTGAAAGGTGGCATACACCTGTAATGTCAGCTACTTAGGTAGATACAGGAGAATCACAAGTTCAAGGCAAGCTTCAACAACTTAGCAAAACCCTGACTCAGAATAAAAAAAGGACTGGAGATATAATTCAGTGGTAGAGCACTTGTCTAGCATTTGGAGGTCCCGAGTTCTATCCCCAGCACTGCAAAATATAAAAAAATAAATAAAAATAAAGAGAGTGCCTGAGTGACACAGCTATGTGGTAAAGCCAGGATTCAACGGCATACATGCCAATTCCAAACTCACTACCAGATCCACCAGGGCTCTGTATCTAAAAATCAGCTAAGGAAGCAAACCTTCCTAGTTCTTTCCTAGTCTACTTTCTTGCCCCCAACATGCACACATGTGTGTGACACATTTTTACATGTACACACACACACACACACACACGCGCGCGCACACACTTAAGTACCCAAACATGGCAAGCAGTAGTTGTGGGCAACACGCCATTAGAAGTCTCAGGAGTCAAGATGGCAAAGCAGGGGGGTCATATACTAAAGAGACTACGTTGCCTGTTTCCTCTCTGCAAGGACTGGCTGACTTGCCCCACCCCATGGTCCCAGCAATGAAAGGAGGACAGCTGGCCTCCTATTTGTTAAGATGGAAGCAGGGATGGACTGGGCCGCTCTCTCGAGAATAATCCAAAGTGCTAGGATTCTCATTAGGAGAAACGGGAGCCAGCTTCTCAGAGAAAAGTCAGCACTTCCATTGTGGGCGTAGAGAGGGGCTCAAAACAAAATTCCAGCAACAGCATGAAAAAATGTCTAAGACCGCCCTTGGCAAGTCCCTTCAGCCTCAAAACAGATTTGATCAGGAGTTCCCTGGTGTTTTCATTTTAAGATGTACTTCAAATTTCCTAAAATGGAGCTGGCATATCTCAAGGAGGCTTTTAGTGTGTTTGGGAGAATTGGTATGTGTGTGTGTATGTGTGTGTATGTGTATGTGTGTGTCCCTGTAGCAATGTTTAAATGCATGCATTTATTTGATGGGTGCAGGATTTGGGGAGTGGGAAAAGCTATGCTGAAAGGAAATTTTAAAAGGATTAAGAATAAATCACTGGAAATACTATAGCTGATTAATGATAGGAGGAAGAGGTATAATAGCTGGGGGAGGAACGAGAGTGGGAAAGGTGGGTGAGAGCCAAATGTGCCACTTGGTAGCTGGAAAATGGAAACACATCATTAGAACAACTGCTCTCTCTGTATCGTTTTGTCTCTTCCCTCCTCCTGCCTCTCCTTCCTTTCTTTCCCATGTTCTCATAAAAATGTATCCCACTGTAAAAAAAACAAGGTGAGTGGGCAGCATTTTTGAACAATATGACAAAAGCAAAGCATTCATAGATTGCCTGTCTTCCCCACACCGGAACACAAGCATGCCATGCTGTTTATAAGCTGGCAGAATGTCAGCTTAACAACACATATTTATAAACCCAACCAGAAACCTGAGTCCAATTGCCAATTTCCCAAGCTCAAATCTCAGCCCTTAAATTCAATGCTGCTGAGAACTGATTCTATTTTTCTGTACCTTTCTGCAAATGAACCATTTGGATTATTAAAAGAACAGCAAATATGCCCCTAGAGTGTAAATCTCTGCAATTATTGGGAAAAGAAAAGCCATGCTCCCTCTCCTTACCAAGAAGGCCAAAATTTAAAACACAAAAGCTCTAGTGCAAAAAACTCCAAGGTATAATCTCACAGTTTATAAAGGCCTCATTAATCCAATACTTGGAGTAGGCAGCCATAGTTTGGGAAAAGTTGCCCATCTCCTTTTTAAAAGCAATGCTTCCTTTTCTAACCCATTTAGTAGGACGAGGAGTCTTCTTTTTGAATAAATACCAGTCTCCAATGCCAACAAAAATTGTCTTTTCTCCACCTTTCTTAAAGTGTTGGCAGCACAGTACTCTTGCCCTCCTCTTGCCTGAGGGCCAGAAGTTGACTTGTGGATTCCCTAGCAGTTGATAATTTATCTCCAAGTTCATTCATTTAACAAAGGAGCCCTAAAACTTGCACCAAATGGTTTCAGAAGGCTGGGAAGTTTTATGAGATTGCTTGTTTTTAGGAAAAGCCATTGCTAGATTTAAGGAATAGTCCTTCTTTAAATCAATTGTTACCCAATTGTCCCAGCCTTCTGGTATTGGATTACTCTAAACAGAGGCTGGAATAGATAAGAAACCACATCTCAAGTCATCTCACATCAAATCAGCCTAAGGATCTAATGCTAAATGCAACTTTTCGAGGCATTCATTGAAGGCAGCAACTGAAGGATGTGCAGAGAATCTCTCATCCCGTTCTATAGATGAAGGAGCCAAAGTACAGGAAAGAGAACAATAATTGTAGTTGTTGCTTAGAGTATTTGCCATATTGCATAGATATACTGTGTTATTGAGCTGCATGATTTTACTTAATGCTTTCAACAACCCTATAAGATAGAGTCTAGTAGGATCCCCATTTACATGAGGAAAGTAGGGCTTTTTGAAACTAAGTGCCTCTAATCCCATGGTTGGCAAAGAAACTGAAAGTTCTGTTTTATTTAAAAACTGCATTTCATCCAGCAAGCTTCATGTCATCTCCACAGTATCTCTAATGCCAGCAATCAAGGGATGTTAGAATTTGACTGCTTTTCTTGTAGAAGTGTTTTGTAATATATGTATTGCAAAAGTGCATGTGCTAATTTTGAAACTAGGATTCTGTGTATGACAGATCCCTTAGGGACTAATTCAAGCAACTTTAACAATTCTCATCGTTAAAAAAAAAATTCCTTGACATGGTTCATTACCATGGGTCATGTGTAATAGTCTCTTACTCATCCTGGCTGCTACATGCCAAATCCTCTTTCTCCATCTTATCCCCTGAGTGTCTTCTTAGTCATAAACCCATTTGTTTTCAAAAAACTGTCTCTGATGGTACTGGGTTATGATTTTTAAAATGCCTTTTACTAGCTTAGTGCTTTAGTGTCTATAAAGCATGTTTATGTAAATTGTGTTGAATTCAGCTTTACAACCACCTGCTGTTGTACAAACAGAAAACATATCATTATCCCCAAATGATTGATGACACTGAGGCTCAGAGAGTCCAAGGACTTATGCAAGATCCCACACCCATTGACTAATGAACGTGAGTGTTCTGACTCCAACTTTGATGGGCTTTTCTCTCTCCCTTCAATTAAAAAATAAATAGAATTAATTTTTTAGAGTAGTTTAAGTTTCACAGCAAAATTAAGCAGAAAGTACAGAGAGCACCCACTTCAAGTCTGGTGTTCCTTTCATTGAAATATACTATCTGCTCCACATCTCCCTGGAGGCCTATTAAAGTTGAAAAATGAGTTCTCAATTCATTTAGAAGAATAATTTGGTGAAAATGGCTAAGATGCTCTTACATAGAAAGAATAACCAGAGAGGATTTGATATAAAAATATTAAGATAATAATTAAAATTTATTAAATGCTACTTGAGTTAGAAATCTTACAACCCTATATAGGTAGCTACTATTATTATGTCTGTTTTATAGGTGAGGAAAGTGATACACAGGGAATTTAAAGGAATTTCTCAAAGTCATGTGAGTGGATGGAGTTGGGATTTTAACCCATTCAGACAGGAGTCCAGGACTCTAACACCATTCTCTGACATCCTCTCTTATTATAGCATCTGAATAAATAAAGCAGCTGAAGTCTTAATGAGTGAAGATAAGATGAACTGAGAACTCATATCAGAAAGTCAAATAAAGGGTGTTCCAAAAAGGCTCTAGAGAGATAAAAGAGAATTGCAGTTAAATGCACTGGCTTTGGAATCAGACGGACCTAAGCTTGTATAGCCCCTCATCCACCTACTAGTTTTACAGTCTTGACATAAAGACAGTCTCTAACTTGTGGAGGTGTGTGAAGCGCTTTATACAGTGCCTCACACAACACAAGTGCTCAATAACTATTATTATTGGCATTCAATAAATACAAGCTGTCAGTCCTACCAGCACAGAGGAATAAAGGTAGAATCTCACCACTTCACACCACATGCATGATTTTCAGTTAAATGTAGAAAAAGAATAAAAAATAGTTTAAAGTAAGGGAGGTCTATCAAATCTCAGAATGAGGACAGGTTTCTCTAGTTAGCAGAACAATGGGAAAAAAATCATGAGATGAAATATTGACAAACAATAATAAAAATTAAAACATCTATGTGTTCAGAAGCAAACAAATTGGAGAAAGAAATATTTACCACAAATGACAAAAAATTAAAATCCCTAGTATAAGTAAGATACTAAAACCCATAGGCACTCAATGAGAGTAGTTTTTTTTGTTATTGTTTTGGTTTATCAGTTTAGCAAAGTTGCATGAACATTATAATTCTTATTAGTGCTAAGAACAATGCTGAGATGAGTTAACTGGCATGATTTTTCTGTAAAGCAATTGGAAAACACTTTCTAGAACCTTAAAAATGTTCAGATCCTTTGAATAAGTTCCACTTGTAGGAATCTAGACTTAAGAAAGAACCAAAGAAGCAAAAAATTGTTTAGGACACTTGTATAAATGTAGATATTAAAAAATGGGAGAATGGTTTTTTTAAAAAGTCATGGAACATCCATGCCTTCAAATTCAAAGCAGTCATTCAAAATCTTGTTTCTGAAGGGTTGGGATGTAGCTCAGTGGTAGAGTGCTTGCCCAGCATGTTCTAGGCCCTGAGTTCCATCCCCAGTACTGGAAAAAACAAATATACATAAAGGAGGGGCAGGCACAGACCAAAATCTTGTTTCTGAATAACTTAATAACATGAGGAAATGCTCATGATCAAGCGAAAGAAAAAATAAAAGCAGGACAGAAGTATGGTATTCAAAAGACAGTTTTAAGACAGGAGGATAGGAAATTTGAGCCCAGCCTGGGAAGTCTAGCAAGATCTTGTCCCAAAATAAAATAAAAAGTGCTGGAGGTGTAGCTCAGTGAAAGAGCTTCCTTGGGTTCAATCCCCAGTAACACTTAAAAACCCATAAAATAAAAATGATAATTTTTATTTAAAAGAAGACATTTTATAGATCTATATACACACAAAATGCATAGTACAAAATACAGTTTTATTACACATATAGGGGGGTGCAGATGGGTGCCTGTGTATGTATGTTAGGAAAAAAAAGAGCAGAAGGAAATAGCCAGAATGTAAGAATGGTATTCTCTTTGTGAACACATGTGGGAGGCCATCCTCACGCGTGATTTGAGTTACCTCCCTGGCTGGGTGAGAAGCGCTTAGGCACAGCTGTGTCAGAGCTTTCCCCACCCTTCTCCAGGTCTGAGGGACAAGGGCTTGTCCGTGCAGAGGCGTGTCTGGCCACTACCCCAAAGACCCAATGGTTGCCCCTGACCTTGGGATGCTGCCCCCCTTAACCTTCATTGGATGGGATTTTCTCTGGAATTTTTTGTTCCCCAATAAAAGCCCACTCCCTGGCATGTTCTCTCTCTCTCTCTCTCTCTCTCTCTCTCTCTCTCTCTCTCTCTCTCTCTCTCCTGTAAGCCTAGCTACCGCATTAGGTGGCTGGAGGCCAGAGCTAGGAGAAGCCATCCTGGAGCTGGTATTAAAGGTAATGAGAGTGTTGTCTCTTTAATTCAATACTCTCTAGCATTTACTCATGAATCGAACCTTGTTTCATGAAGCCAGTGCTGGTCGTGTGGCAAAAACATATATGACTTAAGTTTGATGCTTTTTTAATTTTTTAAAAAGTTTAAATACTAAGTGTGTATTACATTTAAAATACAATCCCTAAAGCAATGTGGTTATTTTCACACCAGAGTCCTGGCGAGGAACACAGGCAGAAACCAGTCACCGAGGGGAAGGACCAAATGGTGGAGTTGGATGGGTCTGCCCTTGCCTTTTTCTAGCTGTATGAGGGTGACACATCGCTACACCTCATGGCACACTACTACTTTCCTCTTCAATAAAATGGAGGTAGCAATCACACCGCCCTGGGGGCTAGTGTGAGGAGTGCAGATGACACGTGTAAAGTGGCAGGTCAGATATCTAGCACAGGGTCATTGCTTTGCCTGTCTATTGTTATCATCACCTCCTAATCTTCGGTTGATTGTAACTTGCTGAGATGTTTAGGTTGTGGGTGACAAGTTCCCTGAACAGGAGGACTGGTTCTATGTTCCTTTAGAACAGAGCTTTGCCTTCAGCTGCCTTTTCTTTCCCTCACTTCTTCTTTTCCTCCCTATTTCCTCTCTGTCCTTTGGACATATATACTCCTGTACTAGTACCTGAAGAAGATGATGGACTGATGAGTTCATGTGCCATAGAATGAATTTCCCTTGTGTTACCAGGAAAAGAAGAGTCTGCGTGTGCCTGCGCATATATATATATATATATATATATATATATATATATATATATATATATTTTTTTTTTTTTTTTTTTTCCCTCACATTATAGACACAATAGACAGGGTGATAGAGTAACAGGATGATAAACATGGCCAGGGCCTCCACCACTCTGTGTTTATTCTTGCCTACCATGCCATATGCCTCATGATGATAAAGATTGCAGAGGGCTCCCTACATTTGAGTTATGGCTTCTTGCAGTCTCTCCACAGCAGTACTGAGGACAGTCATCCATTTCAGAATTTCCAATTTTGAGTAGGGATGCTTAAAGATCCAACCTTAAAAAAGAAGACACACATGTTGAATGCAGAAGGGATACTTCAGAATATACACCAAGTCAGTGCTCACTGGGTAAATTCTGGCATCAGTCTACAAAAGCCTACTTTAAGAAAGGAACCAAATCCACTTGTGTTAAACTAGGCATAATTATCAGCTCAAGGATTATCTCTCCTCAACGGGTTTTACCCTAGAATGGGGTCAAAGTTTTAACCCAAAGCTGTCTTCTCAAGTATTTGAAGTCTTTCCAGAATGCCTACATACCAACGGGACCTGCTGGTTCTTCAGCACCCCACAGTCTAGGGATGGACTGTCTGCTAGAAAGAACACTGTATCAGGAGTCAGTCGGCTTGAGTTATTTCTGACTCTCCCCTAATGAAATGGGTACTCAACATCTCTGAGCTTCGGTTTTCTCATCTGTAAAAGGAGCAGATCGAAGAAAATATCTCGATGGCTCCTCTGTGCAGTAACATTCTTCTCTTGTAAAAATTCAACCTTTGTAGTGAACAAATGGAAAGATTCGCAAGCAGCTTTCAGGAATTTGGGAAAAGAAAATCTACTATTTCTTTATTTCATCTCACCAAGTCTAGTCCTTCCAATACACAGCTGAATTACATATACATGAAAATTAGAAAAATATAGAAGAGAAAGGAAAAAAAGGAGAACATGGAATCCTACCACATAAACACTGATAACAATTGGTTTATCTCCATCTAGAACTTTTGACCTCTACATGGGGAACACTCACCCGAGTTGTAATTAGGATGAGCATACTATACTCCCTCCCTAGGTCTTTGCCTTTGCCTTGAGCTCTTCATAACCAAGACTCCAGGTGAAACTCTGGATCAGGGCGATGTGGCTCCTCGCCATGCTTAGCCCCAACTTATCCCTAGATGAAGGACAGGCTGACCCTCTCTTCCAAAACTATGGAATGGCTTGCATGCCTTTTCTTGGGATATCATCCTATACCATCACATGTGACTCAAGTTGGACTGATAATTAACTCCCTTGCCATCTATGAGCCAATGTCCCAAGTCTGACCAATAATATTACTCTTCCAGGCAACCATGGTTGGGCCTCTTCATTTGAGTAGACCTAATCAGAATCATTACCTGGGATTGACACATGACATTGGGAGAAAAAAAAATTACTTTCTTTTTAAGCAGGGAGGCATGTGAATCAAGAGGTGGCAGGGACAATTTTCTTCATAGAGTCCTTGACTGCAAAATGCATTCCACCAGAGGTGGTCAGAGATGAGTTCCTGCAGTGTTGAGTCCCACATCCTTCCCTGGACTCTGTTGCTGAAGCTGTTCCTTTGATCTTGCAAGTTACTCCCAAAACATGAACAAATAGTCATCTTGTCACTTAAGCTAGAGTGAGTTGACTTTTTGACACTCACCACCAAAACAGTCCTAATACAACCGGAATCACATTAGGTGCATCACTACTGGATCATGAGAATTGTCATAGCCTTAGACTGGAAGATTGAACAAGCTCCATCTTAATGTCCTTAAGACTAGATAATATCCTAATTGTTCCCAGCTTCTCAAACTGGGATTAAATCCTGCCCTTCAGTCACCAAGGCCTAGTTCTTTCTAGTTCTACCAAGACCTAGACCTGGAATGACCACTGGCTTGCCATTTTATTGCCCGCTGAGAAACTTCCAGTCACCAGATTGCCTATCTGAAATCCCAGACGTTCATGTTGGAGTCTCTGGACACCCAATTCTACTTGCTCTTTGCTCCGCTTACTGAATTTTGTTCTTATTAGCTTACACACCTGGGCCAATTTCCTCAATATCTGGCTTACCCCAGTGAGACAGTGCCAGTCCTAACTACTGATCTCTCGGGCCAACAACTAGAAGTATATGTAGAGAATTGGGGAGGTAGAGAGGGGCACCCCCAAGCATATTCTTCAAATCAAGAATCTCAACAGTCCTTAAGGTTGTTTGCTCTATGACAAAACACTAGAAAAAGCTAGTCCATGAGCCCCATCATCCCTAACTTCTATCATTCCCTGGGTCGTGGAGCAGTTGGCTATATCATGACTATACTCCAAGGGGTGGCCTATATCCTACTCACTTTATAACCTTTTTCAGGGATAGACAGTATTCTTTCTATATCTGTGCAATTATAATTTTTCCTGGAAGATCTCCATTATAACATTTAATCAATTTAACAACAAAATTTTGCCTTTTAACATATGAGTCCTTCGTCCTGATTCAGAGTGGTTTACTTTTGTGATGATAGGGTCCTGAGCTTCTCATCTAAAAATAGGAATATCATTGTCACCAAATTTGGTTTCTCAAGTTTTTAAAGGAAAAAATCCTACGGTGTAGGGTAGAGAAATCAGGGATGGCTGGGTCAGGGAGATGCCTCCGAAAAAACTGACTTGAAATCTGAGAACTTCAGTGTCTGGCTCTGATTATGGCTGCACTAAGAGGATGGCTGGAAAGGTGCCAGACTCAGGGACGGAAATGACTCTCATTCTGGCTGCTCACCAGAGTTGTATTTGGGTGGGTAAAGGGATCTTACCGTTTTCCAAACAGAACTTGGAGGACAGTGAGAAGTGGATGACAACAGGCAGATTTGCCTCCCGGAAGTTCTGTTTATGGTTGACAAAAGCTAGGAAGCAAAGGAGAAATGTGAGGGGGAGAGGGGAAGGAGAAGATAAAGAGAGCATTTTGCTAGATTATCACCAACAGAAAACCAAATTGCCAGTATATAATATTCTTGCCAGAACATTAGCAAAGATTTCATAAACACCAACAATAACCCATGAGGTATTTGCACCATTTACTCTGGAAATGAGTCAGCTTTTTAAACTCAAAACTCCTCTGCATAATTTCTTATTCTTCTGTCCTAAGATCTGGCCTTCCATGTAAGAACTACTGATGAAGCCCATTGCTGATATATATATTAAAAAAAAAAAGGGTGTCTCAGGACACGAGTCCACCAGTCCTTGCCATTCTGTATCTTTATCAAGTTTTGTGCTAAAATATAAATCTAAAATAAGAAACTTTATTAATTTGTGAAGTGGAATGAATCCATCCTACGAAGAAAAAATATAGATGTTTTAAAAGCTGTCCAAAAGGGAATAAAGGTCCAGGATTGGTGGTGTGTTCCTAGAATCACAACTACTCAGGAAACTGAGGCAGGAGGATCACAAGTTTGAGACCAGCCTGGGCAACTTGGCAAGACCCTGTCTTAAAGGATAGAGAGTGAGAGAAAGAGAAAGGAAGAAAATAAAAAGGTAACTTGTTGGAAAGAAAGCAAGACTCATGAGACACCTTAAACTTTATATATAAACCAGGAGTTCTGTAAATTCAGGATCCCATAAAATAGGCTGCATCTAGAAAAAAATAATGTAAAAAATTATAATGATTAAAAAAAGAAGAAAAATAAGAATATAGGTGAAAATGATCACAATAACCATGGCATATTCATTGACCACTCACTAGATTCTAAGCACTATGCTACGTGCTTGTATACATTATATTATTTAATACCCTCAAGAAAATTCTATCATTAATCACCCTGATTTTGCAGATGATGATGAAATCAAGACAGATTTCCCAGATATCCCCAAAATGATTAGTTGTACAACTGGCAAAGTCTTTTGGAGTCTTTCTCATTCAAAAGAATGTCATTCCCCCACCATATCATATTGACTATCATTAAAGTTAAAAATATAACCCAGAGAAAATATTCAGTGTTTTTCCAGCTCCCCCCAGATGCTTAAAACTATTGAATTTACTGTTGCTATGATAACATTGGCTGGGGAAGAGGATTGGTCACATTTCTTGGTGATTCTTTTGGATTCCCCTGTGTGTTGTCCAGATCTTTTGAAAACCAGAACTAATATGGGACTAGACATATCAGGGGAAATGCCCGAGAGGGAAAGTGGGGTGGGAGGTGGAGGAAGCTGGGAGAACCTCCTCTTAGTCTGTGATGTAGATCTGACCTCCAGGTAAGGGGAGAGAGAAGGCAGGAAGGTGGGGTAGCATCATCTTATATTGTAGTGAAGTCTGTCAGCAAAGCTCATGGAGAGGTTTCAAACCATAGCTTCCCAATAAGGAGTGTCCCAGGTCTCCCTGAGTCCTGCCATCGTCATCTACAGATTGTAGTCCATGTAAAACATGATCTAGTACAAAAGCCATAATGATTTCTGAGCCCAGCAGTTGGGGGTCATGAAACAATTCATTTCCTATTTTCCAAGACTTGAGAGGTACATTTTCGTGGCCACTGCCCCCCTGTGAGGCCATTCTAAACCGCCCTGAAGTTGCCCAACATGTTCCCATGGAAACATACATGGTAAATGCACACCAAATTTAACACCAAATATCAATTTTCACCTGCTATGATGCCCCCTGTAAAAAAAAGAAAAAAGAAAAGAGAGGACAGAATGGATATATAGTGGAAACACTACATAAGAACATTTAAAACCAACCAACCAACCACACAAAAAAAACTCTCAAACTTCCTGTTCCTCAGACTTCTCTTGTGCCTATGAGCCTATCTGTTCTCAGCTACTAATAGGACTTCAAGAAGCTCTGTCCTCAAAAAACTCACCACCAGAAAAATATATAATCTAATCAGTAAATGGGCAAAGGAACTGAACAAACACTTCATGGAAGAAGAAATACGAATGGTCAACAAATATATTGAAAAAAAGTTCAACAATTAATTTGCAATTAGAGAAATGCAATTAAAACTACACTGAGCAAGGCACTAAGCAACTCAATAAGACCCTGTCTCTAAATAAAATACAAATTAGGGCTGGGGATGTGGTTCAGTGGTGAAGTTCCCCTGAGTGGATCCCCGGTACCCCCCTCCAAACAAAACAAAACAAAAAAACACTACACTGAGATTCCATATCACTCCAGTCAGAATGGCAATTATCAAGAATACAAGTATTGAGAAATGTTGGTGAGGATGTGGGGAGAAAGGTACACTCATACATTGTTGGTGGGACTGCATATTAGTGCAACCACTATGGAAAGCAGTATGGAGATTCCTTAGAAAGCTTGGAATGGAGCCACCATTTGACCCAATTATTCCACTCCTTGGCATATACCCAAAGGTCTTAAAAACTGCATACTACAATGGCTTAGCCACATCCATATTTATAGCAGCTCAACTCACAATACCAAGCTATGGAAACAACCTAGGTGTCCTTCAATGGATGAATGGATAAAGAAAATGTGATATATATACACAATGGAATATTACTCAGCTACAAAGAAGAATGAAATTATGGCATTGTCTGGAGAATGGACATAGAACTGGAGAATATCGTGCTAAGTGAAATAAGACAATCCCCTCAAAACAACAACAACAAAAACAAAAAACAACAACAACAACAAAACAAAGGCCAAATGTTCTCTGTGATTTGTGGATGCTAATCCAAAACAAGCAAGGTTGGGCAGGTGAATAATAGAAAATCATTGGATTAGACAAAGGGAAATGAAGGGAAGGGAGGAGGCAGGGGAATGGGAAACACAGTAGGATTGATCTATCATAACTCTCCTAGCCTTGTATTTGTATACACAACCAGGGTAACTCCACATCATGTACAACAAAAGAGTGGGATCCTTAATAGAATAAGGAAGCAGCTATGTCCTGTGAGATCATAGGGACACATACAATTCTCTCCCACTCATAGTCACGGGTGTACTGAAGGGCAGAGCTGACCCTAGGAAATGCAACCCGTGCACAAGGCTATTCCTTCAGGGTGGCTGTGTTTCTTTCTCCCCCTTCCTTACTACCCTATTACAGCAGCCTCAACTGTTGCTAGAGACTGTATTTCCACACAGTGGATAAAGGGAAGCAAAAGGATCCGAGTCTATTGAACCTTCTTCAAACTCTGCAACAGTTACTAAGATTATTACTATAAGCTATGCCTACCACCTTATATTGCACACTGCAGACCGCAAACGCCTTCAGAGCCTAGAGTTATAGCTACTATGAATTCCACTTCTCAGCAGTTTTTAATTATAAATGGTTTCTGTTTGAATTGGTACAATAGCTTCCCCCCACCCCCAGTGTAATATTTCCCTTTTTCTGTCATAACTTTTAAAAATTAGAATAATTTATCAACTATGAACTCATTAAAAGCTTACAGCTCAGTGGTTTCGAGTACACTCAGTAAGCATCACTTCTACCTAATTCCAGAATAGTTTCATTAGCTCCCCCGGCCCCGAAAAAAAATTCCCCATATCTATTCACAATAACTCTTCATCTCCATGTCATTCCAGATCCTGACAACACTAATCCATTTTCTGTCTCTATGGATTTGCCTTTTCTGGAAATGTTCATATAAGTGGAATAATACAGTATTGTGGTCTTTTGTGACTGGCTTCTTTCTCAAGGTTCATCTATGTATAGCATATATCAATATTTTCTTTTTTATTCTTTTGCAGTGCTGACAATTAAACCTAGGGCCTTACAATTGAGTTATAGCCCCAACCCTTTTTATTTTTTATTTTGAGACAGGGTCTCACTAAATTGCTTAGGGCCTCACTAAATTGCTGAGGCTTGCCTCGAACTTGTGATCCCCCTGCCTCAGTCTCCCAGGTTGCTGAATATTCGAGGTCAGAATATTTAGATACATATATATGAAGCATATGATTTAATGTGTTCCTTTTTATGGCAGAATAATATTTGATTGTATGGATATACCACAATTTGTTTATCCATTCATAAGTTGATGGATATTTGGGTTGTTTCTGCCTTTTGGTTACTAGGAATAATGCTGTATGAAGATTTGAGTATGAGATTTCACATGGACATGTTTTCAGTTTTCTTGGGTATATTCTCAGGAATGGAATTACTAGACCATATGATAATTGTGTAACTTCTGAGGAAATGCTGAACTGCTCTCCACAGCGGCTGCACTATTTTACATTCCCAATTGATATATGAGGTCTCCAATTTCTCCAACATTTGTTATTGTCTGTCTTTTTGATTTAGCCACCCTAGCAGATTTTTTTTAAAAAAAATCTTTTATTCTAATTTGTTATATATGACAGCAGAATGCATTACAATTCTTATTACACATATGGAGTACAATATACAAAGTATATTCACACCAGACATGTCTTCACACATGTACTTTGGATAATGATGTCCATCTCATTCCACCATCATTTCTAACCCCATGCCCCCTTCCCCTCCCACCCCTTTACCCTATTCTAGAGTTCATCTATTCCTCCCATGCTCCCCCTCCCTACCCTACTATGAATCAGCCTCCTTATATCAGAGAAAACATTCGGCATTTGTTTTTTGGGGATTGGCTAACTTCACTTAGCATTATCTTCTCCAACTCCATCCATTTACCTGCAAATGCCACGATTTTATTCTCTATTAATGCTGAGTAATATTCCATTGTGTATATATAACACATTTTTTTATCATTCATCTACTGAAAGGCATCTAGGCTGGTTCCATAATCTAGCTATTGTGAATTGTGCTGCTATAAACATTGATGTGGCTGTGTCTCTCTAATGCTGTTTTTAGTCCTTTAGGTATAGATTGAAGAGAGGAATAGCTGGGTCAAATGGTGATTCCATTCTCAGTTTTCCAAGGAATCTCCATACTGCTTTCCATATTGGCTATACCAATCAGCAGTCTCAACAGCAATGTATGAGTGTGCCTTTTTCCCCACAGGAGAGGCCTAATTTTTAAGCTTAGTTTATCTACTAGTTATTTCAGATGGACTTCACTTTTTTTTTTCAGATATACTGTCTCCTCAAACAGCTCTGCAACAGAAATCCTATTAGCTCTCCAACCATGATATCAGGATGACTACATTAGGCAATAGCTAGACAGCTCTCTGTGATCTAAATTGCTATAACTGAACATGATTTTATTTTTTAAATATCAGTTCTTTTCAGGTTCAGCGACACATTCCTGTAATCCCAGCTACTCAGAAGGCAGAGGCTGGAGGGTCACAAATTAGAGGCCATTATCTCACTAAGGCCTCCACAACTTAGTGAGATAATGCTATTTGGCATATACCCCAAACACTTAAAATCAGCATACTATAGTGACACAGCCACATCAATGTTTGTGGCAGCTCATTTCACAATAGCTAAACTATGGAACAACTAGGTGTCCTTCAACAGATGAATGGATAAAGAAAATGTGATATATATACAATGAAATATAACTCAGCCTTAAAGAAGAATGAAATTATGGCATTTGCCAGTAAATGGATGGAACTGGAGACTATGATGCTAAGTGAAATTAGGAAGTGTGGAGTTTCACTGGATTGGACAGGGGAGAGCGGGGAAAAGGGAGGAGAGATGGGAATGGGAAAGACCATAGAATGAATCAGATATAACCTTCCTACGTTCATATATGAATTTACAGGACTAGTATTGGCTCTGCATCATGTACAACCACAAAAATGGGAAGTGATACTCCAGGTATGTGTGATATGTCAAAATACATTCTATTGTCATGTATAACTAAAAAGAACAAAAAATATTTTAAAAGAAAAATGCCTAATAGATGCTTTAATTAAAAACACTGTAAACTCTTGTATCTTTGTAACATCCATGAATTTCTCACTAGAATAATAAACACAAAACGTGTAATACAATGCTTTCTCAATATCACATTTACTTGCTGTTTTTATTCATTTCTTTGGGAACATTATTTATAAATCTAACTAGTAACTTCTACTTATGTATTTTTTCCATAGACTTAAATGATGTCATATGTTGATCATTTGGGGCTTTAACCAGGGAATTTTCCTTATTAAACTCTTCTCTTGGATCACTGACGATTTTCTGTTCCTTTGAGTCAACCATGGTTATGGAACTGGAATCTCCTGGCAAGGTCTTGTGTTGACTCGGCATTGAATATTTGGGTGCACACTCAAAAGCGCCCTCCGTGAGATCTTGCCAACTGAAATTCATGAGACTGACAATGCCCACAGGGAATGTAATGTTGTGCTCATCATATTTCTGCAATATTGTCTCAAGTTCACTCAGTGTTTCAGGAGCAGTGAGCATGTATTCTTCCAATAATTTCTTTTGCCAGTGAGTTTTGGAGAATTTAAGGTTTAGTGGAAGCTTGGATACACCTGATGGTTCTGAGATGCTGATTAACTGGAACTCATTCTTTTCCTTGGATGATGTGACTGCACTCAATTCAGCTTTCTTTAGTTCTTTAGATGTTCTATTTTTATGAGTGTAAACAACAAATGTGAACATTAAAGATAGTTTATACTCTTTAACCTTGTAATTTGACTTCTAGAAATCTATATTAAAATAACATCAATGCACAAAATGGCTTACTATAACGTTTTTAAATTAGAAGAAGTTTGAAAAGAGCCCAAGGGTTCTTAGAGATATAGCTAAGTACATAATTCCATAACCACAAAGAAGATAGCCATGAGGATCTGTTTGAAATGCTTTTAATATTTTTGGGAAAATGTTTTATGTTGTTATACTATGTGACAAGTGTACCTAATTCTATATATAGTATGATCTCCACATCCCCAGTCCTTTTTATATTTTATTTTGAGATAGGGTCTTACTAAGTTGGGGAGGGCCTCACTAAATTGCTGAGGCTGGCTTTGAACTTGAGATCCTCTTGCCTCAGCCTCCCGAGCTGCTCAGATTACAGGTGTGTTCCACCACACCAGGCACTCCTTTTATATTTCTCTAACTTTTTTTTACAATGAATGTTTATTATATTTATACACAGAAGATTAAAAATCAATGTTTTATTTATTCATTTATTTAATTATAAGACATGACAGAGATTGTTTCTTCCAGAAAGACTTTCCTGAATTTCTTTTTTCATGTGTATGGCCTTGGGAATCAAAATGGGAGCATGCTGGGCAAACACTGTACCACTGAGTCACACCACAGCCCCTGAATTTTATTTTATTTTTTTGTAGTGGAGATTGAACTCAGGGATGCTTTTATCACTGAGCAACATCCCCAGTGACTTTTATTTTTTATTTAGAGATATTTTAATATTTTATTAAATATTGTAATATTTTATTAAATAATAGAGGTCTTGCTAAATTACTAGGCTGGTCTTGAATTTGCATTCTTCCTGCCTCAACCTTCCAAGTAGCTGGGATTATAGCAGGCGCCTCTGCACCCAGCATGAATTTCTTAACATTAGTCTACAAACACATTCTATGCTGCCTTAGCTATCCTACACACCCCTCTTAGATATTATCATATTATACTAAAATACAGACAATAGAACAGACCCACAAAGGGACTAGGTATTTCCAACATCATAATTTTCAGTCACAGTTTGTAAACCTGCTATGCAAACCATGTTTAAAAATTACAAGTGGTATTCCTTTTTTGGCACCTAGGTAATTCAAAGTAACCTGTTCTTTGGAGGACAACCAGAAGTGGTTGTAAATGTAAAATGTAAAACTCATCTTTTAAAAATATTTTTTATTGCTGGGTGTGGTGCTCACCCCTGTAATTCTGGTGACTTGGGAGGCTGAAGTAGGAGGATCAATTGTTCCAGGCCAGCCTCAGCAATTTAGCAAGACCCTGAGCAACTAAGTGAGAACCTATTTAAAAATAAAGAATCAAAAGGGCTTGGGGATGCAGCTCAGTGATAAAGTAGCCCTGGGTTCAATCCTCAGTATCAAAAAAGAAAAAAATCTATCTATCTATCTATCTATCTATCTATCTATCTATCTATCTATCTATCTATCATCTATCTATCCATTTTAGCTAGGCATGGTAGTGCACACTTGTAATCCCAGCAACTCAGGAAGCTGAGATAGGAGGATCACATGTTCAAGGCCAACCTCAGAAACTTATTGAGGGCCTAAGCAACTTAGTGAGACCCTGTCTCAATATTAAAAAATAAAAGGAGTTGAGGATGTAGGTCAGTGGCAAAGTGTCCCTGGGTTCAATTCCTTATGCCAAAAATAAAAAATAAATAATAAGAATGGCTGATTCAATGGTAGAGCACCTCTAGTTTTAATGCCCAGTACCACATTTTAAAAAAAGGATTTTAATTGGGCTGGGGTTGTGGCTCAGTGGTAGAGCGCTTGATTAGCGTGGATGACACACTGGGTTTGATCCTCAGCACCATATAAAAATAAAGTCATTGTGTCAACCTACAACTAAAAATTTTTTTTAAAAAAAGGATAAAATTGACTGTGCTATGATTTGAATATAGTCTAATTGTGCATTTCCCAAAAGTTTTATGTATTAAAAACTTGGTCCCCAGGGTGAGACTACAGAAGGGGGTGGAACTTTTAAGAGCTGGGACCTAGTGGGAGGAAGTTAGGTAATTGGGGGTATGAGTTAGACCTTGTGGACCCTTTGGCAGTTCTTGTGAAATCCTTCAGTTCTCGCAAGAGAGTTGTTATAAAGGGATCAAGCCTGGCCCCTCCCATCCTTTCTCTGCTCCTGGTTTAAGATGATGTCACCTACTTATTCCCACCACTGCTATCTGCCATAAGGTGACATAGCTGAGACCTGAGCTAAAGTCAGAACCATGCCCTGGGAGCTCCAAAACTGTGAGCTAAATAAATCTCTTCTCTTTATAAAGTTAGAAGCCTTAGGTATTTCCTTGAAATAATTCAAATTGGGTGGAGGGCCTAGGGGTGCAGCTCTGGGGTGGAGTACTTGCCCACTATGTGTGAGGCCCTGGGTTTGATGCTCAGTACTGGGGGTGGGGGAAGATCAGACGGATTGGTGTATTTTTTTTTTTATTTCCACTTCACAAGTTAAGAAACTATAGTAACTAAATTGATAAAAAAAAAATGGAATGACTAGCTTCATTATTACATTCATCTCTGTGAACTTGACACATTCCATGATTGTTAATCACAAATCTTTATTAGGTCATTCTTTATATACATTCTATATACACCAAACACTATTTCAGGGACTGGAGATAGAGAAGTGAACAAGCATTTAAAAACTCCTGTCCTTGCTAGGTGTGGTGGTGCCCAACTACAAACCCAGGTACTTGGGAGGCTGAGGTAGGAGAACTTCAAATTCCAGAGCAGCCTGGGCAACTTCACCAGATGCAGCCTCAAAATAAAAAGGATAAAAAGGGCTGGAGATATAGTCCAGGGGTAGAGTACCTCTGGGTTCAATCCCCAGTACTACAAAAATAAATAAGTAAATAAATAAGTACTTATAATCTTTTGAGGGGCTGGACAGTAAACATATAAATAAGAATATCATTGAGAAAGCTAGAAAGTGATAAATACAACAGCAATATTGTTAGGAAGCGGGGACAGGAGTGCTAAATTAGGAGCAGAAAAGAAATCTAAAAATGGTAATTAAGAAAAGTCTCAAAGAAAGAAAGAAAGAAAAGTCTTACCACAAAGGTGCTATTTGAGTAGAGAATTAAAAGGAAGTGGGGAGGAAGCTACAGAATGCAGAGGCAGCACCTGGTGCAAACTCCCTAAGGTAGAGTGAGCAGGGTTTGTTGCAAAACAACAAGAAAACCAGGGTGACTGATGAATCGGACCAGTATGTTAGGTTAACCACTGATGTGACTAAAATAGAGCTCTCTGCATGATCTCAGAGTCGGGTTGGAACTGCCAATTCCTTGGTATAGTTTTTGTGGGGATGAATAAGGGGAAAGCAGTGACCTTGAACATTATACAAGCCTGTGCAAATGTACAATGATATCAAAAATTGAAGAGAAATTCCAAATGTTTTACCCATATTTTGCCATTAGTTGGGAGAACTCTTCTTCATATGTTTCCTTTTCCCATTTATTCCTTTCAGGTTTCAACTGAAATGAAAAAGGAAAAAAAAGTTTGTGATTAAGATGAAGAGGGAGAGGCTGGTGTTGTAGCTCAGTGGCAGAGCATTTGCCTAGCATGTGCGAAGCACTGGGTTTGATCCTCAGCACCACATATCAATAAATAAAAATAAATAAAGGTACACCAACAACTAAAAAAATATTTTAAAAAGATGAAGACGGAAATGTCATTCAAAATTGAAATTTTTTAAAAGTAAATTATTACAAGATGAAATGGAGCAATATTATTACCTGATCAAAGAAATAGATGGGTCCAGTGTCCAAAGGCTTATCTTTAATAGATGCCTGCATTCTTCCATGAGACCTAAAAAAAAAGAAATTGGAAATCTGAAGACAAGTTATCATGACTCTAGGTGAGATTCAAAGCATTCAGTGGTTTTAAACTTGATGTTTTTATTTTCAATGAAGTGTAAAAAATTTAGGGGATGTGGATTGGACCATTTCCTTATCTCCATTTTCATTTCATGGGCTACTGACTTGACATTGATACAATCAGGACTGAATGCTATTTGAAATCAAAGCAGTAACAGCGTGCCAATCTAGGCCTTCTCTATGCCAGCACTGCTGGCATTTGGGCCAATTAATTCTTGGTGGTGAAAACTGCTTGTACTTTGTAGGATGTTTAGCAGCAGCAACCCTGTCTCCACTTACCTGATGCCAGTAGCATACCCACTCATGCAGACATAACAGCACAAAGCGTCACCTGATATTGCCAATTGTCCTCTTGGGATCAAAATAACCCCTGGTTCATACTGTGCAATGACAGTAGGGGAGGGGGAAGTTTCTTGGGAAGGAATTAGTACCTGTGAGGTGGCAGGTTTATTGAAGCAGTGACACTCAAATGTGGTTCCTAGATCAGCAACATCAGCATTATCTAAGACCTTGTTAGAGATGCAAATCCTCAGGTCTTACCCAGACAGAAGGCATCAGAACCTCTGGCAGTGGAATCCAGGAAACTTCCCCCCACCCCATACTGGGGATGGAATTCAGGGACATTTTACCACTGAGCTATAACACAAAGCCCTTCTTTATCTTTTTATTTGAGACAGAGTCTCACTGAGTTGCTGAGGCTGGTCTTGAACTTACAATCCACTGCCTCGGCCTCCCCAGCAGCTGGGATTATAGGCATGTGGTACTGTGCCTGGCCCTGGGATCTATTTTAGACAAGCCCTCTCAGGGGGATTCTGGTGAATGTTGAAGTCTGTGATGTTTTAACCCGGGGTGGGGGGTGTACATTTTACTAAGCAAGTTGTGAAAACCACTCAACTTTTAACTGGGAGGGAAATCTGGGGCTAGCTAAACCAAAATTAAATGGTTTCATGGATTTGCCATGAATGTAATGGGCAATTAAGCAGAAGGAGCAACAGTATTCAATGAATAGGATGTATGGTGGACTGATGATCATTAGCTATTATCAGTATCATTATTATCAATGAAAATAATAATAAAGAAAACTTTCCAAGGCTCAGACAGAGCTATTCCTTTCTTAAAGAGAACAGGAAAATGTTTTTAAAATGAGATTTGAGAGACATCGAAAGCTTCTGCTTGGGCTGGGTTTGTGGCTCAGTGGTAGAGAGCTTACCTAGCAAGGCACTGGGTTTAATTCTCAGCATCACATAAAAGATAAATAAATAAAGTGAAGATATTGTGTCCATCTACAACTAAAAAAAAAAAAAAAAACCTGGGGGGGGGGGAAGCTTCTGCTTATCTGAACATCTCTCACTGTCCTGCCTCTGTGAGTGAAGACTCTACTTTGAGCAAATATGTGCCTCCAAAATCCCTGGTTAGAATGTAAATTCAGGCATTAATGCTATAACATGATATATTCATTCATGAAATATCTCATATCCTACAAAACTGTGCACTAAAAATAATAGAATATATGGCGGGGGGTGGGTGGGAAACCTGTTAGGAAAGACCATTTAAAGCTATGCCACTCTATAATAAGAATACAGGTAGCAGAATACAACAATTACTAATAGGGCATTATGTAAAATTGTGGATGTGTAACCGACGTGATTCTGCAATCTGCATTTGGGGTAAAATTGGGGGTTCATAACCCACTTCAATCTAATGTATGAAATATGATATGTGAAGAGCTTTGTAATGTTGTGAACAACCAATTAAAAAAAAAAAGAATACAAAAGAAAAATTGTAATTGGCACTCTGGGAGAAACATAGACCAAGCAGGCAGTTGTGGACATTGCTTCAGGGGACATTAAACAACAGAATAGAAATGCAAACTTATTGGTGCTGAGATAATGGTGATGGACGTGGAGCTGCCTGCCAGTGAAATCAACATCAGGTGGGGATGGAAGGAAGTGAAGCCTGCCAGAATTGAAGAGTTGTGGAAGTGCGTTTCAATGTTTTTTTTTTTTTTAAGAGTTGAAAGAGTTCCTGCCTGTGCAGTAGCTGAGCTGAAGTCTTCTTCCTTTTCTGCTAAAGTTATGTTTCTACTCTCTTAACTGTGCCCTCCATTTCATTAGGACAGTGGAGTATGCCAGCTTCCACATCACACTGACATCATGCTTTTATTTAGTAATCATTAGCTCATTTGCATTGTATAAACACACATTGTGGCAGAACAGAATGTAATTTTCTTTGGAGAGAGAGGGGGGAAGGGAGATAGCTTAAATAAATTTAGAGTGTTTTAAATGATGTCATTATCATCTTGAAACCTAGGGAGCAGTCCCTGAGGAAATTAGGAAGGTAGTGTGGTAAGAAGGAAGAAAAAGGAGGAGGAGGAGGAGGAGGAGGAGGAGAAATAATTAGGAACTGTCAAAAAACACAAGCATTGAGAATGCCCTGGACTCCTTTTTCATTTTTAGTTTCTCTCCTTCTCTCAGTACTGGGGATTGAACATACTGGGCTCTCTGCATGCTAGGCAGGCACTGTTACACTGAAGTATATGCTCAGTTTTCTAATTAATTTCTTAATTTAGTGGTACTGGGAATTGAACCCAAGGGTTCTCTATCACTGAGCTACATCCCTAGCCCTTTTTTAAACAATTTTTTGAGACATTTCATTCTCCAGAACTGTGAACAAAAAATTTCTGTTATTTATAAACCAGTCAGTGGAAGGTGTATTGTTGTAGCAGTCCAAATGGACTAAGATGTTCAGCAATGGTACTTCTATGTAGATAACCAAGAGAAATGAAAATATGCCCACACTAAAATTGCAAAGAAATGTTCACAGGCAGCATGTTTGTTTGTTTGTTTGCAACACTGGGGTTGAACCCAGGGCCTTGTGCATAGTAGGCAAATGTTTTCTATCACTGAGCTTCACCCCCAGCCTCTTTTTAAAATTTGAGTCAGGGTCTCACTAAGTTATCCAGTCTGGCCTTGAACTTGTGATCCTCCTGCCTTGGCCTCCCACCAGGCATAGTGGCATTATTTATAATAGCCAAGATGTAGACACCCATCCTCTGATGACTAGATAAGTAAAATATGGTATATGTATACAATAGAATAATATTCAGACTTAAAGTGGAAAGAATTATTGTTATATGCTACGACATGGATGAACTTTGAAAACATTTTGCTAAGTGAAAGAAAGCAGACACCAAAGGTTGTATATTTCATGATTTCATTCATATGAAGCATTCAAAATAGGTAAGTCATAGAGACAAAGTAAATGAGTCCAGAGGTTGGGGTAAAGAGAAATGAAGAGTGACTGCTAATCAGTATGGGGTTTCTTTTTGGGGTACTGAAAATGTTCTATAATTAGATAGGGATGACAATTGTATGATATGTAATTACTGAAACTCATAGAATTGTGCATTTTGTAATGTGAATTTTATGGTAGGTAAATTATATATAAATAGATTATATAGACATATATACATATCTCTATATAAAATTATATAGATATATATGTCTATATATATAAAATAAAATAAAAATTATACAGACAGTTCCAGCTTCTGTATCTATCAACCTAGTGACATCAACTGCCAAAGATCAGGTTCTCAAAAATATCCGAGCACCTCAAAAAGTACCTACCTTCTGTCTCACCAGCTTTTGTAAGTTTTCATACCCAAGGAATATTAGAAATCTATTGGTTCTCACCTTGGAATCACTGTATACCAGAGTTCCATTCAGAATTTCAAGACCAGTTAATTCCATGCAAGGCTTTTATTCTCAATCATCCTTAGATGGAAAGGCAAGTTTGGAATTTCTGAACCAAGAGAGTCAACCAAGAACATGCAAATTTCTTGTTGTTCCCAAAACCTTATTAAAATGATAGTTATAAAATAATTTAAAACAATCAATTCACAACAACACATGAATAGAAGCAGGATTTCAAGGAACACCAAATATGAAAGTTTTTCTGACTGAAGTTCAGTAATGGAGGGAAGATTTATGACACAAGAAAAAAGAGGCAAAACTCAGAGTTCAATAGAATAAGCTTCTGTTGAAAAGGGTCCCTATTAGCCCTGTAAAACTTTGGGGAAATCAGGTTCAATGACATGCCTGGAATCCCAGCAACTCCGGAGGCTGAGGCAAGATAGCCAGTTTGAGACCAACCTGGGTAACTTAGTAATACCCTCTCTCAAAATAAAAATGAAACGCTGTGGGGCTGAGATTGTGGCTCAGTGGTAGAGCACTTGCCTAGCATGTGTGAGGCACTGGGTTCGGTTCTCAGCACCACATACCAATAAATAAATACAAATTTTTTAAAAAATGAAAGACTTGTGGATGTAGCTCAATCCTTTGCTTCAATTCTCACTACAAAAGCAAAGCAAAACCAAAAAAACCTAAGGACTTGTAAACACTAAATATGCAAGAGAGTAGGACATGAGGCTTAAGACAGAAGGATTAATTTAAAGTCTATGTTGAGAATTATGTCAACAAGTCTACTCTTATAAGAGGTAATGCCTAGGATTCAGGTGCTTCATCATTTGCCAGGAAAAAACAAAACAAAACAAAACAAAAACCCCCAACCCAACCAACCAAAAGCTAACAGTTTTAGGCTTGCACCACCACACCTGGGCAGAAGGTTCTCTTCTAAAGAAGCAGAACAAATGATCTGGAAGCACTATCAAAGCCAGAAAAGAAGTTGACATCTGAGCACCAACTCTTCTACATTCTAGAGTTTGTAATTGTCAGATTTTAGATATCAGAAATCTCCATTTCTAACAATACAGAGAAGTGATATCATACATGTTTGGAGGTAGAGTGACTCTAGGATTGTCCAATTCAGTGGCTGAATAACATCATCAAGGGCCCAACATCACCCCATCTCGCTGTTCTCTGTTCTTATTTTATAGGGATCATTTTCACACTTGACAATATCAAGAAAATAAAGTAAAGGGACTATATTTTCTTTTTATTCCTTCCTTCCTTCTTTCCTTCCTTTTCTTTCTTTCTTTCTTTTTTCCTTCCTTTCTTCCTTTCATTCTTTTTTTTTTTTTTATTTTTGGTATGTGGTTGTACTAGGGATTCAACCCAGGAGTGCTTTGTCACTGAACTATGTATGAAGCCCTTTTTTATTTTGAGACAGGGTCTTGTTAAGTTGCCCAGCTGGTCTTGAATTTGCAGTCTTCCTGCCTTAGCTTCCAGTGTCTCTGGGATTACAGGGATGCATCACCACATCCGACAGAGCTACACTTTCTTTTGTCTTTTCTTTTTTTAAGGGTTAGGAAACCTTTTCCAGAAGTTATCATTCATTCTTCATTGACCAAAATTGTAACACATGCCAGTGTCAAAACAAACCACCCCTAGGGAGATGGGGCTTCTTTTCAGGATTTACCCTTGTGTCAAGGATAGATTCACTGGGCTAAATAAAGAAGGCTAGACACCTGAACCAAAGGAGGGTTATATTAACAAAAGAAAAACTAAAAGTGAAAAAAACTAAAAGTGAATTCTGTATGTGGCCTATTTGTGACAAAGTCCACAAACATGGAGTTCAGTCAGTTTCTCTACCACATCATCTTTTTTTTTTTTTTTTAAAGAGAGAGGAGAGAGAGAGAGAGAGAGAGAGAATTTTTAATATTTATTTTTTTTTAGTTCTCGGCAGACACAACATCTTTGTTGGTATGTGGTGCTGAGGATCGAACCCAGGTCGCACGCATGCCAGGAGAGCGCGCTACCGCTTGAGCCACATCCCCAGCCCCTCTACCACATCATCTTAAAATATGCACTAGCAAGCAAAGATCTCCAGATATGGAAGGAAAGCCAAAAAACATGGACATGAAAAATCTGCAGGAGGATTTCCATGTTCAACCATGTACAATATCAAACTGGCAAAATAAAAGAAGGAACTGTTTGTAGACATTAGTCAATAGGATTTCACATAGTTCTGATCTGTCTTTAGTGAGCTTTTGACATTGAAACCTACAAAGCTCTGTCCAATAAGCACTTACAAATTCTATGTAAGTAATGAGTCTACTGATATCTTGGTCCCAGGAGCATTGCTTCAAATCATATATATTTTTCCTAAAGTTCAGCCTCAATCCATGGAAATTATCAATACCCGGAAAGTATGGGGAAAAGGAAAGATGTTCTACTAGTTAGCAATGAATTATACTCCAGTTGCAAGAGGGAGATAATGATATATTGTAAGATAAAATGTAGTTTGAGATGTCAATGGACATGATTAAGATGGGGGGGAATTACAAAGCATGAGGGAGCTACATTTAGTTTTAAGAAGTGTCCTCTGCGGAACAATACAGAGGATTATTACAAGTCACTGATGAAACAAGTTGGAGACAAAGGATCTTTTGATCCTCCATGCATCCCAATCTCTTTCGAGTATCTTTTTTGGGGTATCTCCTGACAAAATTGCTCTTGCAAAGTCACCAGTGTGGCTTCCTAATGGCCAAAGTCAATAGTATCTTTTGAGAGTTTGTACTATTTAATTTTTCTTTTTTTTTAATTTTGTACTATTTAATTTTTCTATAGCAGTTAAACATTTTCTTTCTTTTTTTCTATAGCAATTAAACATTTTCTTTCTTTCTCCCTCCCTTCCTTCCTCCCTCCCTCCCTCCCTTCCTTCCTTCCTTCCTTCCTTCCTTTTCTTTTGGTTCTAGGGACAGGATATAGGGGCACTCTACCACTGAGTTAAATCCTCAGCTCTTTTTATTTTTTCGTTTTGAGACAGGGTTTACACCAAATTGCTTAGGACCTTGCTAAGTTGCTGAGACCAGCCTTGAACTTGTGATCCTCCTCTCAGCCTCCTGATTACAAGCATGTGCTACTGCACCTGACTATGAAAACATTTCTTCTTCTTGTCTTTCCATTCCTCTACAGTCTTCTTAACAGAAGTTCCCACCCTCCCCACAAACAAAACCCTCTTCTGAGTTGTGTTTTGTTTTTTGGTCCTTTTCTCTTCTCCCTGAATTACCTCCTTCATGGTCTTCTGCCACACCTAGGCCCCAGTGACCTAAACATCTGTATCTCTAGATCCATATTTCTAACTGACGACTCCTATCTTTGCCTGGATGCCCTGCAGGCATCTCAAACCTAGAATGATCAAAACTTATCTTTCATTCCACCTCCTCCAAAAGTCCTTCTCCTCCTTCATTCTCTATCTCAGGGAGTGGTACCACTCTCCACCCAGGAACCAGAGCCAAAAACCTGGGTGTCATCTTCAACCTCTCCCCCTCCAAGTTCAGTGGACCATAAAGTTCTCTTAATTCTACTTAAGAAATATTTCTGCCGTGCAAACTCTTCTCTCTAAGCTCCCAATCACAGTTTTGGGAAAGTCTCATCAATATTGTTATCAGCATAACTTGGCAGTTTTCCCACACACCAAGCTCTCCCATTTTCAATTCTTTCTTCAGAATAGAGAACATTATTAGCCTTTGGGATGTCACTGTTGAGAAAAGTTTGAAAATGGTTTCAGAACTGACATATTTTTTTTGTGCCAGGGCACAGAAACTAACGTTATCTACTCTCATTGTCATTTCATAATGATAATATAAAAAGACTGTTTACTTAAAAGGTAGAAAGTACCATACTCTCAGAATAGAATACAGGATCCAATAGGATGGGAACCATAGGTCTAGAATCTAGATTGCTAGAAGAGCAATCATTTATAGAGCAAGATGACTATATTGCTGTCCATCTTGACAATTATATTATGTAAATATGTTAATTTATCCACATAGTTTACAGGCATCTCCTTTTACTGTTTTTTAATGGCTATATAGTATTCATCATGTTGAAATGCTATAGATGTCTTCTTGTGATCTTTTATTAGGAATTTGAGATTTTTTCCAATATCAAAAATTAAGTGTTCTTTGCTATGTATCACCTATAAGCCTTATAATAAAAGTCATATTATTTAGGACCCTTTACAATCTGGAAACTTGGTTTATTCCTCAGCGAGTACTTTGTCCTAAGTATATCACATTCTTTATGCCAGTAGTTCTCAACTGGGGTCAATTCCCTCCCTCCCAAAAGACATTTGACAATGTTCATGTTCTAGACTGAATTGTGTCTCCCTCCCCAAATTCATCTGTTCCAGCCCTAACCTCCAATGTAGCTATATTTAAAGACAGGAGAGGTAATTGAGATTAAATGAAGTCTTAAGAATGAAGTCTTTATGATTGATATTACCATTCATTCAGTTTTACCTTCACAAACCTAAGTGGCCTCCAAGATATTTCCCTGTTCTTCAACCCCCTTATACAATTATTCACCAAGTTCTGCCCCTTTTAATCTCCCAAGTGTTATTAAATATATTCATTTCTCATCATATCCACCATCACTCTGGCCCTAGCCTCTATCATCTCTTGCCTGACTACACTCAAATCTCACTGCAGCCTTGATGATCTTTTCCATATCTGATTATGCTTACTGCAAATATTAGCAGGTTAACAGCCACCTCATCCATTAAAATTATTTAAGGGATTTCCTTTGCTCTTAGGCAAAGGACAAAGCCCTAAGTATCATTTGAAAGGACATGTAAGCACTCCTCTTACCATTTTCTTTCCTCCAAAGCCTCTACTTACCTTTCCAGTCTCAAGGTTCAAAAAGGTTGATGTGAACCATGCAGAGACACAAAGTAATAGTTAAATGACACTCTAATATTAGAATCCATGTGTTCTTTTAAAAATGCAATGAAGCTCTCCTCCCTTTCCCTTTCCCAGGAATGTCCTCTTCAAGCCTTTCTCTTCCTTGTCTACTTATCCTTCAGATCTCAGCCTAATTGCTACGTAGGGAAGCTTTACTGGACAATACTATCTAGGCAAATCCCCTTATTAATGAGCTGTTATATCACTAGTTGCAAATATCTCATTATTAGCGTAATCAGTTGGTTAATATCTATTTTTTTCTTAGTTGGCTTCCTGATGACAAGAATTCTGTTTTTGTCTCTCTGTATTTTCAGATCCAGGCACATATTAGACATTAAATGGATGGATTAAAGAATGAGTGATATCCATTAAAGAGAATGAAACTATGGCATTTTCTGGTAAATAGATGGAAATGGAGAAAATCTTGCTATGTGAAATTAGCAAAACTCAGAAACTCAAAGGTCGAATGTTCTCTCTCATATGCAGAAGCTAGAGTACAATGAGAAAAGGGGGAGGGATGGATAAGATTACATAAAGAATCAATTAAATACAAATTAATAGACAAGAGAAAGGAATTCTAGTAGAGTACAGAAGAAGAAGGGAAGGGGAAGACTAAAGGAAAAAGGGGAAGGGAAAACGGGATAATCATGAACTGAAATTGATTTTCATACATGTACGAGTTTGCTGTTATTGGTATCAGAGATTGAACCCAGGGGTGCTTTAACACTGAGCCACATTCCCAGTCCTTTTAAATATTTTATTTAGAGACAGGGTCTCACTGAATTGCTTAGGGCCTTGCTAAATTGTTGAGGCTTGGTTTGAATAGCGATCCTTCTGCCTCAGCCTCTCGAGCTGGTGGGATTATGGTGGGCCTGTGTCACCATGCCCAGATTGAATGAGTGAAGGTATCAGCCAGGCAAAGAACAGCCCAGCTGGAAGAAACAGCATGTGTGAAATGCTCCAAGGTCAGACAGAACTTTGTGAACTGTAGCTAAGAAAGGGAATGGAGAGTCTAGAGATATAGGTAAGGGCCAGATCATACTAGGCATTTTAAAGGATTGTGGGTAAATGGAGGTTACATCTACTTTTTTTAAACAACATTGCCAAAACTTTTTATTGGTGATATTACAAAACCAAGTAACTTAAAGTACCAATGAACAATATGCTGTGTGTCTATTTTCTTATGGTTACACTACAAACTAATTTTCATCTGTTCAAAAGCATAAATAAATATTTAAGCTATGAAATCATATACTGACACATTAGATTCATTCTGCAGGATAATCCTCCACACCAATACCAGGATTACAGGTTGTTTTTTTTTTTTTTAATACTAAGATGTTCTGTGGGACTTGCAATATTATTACAAACCAGTTTCCTCGTAACTGGTTGATAAGTCTACTTTTTTGATACTGTGTTTGGTTCATAGTTTTCTATTGTCACTTTTATATATATCAACCATAGGAAGGAATTTAAAATGTAAGTAGGGATATATTTCAGTTGAAAAATAAATATTTGTAAAGGTATAATAGTTTTTAGTAGAATTGCCTAGGTGTTGAACTTTTAAGACATGATAATGCTTTATTTTTATTTTTTATTTTTGGTGCTGGGGATTGAACCCAGAGCCTACAGCATTCTAAGCATGCACTCTACCACTGAGCTACACCCTACCCATCTGATATTGCACTTCAGGGGCTATGATCAGAGCCTGTGTAAGGTTTAATATAAAACTACTAGCAAGAAGGCCCTTACAGACATTTTGATGCCAACGAAGCTTGGTCCCTATATGTTCTTGGGTCCTATATATATGGAGATACTCAAACACATATGACATATATACCTTTATATCATTTTCCATGACACACCCATATAGGATAAGTATACATATGCACACATATGTATACACACACATACACACACATCCCCCATACCTTTAACTTTGTTGCTCAATTTAAGTTTTTGTAAACTTCTATGTGTGTCCTATATATGGAACATGGAAACATAATCGGTTAAAACTGATTAAAACCCCTAAATTCTGTCGGTGAACAAAGACCCATATTTGGTAGAAATTGAGGAATTGGCTCAGCCAGCCAATCACAATCTACTAAGGCCACATACTAAATCTCAAACTGCAAGGCTCTCATAATAAGATTAGAGAAAGAATAGGCAAAATTCAATTGCATTCTGGCTAATAGTCTTAAGACCAAAAAGAAGGGGGACTAGAAATAAAGACAGTGGCGTATGCATCAATGGGAAGGGCTGTGTATCCTCGTCTGTCAGAACCTGCAATTCTTGTCATGGACTGGAAAATAAGAAAAGCATGAGGGGCTCCCATCTTGAATCATCCAAGGTTTACAGTACACGAAACACGGAATTCCAGATTCCAACATGACGTGCCTAGAGAGCTGTGACTAACGATGCAGTCCTTGAGTCACACACACAAAAAGGGATGTGTTCAATCAAACGCATTTTTTAAAGCCATGCTCGCTGCTTCCCTTAAGATTTATAAATCAAGACTATTAAAATTTTCGGTTCCAGCCAACACGCCCCTCCTCCTGCAGGTCGCCCTCTCTACACAGCAGGCACGGGCTTCTCCAGCTCACACTGGTCCCCCTTCAAGCTGATGGTACGCGGGCAGATTTGTACCGGGAATGCCCGAGGCTTCGGACCAGTCAGGTGTCAGTCAGCCCTTAGCCCACACCAGATAGGCACAGAAGCCCGCACGCGGGCCGCAGGGAGCCCGACGCCGCAGTCCAGTCCTCCGCCGTCCCAGCATTCCCCGCGGCCCTACCATCGAGAGCAGCTTCCGGCGTCGCTGGTGTAGGTGGGTGAAGAAGGAGCGGGCCCTCGCCGCTCTGTCTCGCTCCCTCGCGCTCTCTCGAGCAACATGGCGGGCGTGGAGGAGGCAGTGGCCTCCGGGAGCCACCTGAATGGCGACTTGGATCCAGACGACAGGGAGGAGGGAGCTGCCTCTACGGCGGAAGAAGCAGCCAAGAAAAAAAGACGAAAGAAGAAGAAGAGTAAAGGGGCTACCGCAGGTAAGGGGAGTCTTGTTTTCCCAGTCCCTGCCAGGAATGGCCGAACGACTTGACTTAGGCTCGGCGGGGGTGGCAGGGACCGGGGACCCGGAGCCCTGGACTGGATTGATTCCCAGGCCTGAGAGAGGGGCAAGGCCGGGCTCCAGATTCCCAGGCTGGGGAGAGGCTGCTTCTCCCGCTTTGGGGGGCAGAGATGAGGTAGAAGAATGCGGTAGCCCTGGGATCGCGGGGCCGGCCCCCCCACCCCCATTTTTTTTTTCTACGGGGGCTCAGCTCCCACGCAGACCATGGCGCGGACATGAAACCAGCCACACAACACGGCTCTACCAAATTCCGCGTGGTTTGGGGCCCTCCTCAAAAATCTCCATGCTGCCTCTTTGCTGGAACTACCGGAGACGTATGGATGTCGGTGGGCAAGAGTATTGCCCGACCCGATGGCCCCCCACCATCCGGGTTTACATCGGGGTTGTTGTTGCAGGTTGCGCATTTGGGGTGTGTATATATGTCTGTATGCCCACACACTCGTGCCAGCGAGAATTTCTGGTTGTGGTGGTGCGAATTTTCGCCTGCCTTATTCCACAGCATCGTCCAGCATTAGGGCCTTTAGGCCTGAATTATGATGCCACTTTCAGGCAAATGCAGAAGGGATCTTCTTTGGCTCTGAATGGAACGTCTCAAGCAGTAACCTCCAAATCTACTGGTGAAGCAAGGAAAACAACTGAAAGTACACAGTTGGATCGTTTTATTAGCTAGGAACTCAAGTGTTTTGAGAAGTCACCGTTTTTGTTCACCAACTTCATTTTAGCAAAAAAACTGTTTTTAATGAAAATCAGAGATACAACGAAACAGAAACGGAGAGGTCAGAGTGAAAACAAGGATGCACAGGATGAATCGACCTCTTTCTGAAATTTTGATTAGATGGGAAGAGGGAGAGTTGTAGATTTGCTGGGTCTCTTCCAGAGCAAAATTTAATCCTAGGACATACTCTGGTGGCTGTTTTGGCTTTCAGATGAAATCCAAACTCCTCAGTTTGTCCTTGAAGGTATTCAGCAGAATAATCCTAATATATTTTTAACAGTTGTATCTCTTAATATAAATCCTTTTCAGTAATCAGAATGTCACTTTATTAAGTGCTACCTGGTTTTACTCTTTCTCAATGTATTACTTATACAGCTAGATTGTAATTACTTGCAGAGCATGGGCTTCATCTTGTGCTTAGATGTTCAAAAATTTATATTTTCACAATGGACTATCCTTTTTTGTTTATTTTGATTGATTTTCAAACCCAGTTCATTATGACAGCTGCTTTCTTCAGGGTTAGGGGTGTTCTGTCTGAATCCTTCTTAAGGCCTTCAGCACTATTGCCTGTAATAGATACTTAATTACTAGATAGGTACTTGCTAGTAATTAAAGAATTTGATGAGTGTGTTGAATACTTTTAAAAGTTAAAGTACAATAAGGATAGGGACCTTGAAGGTATTCTTATTTATCTTTACTGCTAGTATGTGTAGTGGATATTTTGTTGAATGAATTAATGAATGGATGGTACTACTTAGGTATGGAAGATTTTTTTTTCCTGCCATTTAACAAATTATATTCAAAATAATGTTTCTGTCTTTTGTTTCTGAGCACTTATCAAAAAGCACTTGCAAGCTGTCCAGGATCATTAGAACATATTCTAGTAGGAAAGTATCCTTATTACATTTGGTTCATGCTATTTTATTTAATCAGCAGGGCAACAGGAACCTGATAAAGAATCAGGAACCTCAGTGGATGAGGTAGCAAGACAGTTGGAAAAACAAGCATTGGAAGAGAAAGAAAGAGATGATGATGATGAAGGTAAATGGTTAATTTGATCTTTGTGATTATAAGATAGAAAATGTGAGGTTATTTGACATTTCACTTGCCAAAGCTTCAGTTAATGTTACAGATAAAGGAAGAGGCATTTATTAGCAACTCCTTAAAAAGTTGTGTATGTTGACTAGCTGCTCAGGTAGCACAGATCTTAGTTTTCAAAAATATACTTGAGGGGCTGGGTTTTAGCTCAGTGGTGGATCACTCGCCTTGCACATGTGAGTCACTGGTTTCGATTCTCAACATCACATAAAAATAAAAAAAAAAATAAAGGCATTGTGTCCATTTACAATAAAAAAGGCTTTTTTAAAAGTATGTACTTGGCAGAAGGCCAGGTAGAGGGTATTAATACGATAAAATTGAGAGGCTGTTTATTTGATATTTATTTAACAACTCCTATATTCTAGACATTGGAATACTTTCACTTACTTTAACCTCACAAATTGAGCAAAGTAGGTGCTACCATTTTACAGAGAAGTGGTAGTTATATGATTTGCTTCATGACACAGCTAGTATATATAACAGAGCCAGAATTTGAAACTTAGCACCTTATCTTCATGCCTTTTATTCTCTATACCAGTGCTGCCTCTCTTCATTCTTAAAGGAGCATATTGGAGTGCTTCTAAACTCTTTTGAATTCCCGGATCCTAGTTCTTTATGGGTATTTGAATGTTATAAAATTTCTTTTGGGGCTGGGGTTATGGCTTAGTGGTAGAGCGCTTGCCTAGCATGCATGAGGCACTGGGTTCAATCCTCAGCACCACATAAATGTAAAATAAAGATATTGTGTACACCTAAAACTAAAAAATAAATATTTAAAAAAAATAAAATTTCTTGGGCTGGGGATGTGGCTCAAGCGGTAGCGCGCTCGCCTGGCATGCGTGCGGCTTGGGTTCGATCCTCAGCACCGCATACCAACAAAGATGTTGTGTCCGCCGAGAACTAAAAAATAAATATTAAAAATTCTCTCTCTCTCTCACTCTCTCTTTAAAAAAAAAATAAAAAATAAATAAATAAAATTTCTTTTAAGACAGCTACTAGAATGCTAGTATTTGATGTAACTGTAAGACAGGAGGGAGAGAAGATTAAGTCAGAAGTCTATTATTCTATAGCCTGTTTTGGTACAGGAGGAAATAGGGATTTCCTATTTTTTGAATTTTTATTTATTTACTACCAGCACTGTCAGCCTGGGGCTAATACCTTTTAGCCAGTGGAGGCTGTACCGAATTATTTTGTTTGGGTAATCTAGAGTAGTTTTTTTTAGAAAGATATGTTCTTTGCCTTCAGGAAGCTTAAGTCACACCAGGTGTAGTGTGGTGGTGCACACCTGTAATGCCAGTTACTCAGGAACCTCAGGCAAGAGAATTGCAAGTTTGAGGCCAGCCTAGGCAATTTAGCAATGTTGTCTCAAAATTAAAAGAAAAAAAGAGAAAAATTAAGAAAGGTCTGTGGGTGTAGCTTTGTGGTACAATGTTTGTTTAGTGTGCCCCAGGGCTTGGGTTCAAGTCACAGCAGCATTTTTTAAAAAAAGCTATAGTAAACGTAAGTGGAAAAGAGGTGCCTAGATTGAAAGAAATCATTAGCTTTTCCTTTTCCTTAAGCAAACATCTTCTCCATTCTACTTTGGCTTATGCTTCAGATTATGAACATATTTTGAACTTTGAACAAGAAAGGAGTTTGTAAATTCAAGGTAATATAATAGGTTGTTATAGATACACTATGTAAAGAATATCATAGTGCTAATTTTGATGTTTGCTTTGTTCCGTTTTTACCTTTACAAAGTTCACTGAATTTCTTGACATGGAAAATGTTTTATGTGATAAATTAGAAACCTTCAGTGTGTTAAAGACAATTTTAGGAATATTGACAGTTTTCACCAATTTGAGCTGATTATTTTCCTAATTTGTTTTGATAATAAGGATCAATTAAGGGCTGGGGATGTGGCTCAAGTGGTAGCGCGCTCGCCTGGCATGCTTGCGGCCCGGGTTCGATCCTCAGCACCACATACCAACAAAGATGTTGTGTCCGCCTAGAACTAAAAAATTAAAAAAAAAAAAAAAAAGGATCAATTAAGTACTACTTATCTGTTATGAGTGCTCTTTGAGCGATGGAAAGCTATATTTTAGAATTTTTCTCCTAGAAGAAAACTGTTGGTGTATTGGAAATACCAAGCGAAAAGATATACAAAGTGAAAAGATATTCTGGTATATACACTACAATTCAATGAAATTTGGAGATGGAATTGTAAGCTGAATGCTAAAAGAATACTCATTGGAGGGAGTAAGACTTGATTAAAACCAAGTAGAAGAGACCATTTGAGAAGGGATAATGCTGAGAAAGTTTTCAGAGTATAATAAACAGCGCAAACTGGCTATAAAAGAGGATTCAATGAGGGAGCCTTTGAGCATTTTTAAGCATGTTATGACAAAATAATTAGACTTTATATTTGTGCATGATTATTTAAAGGAGAGTACGTATATGTTAAAAGCAAGTAGATCATTTTTAAGGCCACTTAGCAGAAGGCCAGGCATGTGGTGATGGAAGATTTAAACAAATAGTCAAATAGAAATGGAGAGGAAGTATCCAATAACAGTAATGGAGACTGTTGATGTGACAGAACATTAATGCTCTTGCCTGTAATATGAAGTCAGCAGAGAGCTGGTTAGATTTAGGGGAGGGACTTTGTAGGCAAAGAAGGAGATATTGAATTTAATTTTAGGTATGTTGAACATGAGATTGTTGGTATCAATGTAATAGTTGATCCTATAGGCATCTGGCAACATGCCAGAGGTAAATCATTCATTTATCAGGCTAATTAATTTGCCTAAAATAGTATTTTCCCCTTGTAAGTGTACTCTTTGGGGAGTTTTTATATTGAATTGTGTACCATTGCCAAAAACAAAGGTACAGACCATTTCCACAAAAATATCTCCACCAAAAAATTTCCTTTGTCCCTTTGTATCAAGTTCTGTTGCTCCATGCTCTTATCCTTGGCCACCTCTAATGTTTTTCTGTCCTTGTAGTTTTTGCCTTTCCTAGATTTTCATATAAATGTAATTATTCAGTATGCAGCTTGTTTGTTGGATTGTTTCACTTAATAATAGTTTTGACAGTTATTTAGATGTTGCATTCATTTTTAGGAATTAGTACATTGTTTTTTATTGCTGAATAGTATTCCATATTCATTTATCCATTTACCATTTATAGGATATTTGGGTTTCCAGCTTTTATCTGTTATGAATAAGGTTATGAACAGTTGCAAAAAGGCCCTTGTGTAAACATATGTTTTCATTTCTCCTGGGTAAATACCTACAAATGAGGTTTCTGAAACTGTCAAACTTTACCAAAGTGGCTGTACCATTTTGCATTCCTCTCAGCAATGATTGAGAGTTCCAGGTTCGTATTCTCATAAGCACTTAACTATTGTCAGTTTTTAAATTACAGCCTTTCTGATAGGTGTGATTGGTGGTACGTCATTATGGTTTCATGTTTTTATTTGTCTTTCATATTAATATCTATCTATTTATTTATTTATTTAGTGATACTGGGAATTGAACCCAGGGACACTTTACCACTAAGCTACATCCTCAGCCCTTTTAATTGTTTGTTTTGAGATGGGGTCTCACTAAGTTGCTTAAGGCCACACTAAATTGCTGAGTCTGGCTTTGAACTTGGTGATCCTCCTGTCTCAGACTCCCTAGTCACTGGAGTACAGGTGTCAACTAGTCTGTAATCCAGGCTTCATATATCTTTTTCTTTTTTTTTTTTTTTGGTGTGGAGGGCTACTGGGGATTGAACTCAGGGGCTCTCAACCACTGATCCACATCCCCAGCCCTATTTTGTATTTTATTTAGAGATAGGGTCTCACTGAGTTCCTTAGTGCCTTACCGAGGCTGAGGCTGGCTTTGAATTTGCGATCCTCCTGTCTCAGCCTCCTGTGCCACTGGGATTACAGGTGTGTGCCACCATACTGGGCTTCATATATCTTTTTTTATAAATGTTCAGATCTTTTGTGTATGTTTTATTGGGTTATTTGTCATCTTATTGAGTTGTAATAATAGTTCTTTGTGTATTCTAGAGGCACGTTACTGGATTCATGTTTTACAAATATTTTCTCCCATGCTGTGGAATGTCTTTTTATTTTATTGATGGTATTGTTCGTAACACAATTTTAATTTTGATGAAGTCCAGTTTATCCACTTTTAATTTATGCATGGTCATTTTCTAAGGTCATGAAGATTTTCTTTTCAAGAATGTTATATATTTTTACCTGCTACATTTAGGTCTGTTGTCCTTTTTGATTGTGTGTGTGTGTGTGTGTGTGTGTGTGTGTGTGTATGTATGTATGCATGTGTATGCATGTGTGTGCATGTGCATGTGTGCTGGGGATTGAACCACCAGAAGTGTTCTATCACTGATTCACATCCCCATCCCTTTAAATTTTTTATTTTTAAGACAGGGTCTCACTAGGTGCTTAGGACCTTTCTAAGTTTCTGAGGCTGGCTTTGAAATGGCAATTCTCCTGCCTCAGCCTCCTGAGTCACTGGAATTATAGGTGTGTGCCACCACATCTGGCCTTTCAGAATTTTTCTATTGAGCAAGGTAAAAATGGAAGGGTTTTTTTCCTTTCCTATGTGAATGTCTAATTGTCAGTTCGCCGGGTATCAGTTGATTTGGGCATAGTTTTAATAAAGAAATAAATATGAACTATCTTTACCTAATAGAAATATTTTGGGATGCTATGAAAGACAGACATATAAAAACATAAATTTCAATATGGTATAATGGTTGGAACTATAACTACATATAGCTTACTATTCAGATCTTGACTCTGCTGCCATCCTGGCACAAAGAGTTCCATAAGTGGTGGCTGTTACTCTATACTGAATCAGACATTGGACATTGAATAAGGCAGTTAGTTTCAGAAGGATGATAAAGTATCAAATAAAGATATTTTATTTATCCCATTTTTAAGATGAAGAAACCATTGTAGAGGGAGGCTAAAAAATTCACTAAAGGCACACAGCTGGAAAAATTTTTAGCATGTTTAAAATTGGCTTCATATCTCAAAATGTTTGTTTTAGGTTGAGTCTAGTGTGTGTAGCAGTATGCTAGACACTTGAATATTTTTTCATAACGAGTAAATCTGCAGTGTTTGTGTTTCCATTGTACTCTTCTACCTAGTGGGTTCTTGTTAATTTTATAAGATTGTATGTAACAGCCAGGTGTGGTGACACATGCCTTGTGTTTGGAAGGCTGAGGCAAGAGGATCATAAGTTCAAGGTTAGCCTTTGCAACTTGATAAGACTCTTCTCAAAAGAAAGGGGGGGGTGGATGGAGGTGTAGCTCAGTGTAAAACACTCCTGGCTTCAACCCCCAGTACCCCCAATAAAAGATTGGATATAAGAAATTTCAATTTTGTAAGTAAAAAATTGTCAAATACTGGCATTTTCATTGATTTTTCATAAATATTAACAGGATAAATTAAAGGGCCATTCATTCACCATGTTCTTGTCACTGTGCTTAGTTTTAAGATGTATAATCCTTAAGGAGCACACAGATGAATAGAGATCAGTTTAAGCCAATGATTGCAACTTTATATGATAATTAAAATAATATTGTATGTAGAATAGTGAGAGAATTGCTTTCATGGCTCTTCTTTAATCTGGGAGTAAAAGGGTGCACTTCAAGAAGAAAAATTTGAGACATTTGATGTTTTATAGGTGTGGGTTTTACTATCTAAAATTATTGATGTTACTACAGCCACTAGGTGGAACTTTCAAAAGAACACTTAAATGATGATGAGCATACTATTAGACCATCAACTAATATTCATCTGAGACAGCGTCATGTTCATTGCAGTTTCAGAGCAGTGTGATTTTTCTGGGTAGATTTGGAAACTTCAAAAGTAATTGCTGGAATTTATTGAACAGCATTTTTAGAAGTTCAGACTATTAGGTCTATACATTTATTTAAAATGTTCTGAGTCACTATTTCATCTTGTTTTTAATTGTATCCTTAACTTTTCTCAAAGTTTCCATCATAGATGGTTTTTATAAAGACTCAAACAGATTCATGGCTGTTTTGGGTGTTTCTTTGACAACTATTTTCCACCAATTTTTGGGCATCAGGCACTATAGAGACCCAGAACCATGAATCCAGGAAGAGTGTGTATATGTATGTATGTATGTATGTATGTGTATGTATGTGTGTGTGTGTGTGTGTGTGTGTGTGTGTGTGTGTATATATATATATATATATATATATATATATACCCGCTGATTTTTAAAAAATGTTTTTTTGTTGTTGTTGTTGTAGATGGATACAATATCTTTATTTTTATGTGGTGCTGTGGATTGAACCCAGGGCCTCACATGTGTGAGGCAAGTGCTCTACCACTGAGTTACAACCCCGCCCATGCCCACTGAGTTTTGCATAAAGTTTGGCCCAACTGCAGAATTCTTTTTCTGCTAACTGTATTAGAAAAGGCATTAAAAATAATGATACCCCACATAATCCTACTAGATTAGGAATCAATTGACATAATTATTGATCTAGTTATGCAATTTACCAGTAGGGTTGTTATGTGCAAGTACCTTAGACATTCCTTGTTACCTCACAGGGTTGCTTTGAGCATTGTATGAGGTAATAATGAAATACATGTGTTTAACTGCAAAGCACATGTGAATTGTTATTAGTGTTATTTTAGATGAAGTCACAGGGTCATTATTATTGATGTAATTTTTTTATAGTTATTTTTCCTAGCTTTTAAAAAAGAAAGTCAATACAGTTTTTATTCTTAAAGATGCTTTATTCAACAATGTGTGTTCAAGTAATTCAAAGTAAAATCTGGGAGTGTTTTTTGATTACATAAATGAATGTACTAAAAGCTAGTAGTATACCTTATCAAATGCTATTTAAAAGGCATTGTGTATATGTACACATTCATACACACCTGTCTCCTTGTGTTTTCTTTACCCCTGTCCTTATGATGTTTAAATGAATGTGTATTTGGAATTGTTTTTTCTTAGATGGAGATGGAGATGGTGATGGAGCAACTGGAAAGAAGAAGAAAAAGAAGAAGAAGAAGAGAGGACGTTAGTATCTTAAGTTAATCTTACTTGGTAATAGTAATTTTTAACCAACAGGTTTGAAGAGTAGTTTAGAAGTTTAAGGTCCTAATACACGTCAGAGAAACAAATTTAGGTTAATAGAGGTAAAATTTAGTGAAACTAATTATTATATAGCAAATGTTTTAGTTTAACAAACTTTTTGGTGTTTTCTATAGTGTTTATGTAAGTTGGTTGCATTTAATCACAAGTTAGGGGTGAGTTCCTAAAATTTTTATAAATTAAAACTTGCATAATACAAAGAATAATTTTGTCAGGGATGGCTAAGTTGTGGCCCTATGTTGTAATAGGTGAACATGGTTTGTAGTTTATCTGCCAGCTTTGAAGTTATGAGATTCTTAATGAACATTTAATGAGGAATTCCATTATTTTAAACTACGTGCATATGGTGGGATTTTATAAATAAATTTGTTATAATACTATTTTAAATATATATAAAATATGACCCTACTTAGATTGTATTTCTAAAAATGACAACCATATATCTTCAAAAGCCTAAAAACATATTAGGGAGGCTATGGGAAAGACTGTATAGTATTGAGGAATAAAGATTGGTTTGAGAATTAGAACATGTAAGTTCTAATAATCTTGGATGCTCTTTGGGCTATTGGGGATCATTAAATGTCTGGTTTTACCGTCCTTTAAGATATTTCAGGTTAAAATTTTATGAATTAGAATTTAGGGGACTTGACTTCCATTTTTATCTGTTGTTTAGAGAAGCTCTTGCGTCTGTCAGCCATTCCCCTAGTGTGTGTAACCAGGTAGAGGTGGGATAACCTTTCTTTTCTAATTTCCATACTTGCTAGATCCTTCCACTCGTGTATAAGGATGTCATTTCTGCCTCTAACTTGTGAGGACATATAAGTCTGTATTTAGTGAGCACAAGTTAATTTTACATTCCAGGAATCTTCTACATATTCTAATGTCCTATTCCCTATTCTTTCCATTCAAAATCATTAATAGTGTGCGTGTGAAGGGTTAGAAATGTAGCTCTCTGGTAGAGCACTTGCACAGCCTTGGGTTCTATCCCTGGTACCACTTAAAAAAAATAAAAAGTGACTGTGTAAAATGGTATTCTCTGAGAATGAATTGCAGATACCTATTTCTCCAAATACTCTAAAATTGCTCCCTAATGAAAGTAGATAGGTAAGGAGGATGATTATGGAGTTATTTTACACTTGTCCCTTTTAAAATTCTACTGACAGATGTTTTGGTATGATGCAGTTGTGCCTCCTGTTAGAATATTGTTGATTGAATTTATCTCTTGTACTGGGGATTGAACCCAGGTTCACTTGACTCGTGATCCTCCTGCCTCAGCTTCCCAAGATGCTGGGATTATAAATGTGTGCCATGGTACCAGATTTTGGTGCATTTCTTTTTTTCTTGCAGTACTGGGGCTCGAACCCAGGGTCTTGTATATGCTAGGCAAATACTCTCAGAACTATGTCCCCAACCCTTTCATTGCATTTCTTTATTAGCACTCTTTTTGTGTGAGGGGAGAGGTGGGGTTGAATCCAGGGGCATTTTATTTTGCCATTGAACTACATCCCCATTTCTTTTTCTTTTTTATTTTGAGACAGGGTCTCACTAAGTTGCTGAGGCCGGACTTAAACTTGGATCTTTCTGCTTTAGCCTCCCGAGTTGCTGGGATCAAGGCATGTCCCACTTCACCTGACTTTTATTAGCACTCTTTTAAGAGACCCTCTTTTTTCTGGTCTTAGTATCAAGAATATTTGTGTTTTTCCTGTATAGTTGATTGATTTTATCTCAAAAATACCATGAACTGTGAAAATAGTCTAGCTTTTTATTTATTTAAGGTTGGCTACTTGGGGGCCTAGAGCCAAATTTGTGATTTTTTTTTTTTTTAATTGGCCTTGTTTCAGGTTCTATTTCATATTCTTTTCCTTGTTTTGATTTTTGCTTTCTAATTTACTTTGAATGTCTCTTATTTGTGTATTTTTGATAAAACATTTCTGAAATAAGACATAATGTTATAATAATGCTACCAGGATTAGTTTACTTCCCTCATTTTCCACATCTATAAAGTGGGAGAATTATAAATAATAGCATGTAACTGCAATACATATTATTATAGCTTATTTATAGTTTTATATAATTTGGGGGGCATTATATAAATCTCAGTGATAGAGCGCTTATCTGCCATGTATGAGGCCCTGGATTTGAGCCCCCCCCCTCGTTCGCGCACGCTTGTGCACACGCACACATCCTCAAATACAGTACATTATGATACCAGGATTTCATGTGACTTCTTTTTGTAAATGAGATAACTGAGGCTTTTAGTTGTTTTGTCCTAGTCACAGCTAGTAATTGGTAAATGATAGACTTTAACTCTGCTCTGATATTCTAATTACAAATTCTCTCCCTCCCTCCCTTCTTTCCTTCCTTGCTTCTTCCTTTCTTTCTTCTTACTGGGGATTGAAACCAGGGGTGCATTACCACTTAGGCACTTCCTCAGTTTATTTTTTTATATAGAGACAGGGAAGTCTCACGAAGTTACTAAGGCGGACCTAGAACTTGCAATCATATTGCCTAAGCCTCCTGAGTAGCTGGGATTACAGATGTGCACCTCCTCACCTGGCTATATTTTATTTTTTCTGGCTCTTTTTGAGATCTTTAACATTTTTTAATTCGTAGGCAATATAGAAGGCATATTTATTTGTAATAAAACTTTGACCAAAAAAAAAAAAAAAGACCAGAATAAGTAGTCTTTAATTGGTGATAATATTTAAACAAAAATCAAGATTTTTTTGAACCTGGGATAACTGTGATAATAACCTGTTAATAAGGTTATAATAAGCGGAAATTTTACAGATACAGATATAAAATTAATATAGGGTGATTGGGATCCTTAGGAGTTTGAGTGTGAGGAGTCTTAAGTTATTTCAATAACAATAGAAATTATAAAACCCAAGTTATAGTCTTACACTAATTGTACCTAACTTGACACATTAATATAAGTCAGTTTTGGCTCCATTTAAAATAAACATTAACAAATTCAAGGCTGGCAAATTTGGATAAAAGTGATGAGATGGTCATATCCCTTAAAGTGGTTCCTCGTTGTAGGGAGGAATGAGTAGCAGTGGATAGTCAATTTTTTTTTTTTAACTTCAAAGAATAAAGCTGGGACTAATAGAGGAACGTGACACAGAGAGAGAGAGAGAGGTTAATATGGGACGAGTTTTCAGACAGTTACAGTGTTCCCAAAATGAATAGATATTAGCTTGAGAGATAGTGACTATCTCCACCATCAGGATTTCAGCTTCATCTGTAAGGAGTGTTAGAGGATTCCTAGATTGAATGTGAAGCTCAATTAGGTAATCTCTAAAATTTTTTTCATTTTATAATTCTGTTTCCTCTTAGGAACATGAGGAGAAAGTGTTTCCCAGTTTTCCTTGCCCATATAACAGTTTTAAATGTTATCATGTAAAGAGAAAGAACAAGCTGGCACTCATGAGATACTACTTTTGGATTGAAGGAGTGAGCCAAAAAGTGGTTCCTTAGATAATAATTTGCCTCATTAAATGGTCATGTTTATGTGCCTTTTTTTCCCCTTTACAGAATAAAAAAAGGAAAATATGTGTAAAATTTAAGAAAAATTTCATAACATGAACCACTTACTCAGTAGTTGGTAAATGCTTCAGTTGTCTATGCGGAAAGTCATATATTGCTGCATAAATTAGCTCTCGTGCAGCTTCTTGGTATTCCTTGGGTATAGCATTCATTACTAAAAGGCAGATCTTCATATAGTAAAGAACTACATGGTTAGTTCTTATGTATTTTTAAAAGTTTCAAGAGAAAAATTTATATTTTCTTAAAGCATTTTGGCGACTTTACAGGTTGAGTATCCCTTATCCAAAATGCTTGGGGACATCAGTGTTTTGGATTTTTGAATTTTTTTTCCGCAGAGTTTGAACTACTTATTTGTACATAATGAGATATTTGGGAATAGGTCCCAAGTCTAAACAGAAGGTTCATTTTATGTTTCATATACACATTTCCTGAAGGTAATTTTATACAATATTTTTAGCATGCTTGTGTTTTGATTGCACCCTGCCACATGAAATAAGGCGTAGAATTTTCCACTATGGCAGTATCTCAGTGCTTAGAAAGTTTCAGATTTGGGGTGTTTTGGGTTTTTGGATTAGGGATACTTAAACTTTCTACAATTTGGGAAATAATGTCTAAGATGTTTGCTAAGTGCTATAACTTTTTTCATGTACCTGGAAATTTTGCATATGGCTAACTCAAGATTTTCAGCATAGATAGTTTACGCTCTTAACTTTTACTAATTATTCCCTGGGAATAATAGTTTTTCACTTATTAATATGTAATAGGACTTCTTATTTTCTTGTTACTTTTCTTTGTGTGTGTGTGGGGGGGGTTACTGGGGATTGAACTAAGAAGTACTCAGCCCTTGAGCTACATCCCCAGCCCTATTTTGTATTTTATTTAGAGACAGGGTCTCACTCAGTTACTTAGTGCCTCATTTTTGCTGTGGCTGGCTTTGAACTCATTATTCTCCTGTCTCAGCCTCCTGAGCCGTTGGGATTACGAGCATGTGCCACCATGCCTGGCACTTTTTTGTTTTTTTATTTGTGAAAGCCAACTTCTGTGCTCTTACCTCTCTGGCATAGTAAGTGGGGTTGAAAACATTAGAAGTGTGCTTTTTCTACCAAAGCATATGATGTTTTTATATGTTTTAAATACATAATGGAATCTTGAGGAGTTAAAGATGTCTTTTTAATTTTATTTTTTCATTGATTCTAATTAGGTAAATACGACAGCAGAGTGCATTGATTCAATGTATACAATTGCAGCACAACTTTTCTTTTGGTTGTACACTATGTAGATGTAGCGTCACACCATGCAGTCACACATGTACCTATGGTATTAAGATCATTCCACCATGTAGCAGTAAGTCAGGAAATGGCCTGCATGTTGAAGTGTTTTCTGTTTTTTTTTAAAAGAGAGAGAGAATTTTTTTAATATTTATTTTTTAGTTATCGGCGGGCACAACATCTTTGTTTGTATGTGGTGCTGAGGATCGAACCCAGGCTGCACGCATGCGAGGCACGCAGGCTACCGCTTGAGCCACATCCCCAGCCCAGTGTCTTCTGTTTTTAACTGTAATATGACATCGGGGAAATTAAAATGAGGACATATAACAATCATTAGAACAGAGAAAGCCATAATAACTGCTTACTTTTATATTTAATTATAGAAGTTAACACTTTATTTGTGTTTCACAGCAAGAGTTCAAACAGACCCTCCCTCAGTACCGATATGTGACCTGTATCCTAATGGTGTATTTCCCAAAGGACAAGAGTGTGAATACCCACCCACTCAAGATGGGTAAGGATCATAAAACAACTTCTAGTTTGACTTTTGGCAATTTTAGTTTAGCAATCAAGCAGGTTTGATTTTTATCTAAACTTTGAACTACTGCTTTATTATTAAAAGCTTATGAATTTGTATACAGTAGAAGCCCTCTTATCCAAAATGATTGGGACCTCTTGCAGGTTGATTAATAACAAAAAAGTGGGACTCTCCCCCCAAATAAATCTTTTTAGATAAAGGATAACTTAAATTTGTTTTTCACTTCTCAGTATTTTGGCATGGACTTGCATTGGATTTTACTTTTTTCCTTCATAAACTATTCATAATGCATTACCTATGATGTCTATGTTGGATTTCTCTGGAGAGGAGTAAGAAAGAACCAAGTGAGCTGAGGATCGATGTCTGTATCTTTACATTTTTTCCCCCAAAACATTTAAATTTAATCTTATCTAGAGTTATTTTGACAAAAGTGTTTTTATTTTGTTTGGTTTTTGGTGCTGGCGATTGAACCTGGGGGCCTCTACCATTGAGCCACACCCCCAACCATATATATTTTATTTAGATTTTTTTTTTCCCTTCCTGGAATTGAAACCAGGAGCACATTACCACTAAGCTATGTCTCTAGTCCTTTTTAGTTTTCATTTTGAGATAAGGTCTTGCTAAATTGCTTAGGGCCTTATTTTATTGCTGAGGCTGGCCTCAAACTTATGATCCTCCTCTCTCAGCTTCACAATTCACTGAGATTATAAGTCTGAGCCACTGTGCCCCATTTGACAGAAGTAGTTTTTGATGGTTTATCTTTATAGGAGACTTTCAGAGTAGTCATTTTAGTTTTCATAGAAACAGTTATTTTTATATAGTGTATTATTGAATTATATAATTACAGTAACAAGTACAGATGAATTTGTATACAGTAGAAGCCCTCTTATCCTCTTACACAGGTTTGGAAACAAACTCTCCCAATTCTTAGAAAATTGTTTTGTGAGGATAGTTTCATCTGGTCAGCAGATGCTCATAGTGGTATTATGTAGACAGCATGGAAATTGGGACCAAACTACCTGTATTTAAATCCTAGTCCTAACAACCAGATTTGTGACTGGGGCAAGTAATTTATTGTGTCTGCTTTCATTTCCTCTTCTATATAATGCACACTTTGAAGATTGCTGTGAGGAACGATAACATATGTAATGCACTTAAACAAGTAACAGATGCATTGTGAGCATTAAGTAAATTAGCTGCTATTATTACTTCCAGCATAGTAACCTGTCAACTACAAATATTCAGAATACCATGGTCATTTCAATCTGTTTTACAGAGGGAATCAAGAGCATTGAGTAAGCCGGGCGTGGTGGCTCATGCCTATAATCCCAGTGGATCGGGAGGCTGAGGCAGGAGATCGTGAGTTCAAAGCCAGTCTCAGCAATTTAGCCAGGCCCTAAGTAATTTAGTGAAACCCTGTCTCTAAACAATATATATGTCTCTAAACAGTATATGTGTGTGTGTATCTATAAATATATTTAGAATGGGCTGGGGATGTGGCTCAGTAGTTAAGTGCCCCTGGGTTCAGTCCCTGGTATTAAAAAAAAGCATTGAGTGACTCAGTGGTTGCAATAGTTGGTTAAGAAAGCTTCTACTGTAGTTTTCTTTCTTTCTTTCTTTCTTTTTTTTTTGTATATAAAGACATCCTATTTTCCTTTAAACATAAAACATGATGTTAATTTCACTTCCTTTATTCCCAAATGTGAATATTATTAGGCATTAAATCTGTAAAATTGAGGATTTTATAGCACAGACATCTTTTCTTTGAATGTGAATTCACCATTTGCTATCCCTGTCTTAAAAGATGTACTTTTTAAAAAAAATATTGTTTTAGTTGTTGCTAGACCTTTATTTTATTCATTTATTTATATGTGGTGCTGAGAATTGAACCCAGTGCCTCACACATGTCAGGCAAGTGCTGTACTACTGAGCCACAGCCCCAGCTCAAAAGTACTTTTTAAATGTCATAGATACAGGGCTGGGGATGTGGCTCAAGCGGTAGCGCGTTCCCCTGGCATGCGTGCGGCCCGGGTTCAATCCTCAGCACCACATACAAACAAAGATGTTGTGTCCGCCGAGAACTAAAAAATAAATACTAAAAAATTCTCTCTCTCTCTCTCTCTCTCTCTCTCTTTCTCTCTCTTTCTCTCTTTAAAAAAAAATGTCATAGATACATGCAATTATACATTAATCACATAAATTCTCATAGTACATATGTGGTCACATACACCTTTAAATTTATTTATTTATTTATTTTGCTTATTCCCTCTTCTTTCCCTTCCTTCTAGACTCATGTTAACCACCTAGCAGGTAGCTTTTCATATTTTTCTTTGCTCAGATATGTGTACATCTGTGTCTTTTTTATATAAGGGAGAATATTTTGTCACTGTTTTATAAAAATGGAATCATAGGCACACTTCCTTTGCTTTTCTTATTCAGTGCTACCTCTTGAAAGTCTCTCCAAGTAATTAGAATAGTTCTATTATTTTTTTTTTTTTTAAAAGAGAGAGTGAGAGAGAGAGAATTTTTTTAATATTTATTTTTTAGTTTTCGGCGGACATAACATCTTTGTATGTGGTGCTGAGGATCGAACCCGGGCCGCATGCATGTGAGGCGAGCATGCTACCACTTGAACCATATCCCCAGCCCCTCTATTATTATTTTTGAATACTTCATAATATTCAGTGGTGTGAATGTATTATTTTATTCCACCAATCTGTAATTGGCGGGCATTCTTTTTGTCTCTAATATATTTTGCCACTATAAATCATTCAGCAGTTAATTCTGTCTATGTAGGTATATATGTATTAAGTAAAAATAATTTTCAAAGAGTCGGATTATTTGTTGTTTTATTACATCTGGATTTTTTGTGTACTCATTTTCTTTCAAATGGATAGCTGGTTTATTGGTAAATAATTCATGCTACCGAATTAAATGACCATCTTTGTCATATCATATATTCTTATATATAATGGAATCAATTTTTGAATTGTTTGTTCTGCTTCACTGATCTATTTGTCTATTCTTATGCTATTTTAATATGATATTGAAACTTTCAAATAGGTCATAAACTTTGTAATATAATAAGTTGATAAGACAAATTATTCTCCCCAGTCACACACATACATACTGAAATGTCATTGTGAGAATTCTGATTAGAATCACATTGTTATTAGTTTCTGAAATTTGGCAGTTTTATTGCTGTTTTATCCATTGTCCTGGTATGCTGTTTTTCACTTATTCATTTTTTTTTTCAGATTGATTTTATCTGTTTCTTGTTAAATTTGTTCTTAAATGTTTTATGGTTTTTGTTGCTGATATGAATGAATTTTTATGTGTTTTTTTAAAGTATTTTTTTTTTAGTTGTAGATGGACACACTAGCTTCATTTTATTTGTTTATTTTTATGTAGTCCTAGGGATTAAACCCAGTGCTTCACGCATGCTAGGCAAGTGTTCTACCACTGAACCACAGCCCCAATGAAATGTTTTTATTCTATTTCTATCTGCTTATTGTTAGGAGAAGAAAGTCATTGGTTTCCTCTGTTTGTTAACATAGTGTTAATAATTTAATGTGAGTCTTGTGGAATACTTGAAGTAACTTGAGAAAAATACTGAGTCTTTTTTTTTTTTTTTGTAGTGGGAATTGAACTCAGGGGCACTAAACCACTGAGCCACATCCCCAGCCCTATTTTGTATTTTATTTAGAGACAGGATTTCACTGAGTTGCTTAGCACTTCCCTTTTGCTGAGGCTGGCTTTGAACTCCTCCTGCCTCAGCCTCCCAAACCTCTGGGATTACAGGCAAGCTCTGTGGTACCTGGTTTGAGATTTAAAAAAAAAAAAAATCTCAAAAACTACACCTTTCCTTGCTGTTAGCTTCTATTGCAAATTAAATATAGGTAGAAAGAATTCTGGTTTAATGGAGGAAGCTGTTAATTATATGTTGAAATACTTTTCAAGGTAACAGTTTTCCTAAATATTGCAATGTTGTGTATTATCCTGTAGAAATACAAATGGTTATTTGTATGGCTGTTTGCTCTTTTCTTTTATCATAGAAGTAGTTTTTAACCGTTTGCAAATAAATTAGGTTCTTTGTAGATTCAGTGTAGGAAAAGAGAGTGACTCCATGATATTTTTGTCCTTCATTTGGGCCTTAAATTATAACAAGAGGCCCTTATAGTTGATTTCTCTATGATTGCTGATAATTTTTAATTCAAACTCAAGACTTCAAACAAGAGTTTCTTTAATCCAGTTTCTGATTGGTAGTTCTTTGCCACTGATGGAGATCATTCTATAACCTTTGTGGTGATTGTTTTGGTGCAAGGGATCAAATCAAAAGCTTCATCTCCATGACATTCCATAATCTTGAAGAATCTACTCCTCCTATGAGTGTAGGATACTCATGAGATTTCCTGAGTTCAGTATTGGGGGTCTTTATTACAGCATATTCTGATTCTAAAATTTAGAATAGTGCATTTGAAATTTAATTATACTCACGTTTTAGCCTTTAAGAACTAAGTGTTGGATGGGGGGGCAAGAGTTTGAATTAATAATAACTATTCATTTTCACAACCTAGATTCATGATTTCCATTAGCTTCCTGTGGACATGCTTTTCATTGATGTTTTTTACTTGTTGAGGCAAGTGATGCTTAAACTTGACTACCAGCTACTGCCGTGGTATATGTGCTAGAATTATGGCGATGTAAGAGATGAAGAATTATGCTGTGTCTTTTTAAAAAATTGATTAACTATTACCTTCATGCCTGCCTGAAAATGATTTGTACTTAGAATATCCAGGTTCTTAGTTCTGTTCCAGCTTGGAGTAAGCAACTATTGTATTGTAGCATATCGAGCCACTTCTTGAGAGTATTCTTTTTAAAGGAAGGATCTTAACCTATTACTTTCTAGTCTGATGCTTTTACCATATATAGATAGGATGGTCCATTGTATATTTTGAATAAAAATTGCTTAAATTTTCACTATTTCTGTAAAAGTAATTCATATACATTTAAATACTTATGGGGTTAAAACTGACTTTATATTGATGGTACCATATTATTTTGATTATCTGATAACATTAGTAAACAGATCTCAAATACATTTCCAAACAGAAAACAAGCCAAAGAAGTCTGTGTGGTGCTCTGCCAAATAGGACATCTCCTTTGGGCCTTTGCAAATTAGAGGTGCTAGATATTGGCACACAAGTAGCAAAAACAGTAGGAAATGAATGTGGTAAACTTGATAGTAACACACAGAAGAGGTCAGGAAGCATTTTAGAGCATTAACTTAGAGGCCTGTAATAAAGAGCAGACTTGGGTATATTTTTTCTATAAAGGAACGTGTACTAAATATTAGGTCTTGAGTGTTACTCATCTCTGTTTTAGCATGGAAGAAGCTATCCACAGTACATAAATGAATAGGTACAGGAATGAAATTTTATGTACAAAACAGATACCAGGTTGGATTTAACTGAGAGCCGAAGTTGGCTGAGCCACTGGCTTAAGAGGCAAATAAGGGTAATTCCTTGAAGTAGCCTCCTTTGTACTCTCGTAATCAATGAGTTGTGAGCTATATACACAATATTACTGAAGAATGTGTGGAGGTTAGACAGGTGCAGTGGTGAATGCCTGTAACCCAGCAACTCAGGAGGCTAGGACGGGAGGTTTGCAAGTTCAAGGCCAGCTTGGGCAATTTAGCAAGACCCTGTCTCAAAATTAAAAAATAAAAAAATTAAAAAGGGATGGGAATGTGGCTCAGTGGTAGAGTGCCCCAAGATTTGATTCCTAGCACAGACCCTACCCACCCACCCCCAAATTATGAGGATGTTCTAAAAGATTTTTAAAAGATTTTTCATTCTAAAACAGTTACTATTTTTTAAAAATGTTCTGCTTAGAGGGAGTCAATGGCTTTCATTCCTAGATATTAAATATAAAAATTTGTTAACCCTGGCAGTTTAAAAATGTGTGAGCCATTCCTTGAAGAGAAACATTACCTCCGGTATCTTATACAATCAGAAAAATCCTATACAAGCACATAGTATAATGTGTTTTGAGGATAGTGTAAACACATTTCCAGTTCAGGTCTTTGGATTAATAGTTAGCTCTTGCTATCATTGGGTTCTGTGCCTGTGGATTCATCCAACTACCAATCAAAAATATTTTTTAAAAAATATATCTGGAGTTAGAGATGTGACCCAGTAGTAGAGCACTTGCTTACCATGTGAGAGGCCCTGGGTTTGATCCCTAGCACTGCAAAAAGAAAGAAAGAAAAAATATGGTGAACACGTACAATGACATAGTATAACACTTACATAGCATTTACATTTTATTAGGAATTTTAAATAATCTAGAGATGACTTAAAGTATACAGGAGAATGCCCATTGGTTGTATGTATATACTACACTACATCATTTTGTATAAGGAGTTTGAGCATTCATGGATCTTGGTATCCCCAGGGCATTGGATTTGTTCTGGAACCAGTTCCCCAGATATGCAGGACAATTTTACTTCTCTCTTGGCTAATTTTTGTTGTACTCTTTTGAAATCTGTAAGTATATATCGCCTCAAGTGGAAGTATGACCTTTTCTCTCCTACCTGCTTGGTTTCTAGGACTCTTATATTATGTCTTTTCTGGTTTTCTCCTTTTTTTGTTATTTTATATTGCCAGTATATTAGTCTGACTATGAATGAAATCACTTGAGGTGTTTTTTCCCCTTAAGAATCTTTAAAAAATGTTTAACTTGATTTGGTTTGATTACAGGTATGTGTTTTTGGTATTTCAGAAAGTTTGTTGACATACAGAAATTGAATGCATAATATCCTTTATCTAAAGTATCTTGTATTATTATCTCCCTCAGCTTTTATGCTTGTTCTGCTGTTTTTTAAAATGACTCATAGTATGCTATGCCTATTCTAAAGGCGAACAGCTGCTTGGAGAACTACAAGTGAAGAAAAGAAAGCATTAGATCAAGCTAGTGAAGAGATTTGGAATGATTTTCGAGAAGCTGCAGAAGCACATCGACAAGTTAGAAAATATGTTATGAGCTGGATCAAGCCTGGGATGACAATGATAGAAATCTGGTAAAAGGAATACGTTTTTGTAAGAACATGATAAAAAAATTTTTATTTAAATACTAACTCTGCAGTTATAATGTTTGGCTTTCCTTAACTGTTTGCTCATAAAACTATTTTTAAATAAAGATTCTATAGTATCTACTAAGTTCTTGTATCACTATAATGAGGAAACCAAAAGAGGAACACACTTGTTTTGTACCGTGGTCTCTCTCTTTTTTTGCACGTGTATATTCAGGTGCACATGTATTCATTATTAATTTTTATATTCTGTGTAGTAATCTCTGTGATTTAATAATTCATAATAAAATAAAAATTCTTAGACACAAAGCATAATTATAGTGCAGTGAAGAAACCAATAAAATTATTTCCCTAATTTTTCACCTTGAGAAATTATTAGTATAAAAGACAGTTCTTTGATTTAGATAATTTAAAAAATATACATCATGAAAAAATAAAATCAACATAGAAACTTATCTCCTAGTAAATAAAATTGGATTGTTTTCTCCAGATATGAAATTTCTTTGTCTTTTATAGATGAGCTATTTTCATATCGTAGTAGAAATTGTTACTTATTTATATCCAGAAAATACTGAGATTGTTCCCAAAAAATAATGTAAGAGTTTTAGAAACATTCTGGCCTTAATGATCTATAAGATATATAAAGGTAAGAATCTAAAAGTAAACAAATTTCATTTTCTTTTTGTTTAGTGAAAAGTTGGAAGACTGTTCACGTAAGCTAATAAAAGAGAATGGACTAAACGCAGGCCTGGCCTTTCCTACTGGGTGTTCTCTTAATAATTGTGCTGCCCATTATACTCCCAATGCTGGTGACACAACAGTATTGCAGTATGATGACATCTGTAAGATAGACTTTGGAACACATATAAGTGGTGAGTTCATGGATATAATTCCTATCTTTTACTCCACCCCCTCGGGAAAAAAAACCAGCCACTCCAGATTTATAGTGTTAGATGGAACTACAAATATTGAACTTCCCAAATTCTGTTCTTGTCTCCTTTTCAGTAGAGATGTGTTGAGGGAGATTTTTTCTTTTCCTTTAAAGCATCCAACTGAAAATGAAGTCTATTGGGTAATCAAGGTTTATTTTCTTTGTATTGAAGCATGGAAAGTATCCTGTGTTTCTTTAGTCAGGTCATTGTTATATACATTATCTATTCAAATAGTAGAGGCTTTAATTTTGTCAGCTTTGGGGTATTTGTTTACTTTTGTAAACTCTCCCCAAAACCCCAAGTACCTTATTTCTTACTTAACAGGCAAGAAAGCAAACTTAGATGAACTACTTACCTAAGGTTTACTGAATTGGATAGGTAGGATCCAGTGGTTCTATCAGTTTGGTTTATTCATTTTTTTGGCCCTGCATTGTTCTGTATTTCATTGTCTTTTCTTTTTTCTTGCTTTATTTTTATTTCTGTTTGTTTACATAGCTGTCTGAGAGAGTAGTGAATTAATATTACAGTCTAACAGATGAACTCAGGAATTACACATTTCAGTCTGAAATCTTTGTGTACTTCCTCCCCCCACCCCCTTTGGTTATGAATGATCTCTGGAAACTTAGAATGCTGCCTTTCTTGAGCCCATCATTATGTTTTCCTTTTAACTATCAAGGTTGGTAGATTAAATGCTATAAATTAAGTAAATTGAGTAACTGAAAATAAACTTACAGATGAATTGTTGTTCTTTCAGGTAGGATTATTGACTGTGCTTTTACTGTCACTTTTAATCCCAAATATGATGCATTATTAAAAGCTGTAAAAGATGCCACTAATACTGGAATAAAGGTATGTGAACTGTAAGCACCGTTTCATAGAACATGTTTTAAGCATTTTATACTCTGTTTTACAGTCTGTGGGTAGTTAAGGTGAATTACTTATTTCAGTGCCTCTAGAGTCTTAAGTGTGTAATAAGTATACCAAAGGCTTTTTTAAAATTCACCTTTTCTAGTATTTATTAAAACTTAGAGTTTGAATCTATTTTTGCCTGCCAAGTTGGCTGTTTTTTGTTGTGTTTTTTTTTTTTTTGTAAATACCTTCATTTTTTGAGCAGTTTTAGAGTCACAACAAAATTAAGCAGATAGTATAGAGATTTTTCATGTATTTCCTTGCCCTCACCTATGTACAACTTCCTCTACTGTCGACATCCCCCAACAAGAGGTACATTTGTTAAAACCAGTGAACCAACATTGACATCATAAACATTCAGATTCCTTAGTTTACATTAGGCTTCATTCTTAGTTTTGTACATTATTGTCTTTTTTAATATTTATTTTTTAGTTGTAGTTGGACACAATACTTTTAGATTTTATTTATTTTTTTATGTGGTGCTGAGTATCAAACCCAGGGCCTCACCCGTGCTAGGCAAGTGAACACTCTATCTCTGAGCCATAACCCCATCCCCCTTAGTTTTGTACATTCTGTTGTGAGTTTTTGTTGTTTTGTTTTTCCGAGTTTTTTTGGATTGTATTGGATATTGAACTGAGGTCCTTGTACATGCTAGGTACTCTATCACTAAGCCATATTCCCAGCCCCCATTTTGTGGGTTTTTACAAATATGTAATGACATATTCACCATTATAGTATCATATAGAATGTTTTCACTTCCCTTCAAATCCTCTGATCTGCCAGTTCATCTTTCCTTCCTACAAATCCCTGGTGCAGCCTAGCTTCCCCCAATCACCACCATGTAGTGTATGAATATGTGTGTGTGTGTGATAATACATACTACATAACATTTGCCATCTTAACCGTTTCTAAGTGTACAATTCATTGGCTTTAAGTACATTCACAATATTTTGCAGCCGTTACCAGCATTCATTTTCATAACTCTTTTCATCTAGTAAAACTGAAACTTCATACTTATTAAATAGTAGCTCCTGATTTTTCCTTCTTCACTAACCCCTGGCAAAAACCACTATACTGTCTATGATTTTGACTAATATAAGTGCTTTGCTGTGTAAATGGAATCATAGTATTTGTTTTGTGATTAGTTTATTCACATAGCATAATGTCCTCAAGCTTTACTCACGTTGTGACTTGTGTTAGAATTTATAAGACCGAATAATTTATTGTATATGGGGAACAGTATTGACCAAATTATATTGTTATATTTTTGAGTGTATGAATATGTAACATTGAATCCCATTTATATATAATTACAATGCAACAATTGAAAATATAGAAAGAAAGAAAATTTTATGTGTGTACCACATTTGCTCATCCATTCATGTATTGATGGACATTTGGGTTATTTCCTTGTTTTAGCTCTTGTGAATAATGCTGCTATAAATATGAGAGTACAGATATCTTTTTATTTTTATTATTTATTTTAATTAGGTATATGACAGCAGAATACATTTTGATTCATTGTACACAATTGCAGCACAATTTTTCATTTCACTGGTTGTACACCATGGAGCATTGCACCATATGTGCAGTCATGCGTGTACCTAGGGCAATGATGTCTGTCTCATTTCACCATCTTTCCTGCCCCCAGACCTCCCTTCCCCACAAGTACAGATATCTTTAAAACACCTTGTTTGTCAGTTCTTTGGGTTATGTACCCAGAAGTGGAATTACTGAATCATATGGTAATTTTTTTAAACTTTTTGCCATATGGCTCTACATTTTACATTTCCACTAACCTAACAGTGCATAAAGAAAGGTCTGTAGCTCAGTGGTAGAGCGCTTGCCTAGTATGTGTGAGAAACTGGGCTCAATCCTTGGCACCACATAAAAATAAATAAATAAAGGTATTGTGTCCATCTGTAAACAAAAAAGGTTCCAGTTTCTCTGCATCTTTAACTTCACCTATTATTTATCTGGGTAGTTTTTTTGTTTTTTGTGTGGGGGATTATTTTTTGTACTAGGGATTGAACCCACGGGTGCTTAACTACTGAACCATATCCCCAGCTCTTTTTATTTTTTGAGGCATGTTTTCACTAAGTTGCTGAGGGCCTCACTAAATTGCTGAGGCTGGCTTTGAATTTGGAAATTCTCCTACCTCTGGGATTAGCCTCTAGGATTACAGGCATCTACCACCATGCCTGGTTCTTTTCTTTAATAGTAGTCATCCTAATGAATGTGATGTAGTGTCTCATTGTAGTTTTGATTTTCAGTTCCCTAATTATTAGTGAGGGGAGCATCTTTTCATTGCTTCCAAGTCATTTGTATATCATCTTGGGGAAGAGATCTATTCAAGTCCATTGCCCATTTTTTTAATTAGGTTGTTTTGTTGTTGAGTTTCAGGAGTCCTCTATATATTCTGAATATCAATCTCTCATCAGGTGATTTGCAAATATTTTCTTCTACTTTGTGAGTTGCCTTTTTATTGTGTTCATTTTGATGCATAAAATGTTTTCATGAAGTCCAGTGGTTTTTTTTTTTTTCTTTTGTTGTGGATTTTTGGTGTTACATCCAAGAAATTATTGCCCAAATCCAGCATTTTGAAGTTTATGCCCAGTGTTTGCTTCTAAGAGTAATTTAGGTCTTAAATTTAGGTCTGTTATCCATTTTAACTTTTGGATATAGCGTTAGGTGAGGAAGGGTCCATCTTTATTCATTTGTATATGGATATCCAGTTTTCCCAGCAGCATTTGTTCTCTAAAGACTGTCTTTTCCCCATTGGGCAGTCTTGGCACACTTGTTCAAAATATTTGACAGTCTGTATGAGTGTTATTTCTAGGCTTTATTCCATCCGTCTATGTCGGTTTTATGCAAGTCCCACACTGTATTAATTACTGTAGCTTTGTAGTAAGTTTTGAAATAGAAGGTATGAATCCTCCATTTTTGTGCTTATTTTTCAAGATTGTTTTGGCTATGCAGCATCCCTTGGGGTGCCATTTGAACTTTAGAGTGGAGTTTTTTATCTCTATGAAAAACACCATTGGGATTTTTTTGTTGTTGTTGTTGCTGCGGCTTTGACATGCTAGGCAAGCCCTCTAAAACTGAGCTACATTATAGTCCCACCATTGAGATTTTGATGAGGATTGCATTTAATCTGTAGATGGCTTCAGGTAGTAGAAATGTCTTAACAATCTTAAGTAATACAGTTTGTGGACATGGAATATGACTTCATTTATGTCTCTTAAAATATCTTTCAACAATGTTTTGTAGTTTTCATTATATAGGATTATTTCCTTGCTTAAGTTAATTTCTTTCAGATCGTTGTTAAATGTATAGAAATGCAACAGACTTTGTCAACTTTATATCCTCTACTTTGCTGAATTTGTTAGTTTTTATAGGGTTTTTATTTATTGTTGTGGAATCTTAGGGTTTTCTACCTGTAACATCATATCATCTGTAAACAGAGATAGTTTTACTTTTTTCTTTCCAATTTAGATACCTTTTGTTTCCTTTTCTTGCTTAATCTGATTTGAACTTCCAGGGTTGAATAAAAATATCAGTGTAGTCATTCTGTCTTGCCTTACTTTTGGTCTTAGAGAAAACATTTTTGCTGTTGAATATCGTGTTTACTGTAGATTTCTTATAGGCACCTGACTTTTCATATGTTGAAGGTGGTTTCCTTCTACTCTTAAATATATACATATTCTTTCCTTCAGTGCTGAGTATCAAACCTAGGGTCATGCACGTGTTAGCCAAGCACTCTTATCACTGAGCTACATACCCAACCCTCCTTCTGTTCTTAATTTGTTGAGTATTTTTGATCATAGAATTACATTGAATTTTGACAAATGCTCCCTCCTTCCCCCCTTTTCAGTATTGGGTTGGAGATTAAACCTAGAGTCTTGTACATACTGGGCAGGTACTATGCTACTGAGCTACATCCCTAGTCCATTTTGATTTTATTTGGAAACAGGCTTTTGCTGAGTTGCCCAGGCTGGCCTTAAACTTGCCATCCTCCTTCCTTAGCCTTCCAAATAGCTGGGATCATAGGATGTGTTACAACCACCATGCCTAGCTGTCAGATGCTTTTTATGCATGGAGATAATCATGTACTTTTCTCCCCTTCAAATCTGTATGTTAACATTGATTTTTATATGTGGAACTACCTTTGCATTCCAGGAGTAAATCTCACTTAGTCATGTTGTGTAATCCTTTTAATATGCTGTAGGATTAAGTTTGGTAATATTTGTTGAGGATTTTGTATAAAGTGGTTATTAAGAGATAGTGATCTGTAGTTTTCTTATAGTGTCATTGTTTTGCTTTTATATCAAATTAATGCTGATCTCATAAGATAGGTCATTCTGTCCTTTTCAGTTTTTTGAAGAAATTTGAGAAGAATTGGTATTAGTTTTTGTTTTGAGGTTCTGTGGATTGAAACCATGACCTTGAGTATGCTAGCCAAGCTCTCTATCACTCTGCTGCACCCCCAGTATTAGTTGTTCAAGTGATAGAATTCACAGTGATACTATCAGATCCAGGAATTTTCTTTGTCAGAAGAATTTTGATTACTGGTTCAGTTGCCTTAGTAGTTACAAGTCGATTCAGATTTTGTATTTCTTTATGATTTAGTCTCGGTAGGTTTTGTGTTTAGGATTTTGTCCATTTCATCCAGGTTATCTACTTGTAAATGTGTGGTTGTTTGTGGTTCTCTCAGAATCATTGTTTTATTTCTGTAGAATCAATAATAATATTCCACTTTCTCATTTTAGTAATTTAAGTTTTTTTTTCCTTAGTCTATCTGGAGAATTATCAGTTTTTTTTTTTTTTAAGATTTTTTATTTTATTTTTTTTTTTTTTTTGAGAGAGAGAGAGAGAGAGAGAGAGAGAGAGAGAGAGAATTTTTTAATATTTATTTTTTAGTTTTCGGCGGACACAACATCTTTGTTTGTATGTGGTGCTGAGGATTGAACCCGGGCCGCACGCATGCCAGGCGAGCCGCTTGAGTCACATCCCCAGCCCCGAATTATCAGTTTTGTTAATCTTTTCAAAGAACTTAACTTTTGATTTCATTGATTTTTTTTTTTTCTATTTTCTCTAATTCATGTATCTCTGCTCTAATTATTTCCTTCCTTCTGCTAGTTTTGGGTTTAGTTTGTTTTTCTTTTTCTAGAAAGTTCCTTAACTGTTTTGTCCCATTGTCCCAGTTGTGGACAACCTATAGAAACTTAAATACAGTATATACTACATAATAATAATGAATGTAATTATAATAATATATAAGCTCTAGATTATGATTTTTAACACATTTTAGTGCACCTGTGTCTATTTTGTTGAAATAGTCACAGAATTGAAAACTTGACACTTACTGGGTTAAATTATAATATTATGTTATTGATTTGAGATCTTTTTTGTTTTGTAATGTAAGCACTTACAGCTATAAATTTATCCATTAGTACTGCTTTTATTGTATCCCATAAGTTTTGGTATGTTGTGTTTTCACTTTGCTTCCCCCCCCCCCCTTTTTTTTTTTTGAATCTCTGTATGTTGCCCAGTCTGGCCATGAACTTCTGGGCTCAAGTGATCCTCCTGCTTCATTCTCCTCAGTAGTTGGGACTACAGGCGTGTACCTGCACCGGGCTTGTATTTTTATTTTCTAATTACCCTCCTGATGTCTTCTTTAATCTATTAATTTTTTAAAGAATATATTGTTTAATTTCCACAATTTTGTGAATTTTCAAGATTTAATTTCATTATTAATTTTTCTTACTTCACCTCATTGATATTGGAGAGGATAACTTGGATGGTATCTATCTAATCTAAATTCTAATGAGACTTAATATATGGCCTAACCATATATTCTATCTTGGAAAATGTCCTTTATGTACCTGAAAAGTATACATGTGCTCTGTTGTAGAAATTCCAACTGTGTATGTATGTCTGTTAGATCTAGTTTATTTATTAAGTCCTCTTGTTTATCTTCTGTTGGGTTTGTTTTATTTGTTAAGGAGAGTATAGTATTGACATTTCCAGCTGTTATTGGAGACTTGTCTGTTAATCCTTTCAGTTCTGTTAGTGTTTGCTTTGTATATTTTAATGGTCTGTTATTGGTGTTTATAATTGCTATATCTTGTTCCATTGAACCTTTTATTGAAATTTGATGTCTTCCTTATCCCTCCTAGCCTTTTTAAGTTTTATTTTGTTGGATATTAGAGTAGCTGTCTTGGTTACTGTGTGCATAAAATGTCTTTTTCTATGTTTTTACATTCAGTTTATTTATGCCTTTGGAGCTAAGCAGATTTCTTAGATATATAGCATGTAGTTAGATCATGCGTTTTTATGCATTCTGCTAATCTGTGACTTTTCATTGAGAGTTTAATCCATATTACTGATAAAGGAAGGTATGGTTTCATTTTGCTGTTTTCTGTATAACTTGTAACTCTTTTGTCTCTCATTTCCTACATTGCTCTCTTTGTTTAATTGATGTTTTTGTAATGAAATGTTTACTTCTCATTTCTTTTTTGTGCCTATTCTATAGATATTTTCTCTATGGTTACTATGAGGATTACACTTAATATTTTAAAGTTAAATCCCCAGTGTGAATTTTTTTGAGCCATGTATACATTTTCCAACTTAAATTTTTACCACGATACATATCATAATAACATTTAGATTAAAACTAAGTTTTAAAAAATATCTTAGTTATGTCATGTAAAAAAGAAAAAGTGGAGTTAGAAATCATCATTAGACTAATGGTAGCAATTAGTTCTTCATATGATTGAGCTACTATCTAGTGCCCTTTCATTATATACTTTGTGGGACTTCCTTGAGCATTTCCTGCATGGTAAACATAGTAGTAATAAACTCTGTCAGCCTTGTTTATCTGGGAATGCCTTTATTTTTCTACCTTACTTTTGAAAGACAAGTTTGCTGGATATAGAATTCTTAGTTGACAGTTTTGTATTTTTTAGCATTTTGAATATATAATCTTACTGCCTTCTTGCCTCTGGAATTTCTGATGAGAACTCTGCTTATAATCTAATTGAGGATTCCTTATATGTACTGAGTCATCTCTTTCTAGTTGCTCTCAAGATTCACACTGTCTCTAGAAAGTTTTTATTACAGTATGTCTTGGTATATAGGTCTCTGAGTTTATCTCTTGGCATTTATTAAACTTCTTGAATATTTGTGTCTTTCATCAAATATGGTAGGGAACAGACATTTTTTCTTCACATTCTCTCTTTTCCCCTGTTTCTCTCTCCTTCTGAGACTCCTACAGTGCATGTATTGGTCTAGTTGATAGTAACCTATCGGGTCCTCTTATCTTCAGTTTTGGTGATCCTTTCTTTGTATTTCTGCCAATGATGGACAGTCTTTGTTAATATGATGCTATTAATAAACATTTGTGTACAAGTTAAAAAGGAATCCTTCTCACTAGAAAGATTTTCATTTTGGTTACTGCACTTTGTGGCTTCAGAATATTTTTTGGTTTCCTTCAGGTTTTTTAAATCTCTTGATATCTCCATTTTGTTCATACATTTTTTTTGCTGGACTTCATATCTTCCTTTAATTCTTTGGACAACTTTAAGATAGTGATTTTACCACCCTAAGATACCATCTCACTCCAATAAGATTGGCAGTCACTATGAAGTCAAACAACAACAAGTGCTGGCGAGGATGTGGAGAAAAGGGTACACTTGTACATTGCTGGTGGGACTGCAAATTGGTGCGGCCAATTTGGAAAGCAGTTTGGAGATTCCTGGGAAAGCTGGGAATGGAACCACCATTTGACCCTGCTATTGCCCTTCTCCGACTATTCCCTGAAGACCTTAAAAGAGCATGCTACAGGGATACTGCCACATCGATGTTCATAGCAGCACAATTCACAATAGCTAGACTGTGGAACCAACCCAGATGCCCTTCAATAGATGAATGGATAAAAAAAATGTGGCATCTATACACAATGGAGTACTATGCAGCAATAAAAAATGACAAAATCATAGAATTTGCAGGGAAATGGATGGCACTAGAGCAGATTATGCTTAGTGAAGCTAGCCAATCCCTAAAAAACAAATACCAAATGTCTTCTTTGATATAATGAGAGCAAATATGAACAGAGCAGGGAGGAAGAGTAGGAAGAAAAGATTAACATTAAACAGAGACATGAGATGGGAGGGAAAGGGAGAGAAAAGGGAAATTGCATGGAAATGAAGGGAGACCCTCGACAAGGAGAGAAATGAATTACAGTAGATGGGGTAGAGAGAGAAGATGGGAGGGGAAGGGAGCGGGGATAGTAGGGGATAGGAAAAGTAGCAGAATACAACAAGTACTAATAGGGCATTATGTAAAATTGTGGATGTGTAACCCACGTGATTCTGCAATCTGCATTTGGGGTAAAATTGGGGGTTCATAACCCACTTCAGTCTAATGTATGAAATATGATATGTCAAGAGCTTTGTAATGTTGTGAACAACCAATAAAAAAAAAAAAAAAAGATAGTGGTTTTAAAGTCTTTGTCCAGTAGATCTCCCTCACGTCTCTTTCAGAATAGTTTCTGCTGATTGATTTGTTTCCTTTGAATGGGCTACTTTTTCCCAATTTGTATGCAAACTGATCCCCACCCCCCTTTTTGTAGTTATAGATGGACAGAATGCCTTTATTTTATATGTTTATTTTTATTTGGTGCTAAGGATTGAACCCAGTGCTTCACACATGCTAGGCAAGCGCTCTGCCACTGAGCTACAGCCCCAAGCCCTCTCTTTCTTTATTGCAAGTGTTCCCTGTCAAGAGTCCTCCTGCTATGTAAACTTAAGGTCTTCTCAGATTTTTTTCTGGGCATTTCCCCCTGGGTACGTGTGCTCCCCTTTTAATGATCTCATATATTGTTTTGGATGTACTGATCTTTAATGTTTAGCTCCTAAAAGAGGAAAAAGACAAAAGTGAGGAAGTCCAAGATATTTGTGTGTGTGTGTGTGTGTGTGTGTGTGTGTTTGTTTTTGGTGGTGGTGCTGGGGATTGAACCCACAGCCTGGAGCATGTTAAACAAGCAACTCTACCACTGAGCTGCGCCCTCAGCCCCCTCCAAGATATTTGAGACAGTTTCTTTTCTGCTACTTCTGGCTTAGCCCAGCTGTGTGGAGGTTATTATAGGAACCACCTGATGCTTCCCATGCAGGTTTTAACTTCAGTAGATTTCCAGCATTTCCATAGGTCCATCAGATAGATTTTGCCAATGCTTTTGTTGTCTGGGTAGGGACACAGATTCCTGGTACAAATTCCTGATTATATGTTCCTTACATTGCTCAGAAACAAACCACATCATTAATTTTATTATAGTCAAAGAAACTTGGGTTTACTCCTGGTATTTCTTATTTCACCATCTTTCCAGAATATTCCCCAAAGTTTTTTATACAGGTATTTTTGATGTACAAAGCAGTTTTTCTGATTGTCCTTTATTTTTAAATACTAAGAAATTAAGTCACTGCATAACTTTGTGAAAAACAAAGTTTACTTTATTCTTTTTTTAGTGTGCTGGAATTGATGTTCGTCTATGTGATGTTGGTGAGGCCATCCAAGAAGTTATGGAATCCTATGAAGTTGAAATAGATGGGAAGACATATCAAGGTATGGTCTTTAAAAATGTATCTTATTTTGAAATTAATTTTTTCCAACTACTGTTGATTGCTTTCTTTGGATCAACTCTTAGGTGCATGCTAGAAGTACTATGGTCACTGACAAGTCATCTGGGAAATTATTCTAAGGTAGCCAAAATTTGAACTAATTTCTATAACTAGTAAAATCAAGGATTAGGGAAAAGCCAGAGTCCCTTTCTACAGATGATTCTCCAATATTTCTGGTGTGCTGCATTCATTTCCATCAGTTCAGCCGTCTTCCAGCTCCCAGATTCTATCTGACCATCCCCAGCCATAGTTCTTCCTGATCTGTGCTTATGACTCTATAACTCTGTTCTAATAATTTTCTTGCAGACTATTTCTTAACCACGTCTGTTTGTCATTTGTGGACTTTTGAGTGGAGGCTCGTCCTGCTTCCTTGTCTCTCAGTAAATTCATGTCATTCAGTCATGTCATCCCTCTAGGTATTACCAGTTACCTGATAACTTAGTGGCTCTTGTGGCTCTCGCCTCCATAACAGTCCTTTCCCATGTGTGAATACTGAAACCACCAGTCTTGTTCTCTTAGACAACTATTAGTCTTTTTTTCCTCCAGCTATTTAATTTCCCTTACTGTAAATGTCTTCCCGTTTCCTTTTTTATAACCTTTGGGGACTAGGGGTGTACCTCAAGTGGTAGAACATGTATGCTTAGCATGCATTAGGCTCTGGGTTCGATCCCAACACCCCCTTTCCCCCCCCAAAAAAATGTACACACACACACATATCATTCCCTCTGGTGGGACACTCTCACGGTTGCATCATGGTTGAATGTCCTTTCTCCTGCCTAGCCCTCATGTCAGTGTTAATTCTTCTCTTTCATCTGTACCTTCAACTTCATTATTTCTATGACTTTCATGCACATTTAGTCACTAGCCCTCAGAACATCAGTTGAAGCCATAATACTCTAAGGCTGTTAACCCTTGGATAGGAAATATTGTGTGATAATGAAGAAACAAACTTTGAGGTTAGACATGTCTAACTTTGATCTTAGATAAATCCTATAACCTCTAAGTACCCAAGTTTCTTTGATTATAGGATTAATCATGGGATTTGTTTTTGAGAAATATAACAGTTCCTGGAACTTAGGCACTCAGCAAATACTTGTCATTTTTCCCTATTCTTTCCCCCAGTTCTGGGATATCTCATGAATATGGTCCTTGGTCAAGATCCTCTCAAGTCTTTTTTTCCTTCTCTCAGGAAATTACCTTCTTGAAGAGAAAAATAATTAAAGAAACCAAATATCCCTTAATTTTTGCCCTGATGCAAAAAGAAAATCATACTTCTTCTCTGTTCTTATAATTTTATCACTCTTATTTGAAGAAAAAGGATTTTTTACTCAGCGTTAATCCTGACACCTTAATAGCCCTCTCCTATGTTCTCTGTCTTTCCCCAGAAGCTCAACTGAAAAAAAATATTTGGAAGAGCTGAAAGTCATAGGATTAGATTACCTCCCATAATTTATATATTTTGTTTCTGGCTTTTATTATGTGAAATTTTTAAAAACTTAATTCATATGAAAAGCAGTGGATTTAAATTAGCTCATCCCTTAGTTAAGGGTGAAGCTTCTTTTCCAGGTTGCTTTTCTTTGCGAAATATTGTTTTTCCGGTTCTTTTTAAGAAGTTAGAAACTGTTTTAGGATTGGCTGTTTATGTTATGCACGAGCTTCCCAGAAGTATTTTCTGTTCGTGGATAAAACGGAAATTAAGAGAATAAATGCCAAATTATTTTGAGGTATTTGTGGGTCTGTAAGTTTGGCCTTCTGGTTTCTAGGTTCGTTGCCATCATCTAGTGAAGAGTATTTTTTTCTTTCCGAATTTGTGACTCTTGGCAGCCTGTACTGAATAGCAGTCTGTGTGAAAAGTACTTCTAGACTGAATTGAGAATTTGTGAAAATTCTTGGAAATTCCAATATTAGCCAGCATTACACTAATGTCCTCCATTTTTACAGTTTGTTCTCTCATAGCTCTACAGTTTGTTGGCATGTGATCTGCCTTTCAAGTTGTAATAGATGACAATTTGATTTACTGTGTAGTTCCAACCTTCATTGTTATTAGGATCCTTAATATCTGTTTTCTTGTCTCTTTCATTAAGCTAATACAACAGTTTAGGTTGTATTATTTCAGCACCTATTTGGATACTTCTTAGGGTATTAATAAAGGTTCTTAGTTAGAAGGCAACAATTTATTTTTACTAATTTAAGCAGAAAGCATATTAGAAAAATAATGATAATAGAAAGATAAAGAAATAGACTTTTTTCTAAATTTTTAGGAGTACTCATTCCAAAACCACATAGCAAAACTGGGTCATCAGGGAAATGCCTTTGATCAAGAAACCAAAGGATTGGAAAGTTACTTTTAAAGCTATTGGCATCAGAATTAGTCTACTTCTGTCACAGCATGTATAAATAAAAATGAGTATCCGTGTACCATTTCTCCCTTTGAAACTGGTATATTTTAGGAAGGTGTAGCCAAGAAACTTCTTAAGATAAAAATGTTTTTGATAGGCTTGTGTGGTCAGTTTGCCAGGTCTTTAGAGTAATGAGGTTTAAATTTTAAAATAAAAATAGATTATTTTGTATAAGAGGAATTAAAAAGCTAATTTTTTTTTTTAAATTTTACATAACCTCCCCTAAGTTTGTATTTTACACTTCATTTAACTGTTAACAGTTTTTAAAAAGTCTTACTTCCTGGGCCAGGGATGTGGCTCACTGGTAAAGCGCTTGCCTAGCAATGCATGAGGCACTAGGTTTGATCCCTGGCACCACATAAAAATAAATAAAATGAAAGTATTGTGTTCATCTACAATTAAAAATTTTTTTTTAAAAAAATCTTACTTTCCATTCTACTCCAGAATAAAGGTAGCTTTATGCTGGAGATTCTAGAACTATAGAAGTAGATTTTTCTAAACTTTTTTTTTTTAATTGTGAAGTGTAGTTCTGTAAATGCACAAAACAAAAATTCAACATCTCAAATACCAAAAACTATGATCTTCTCCTTTGAAAGAAAAGACTATTACCAGCATCTAGAAGCCTCTCAATCCCGTTGTCTCAGTCTATTTTGTGCTAGTATAACAGAATACCTCAGACTAAGTAATTTTTATAAAGAAATTTATTCATTTCTCATCATTTTGGAAGCTAGGAAGTCCAGGATTAAGGGGCCATCATCTAGTGAAAGATTTCTTGTTGTGTCAGCCCATGGCTTGAAGGGCAAAGGGAGGGTGGGAACAGAGCAGTGTACACACAGAAGAGGCCTTTTTATAAGGGCCCTGATAGTGGTATTGACCTGTACATTCATTAAGGTGGTGTCACCGTGACCAAATATCTTCGATTAGGCGCCACCTTCCAATACCACCGCATTGGTGATCGTTTCCAAATATATGAACTTTAGAGGACATTCACACCATAGCACTCACTCGCCTTTCCAGTTGCAACAGTCTTCCTCTAGTAAACTTCCTCTAGTCTTAGGAACTGGAGTATTTTATTTGCTTTACTAATTATTCATCAGTAAACAGATGAAGTATGCTTAATTTTGAACTCATAAAAATATGGAATTGCAGAGCATATATATAGTTGTCCTTTTTGCTCATTTTATCTTTGCATTTCTTCTACTTATTAAATGTATCCCTAGCTTGTTGCTTTTATTGTTGTATAATATTCCTTTGTATAACTATGCCATAATTTGTCTATTCTGTCACTGATTTCAGGACATTGAGATTTAGATTTTAATATATACATATATATATATTTTTGAAATGTTGATGTAATAATAAAATTTAACATTTATTAAAATTGGCACAGTATTCTTGCTTTTGCCATAATCATGTAGATAAATATTTTTGGTTTTTAATCATTTGCATACATGGTAATTTTTTAAAAAGTATTTTTTAGTTGTTGGACCCAATGCATTTTATTTATTTATTTTTATGCAGTGCTGGGGATCAAACCCAGGGCCTTGCGCTTGCTAAGCAAGCACTTTACCACTGAGCTACAACTCTAGCCCACATATGTGACACTTTTATATTGATTTATAACTTCTTAGATGACTCCTAATGTGTCATCCTGTAATTTTTTTTCCATTCCCTCTTAAATTCTTTTAAATTAATAACTGCAATAAACTGCATGTTCCACTAGAGTCCATTTTATATCTAACTACTTTAGGTGTGAGGTTATTTAGTAGAGCCATTCCTTATTTTTAAAACAATGCCTTAACTCTGTACCCAAAAGGCCAAGAATCTGCTTGTCCTACTAGATACCCTGAATAACACTTACTTCCCTATTTATTATGACAGTGAAGCCAATCCGTAATCTGAATGGACATTCAATTGGGCCATATAGAATACATGCTGGGAAGACGGTGCCCATTGTGAAAGGAGGGGAGGCAACAAGAATGGAGGTATGTAAATCATTAACACTTCCATGAAAAGTATTTGGATTTTTTCTTCTTTGGGGGGAGTGTGTACTGGGGATTGAACTCAGGGGCACTCAACCACTGAGCCACATTCCCAGCCCTAGTTTGTATTTCATTCAGAGACAGGGTCTCACTGAATTGTTTAGTGCCTCGATTTTGCTGAGGCTGGCTTTGAACTCAAGATCCTACTGCCTCAGCCTCTTGGGTTACAAGCCAGTAGATTTTTTTCTTCCAAAACTCATGGTAGGTTAAATACATGGCATATTGAACTAAATGAGTTTACTGTTCATACTTGCCTGGACAGAAATTAGGATGTTTGTATATATGCATGTGTGTAGAACGTCTATCTAATCAGATCAGAGCCCAGTCTGCTGTGGAAGCTGGGCCTTCCAAAGTGTTGTTTATTCAACATTTAATGAATGTTTACTGAGCATCTCCTAGGTACCAGTCTCAAATTTATTTCACGGTGCTAAGGATTGAACCCAGGGCCTCATACATCCTAGCCACCCACTATTATCACTGAGCTCTATCCTCTGCTCTTTTTCAGATAATGTCTTAGTTGCCTAGGCCTTGAACTTGCAGTCCTCCTGCTTCAGTCTCTCAAGTACCTGGGATTACAAGCAGATGCTACCATGCCTGGGTCCAATCTTTTTAGTAGGCACTGGTGATATAGCAGTAAACAAAATTCCCTGCATTTTAATAAGGAATGCAGAAAGATCAAAATTTGCTTAGAGATAAGGCAGGGAAAGGTTGAATGAAGACTGCTGCTACAGGATGTTTCATGTTGCATTAGGTGGGAAGTCAAGAGATGGTAATTGCAACTAGTTCTGAATTTTTCTTTTTTCCTTAACCTGTATGTATTTTCGAAGGAAGGAGAAGTGTATGCCATTGAGACCTTTGGTAGTACGGGAAAAGGTGTTGTGCATGATGATATGGAGTGTTCACATTACATGAAAAATTTTGATGTTGGACATGTGCCAATAAGGTGAGAGACATTGATTTATAATTAATATATCTCTTCTCAATTAACAGTATTTCTAAAAATAATGACAAACATAAGGGTATACATTTGTAAATGTACACTTATGTAAGTTGAGTTTCTACAATATAGTATTAGAAAGATTAGCCTGTTAAAAATTTTAATCTGAGATGAAAGTTATATAGGCAAGTGTCTGATAATTATAATAATGTCCAATTATTTTGCCTAGCTAGTTAGTATTTCCTAGGTTTTTGGTCTTAATATTTTCCCATTGTTAAAGTTATTTCAATTTACATTGCCTTTTTTTTAAACCTTTTTATATAAGATGATTAAAGGTTGGATTTGCACCTCCTTTTATGTGTGGTTTTTGAGCTTGGTGCATAAAAGGGAACTTCCATGACTCTGTAGACTAGTACACTAGGAGTTTCACACACATGTCCATACACATATAAGATAGTCTATAGCTGGTTTCCTAATCAGCTGCTGTATATAATTAGGGATGGGCTATTACACATTCCAGCTTTTGATTGTTGAAAGAGTAACAACAAGTTTCTGAAGACTCAGCTAAGGTTTGGGTTTTTCCTAATGGGGAAAAAGAGTTGGTAATTCTTGCCAACCATTAACATTGGACTTTCTTTTCTTAGGCTTCCAAGAACAAAACACTTACTAAATGTCATCAATGAAAACTTCGGCACCCTTGCCTTCTGCCGGAGATGGCTGGATCGTTTGGGAGAAAGCAAATATTTGATGGCTCTGAAGAATCTGTGTGACTTGGGCATTGTAGATCCATATCCACCATTATGTGACATTAAAGGATCATACACAGCGCAGTTTGAACATACTATACTGTTGCGTCCGACTTGTAAAGAAGTTGTCAGCAGAGGAGATGACTATTAAACTTAGTCCAAAGCCACCTCAACATCTTTTATTTTCTAAGCTTTGTTGGAATACATTATACCAGAATTAATTTGCAACATGTTGTCTGTTTTAACAGTGGACCTGTGTAATACTTTTATTCATGTTTAAAGGAATTTGATCAAAGGCAAGCTGTCTAATGTAATTAACCAAGGAAAAAGCTTTCAGGACTTTACAATGTTAACTGTCCCCCCACCCCCCTCTAGGAAATGCTATAAAGCTCAAATTAGTTAGGACTGACTTATACATTTTGTTTTGAACACCTAAGAGATGCTTTTTGGATATTTATATTGCCATATTCTTACTTGAATGCTTTGAATGACTACATCCAATTCTGCACCTATGCCCTCTGGTATTGCTTTTTAACCTTCCTGGAATCCATTTTCTAAAAAATAAAGACATTTTCAGATCTGAGAGCTACATTTCAATGTCTGTGGTTATAATTTGAACAGGAAGTAGCTAAAACTTTCAAGGCATTTTATCTGGACTGTAGATACTACACCGAGAGGTTCTGACATAGTGGCTAAAATAAGATCTTCATGTGTATTAAATGGAACAATAATCTTTTCATTCACCTGTATACAGTTTTATAAGATTTTACCTCTTATAGAACCAGATTAGTACCTCTCATTTTTTTCTGATGTTGGAAAAATGTACTAATTGAAACATGACCAAGTAGGAACATTTCGCCAATTTGAGAATCATTGATTAGTGAAAAAAATCTACAAACATTTCATTCCTTTGCTTAGTGGTAGTTATCAGGAGGTGTTTTAAGCTTATATGAAAAGGGTATTAAAGCTACAAAAGCAAAGGAAAAACTCCCATGTTCAGATCTTGTTCTAGTTAGAAAGGTGAAACTGAAATTAGGGTTTTTCATTAGTGAGTCAAATGCTGTTAACACTCTGTTCCTTAGCTGATTTGGATTCTTAGTATCGAGATTGGCCATTTCAGGAAATGAGGTTACCAGTACCCTTCTTACAGCAGCTAAATGCGTTAAGTTGAATGTAAGGATGCATAACATTTACTTGTTTGAACTGGACCCCACTACTGATTCCTTAATTGCTTGAATTCTTCTATGTGATTTGTTCCAGCATAATTTCAATATTGTTATGTGCCAAGGTAAAGCCTTAATGAGATTTTATTGCCTCTGGGATGCTTGTTTAGTTTGTATTTTGTTTACCTTTTTCTCTTAAGGAGAAAGCTATGACTTATGTACTTTTAAGATTGTTACATTGAAAAGCTGCTTTCAGCATTAGAGCTATAAATGAATGTTATCTTTTGAGAAAAACAATCTAGTTTTTAGCTGTAAAAGCTGTGTTTATTATGGTGCTAATGTAATAGCTACCTTTGAATAATTTCTTCATTTTCTGTGATGCTGTTCAAGCAGCAGAGCTCACCAGTTTTGTGTGGACACATTGTAGGGCTTGGGCCCTCCAGCTAGCTCCTTTGGGGTTTTGAATCCATATGTTTATATGCTTTGGTGGGAAATACAAAACAAGTATTTTGATTTCTAAACCCAGGATTTTAAAAACTGATCCAAGGAAGAATTTCGGAGCTGAGAGACCTTTTTAGCAGTAGTGATCTATAACCTATATATGCTCCATGCTCCTTTCCCAAATAACTAGTGGGAGCTGCCCCTGGAATGGATTCGATCTTGTAAATAGGAAAGCTGTCACTTAAAAAAAAATTGTATATGTTTGCCTACTAGCCATGTATCTCAATCATTTTGTTATGTGTACAATGATGTACCTTATTGGTAAAATAATTAGTTTGATGTTTAACAATAGTGCCTTTAGTAAATTATTTTACAACCAAACATGTTGTTTTTTGTTAGACCAATTTAGGAGAATGTAGAAACCCATGTTGATATTTGAGATATTTAGTGAGAACTCTAAAATTTGTTCATTTAAAAATAGATTTTAGTTTCTTGTTTGCTAAAATATTAAAATATTAATTTTTAGAGCAGTTTTAGATTCACAGCAAAATCTTATGGAAAATACTGCAGATTTCCCATATACCCACTGTGGTCATACAGGTATTAAATTTTAAGACTGCTGTGTGTGTGTGTGTGTGTGTGTGTGTGTGTGTGTGTGTGTGTGGAGTACTGGGCATTGAATCCTGGGCCTCTCAATGCTAGGCAAGTGTTCTAGTGCTGAACTACAACCCTTTTTTGAGAGATCTCGGATTGCTCAGGCTGGCCTGGAATTTGTGATCCTCCTGCATCGTCATCCTGACTAGGGATTTCCAGGCATGTACCACCACAACCAACTCTTTCCCATGTATTTTTACACTGAAATAAAAGCAACTATACCTTTTTTTTTTGGCAGGTGGGTAATTAGGTATTGAATTCAGGGGCACTCAACCACTGAGCCACATCCCCAGCCCTATTTTGTATTTTATTTAGAGATAGGGTCTCACTGAGTTGTTTATTGCCTCCCCTTTGCTGAGGTTGGCTTTGAGCTCAGGATCCTCCTGTCTCAGCCTCCTGAGATGCTGGGATTACAGGCGTGCGCTATAAATGACATAACCTTATTTATCCTAAGAGCCCATTAAAATTAGGTGCAAAAATATAGCCTTTTAAAACAGTACTTGAAATCAATGGATAAACTCAGATAACTTGACCACATAAATCTTTAATGAGGTATAAGAATACATAACAATAGAGGTAACAACTTGCATAGGTTTTCAGAAAATGAACAGTTTTAAACCTAGTCATTTATGTTCCAGCTGTATTTTTGGCACAAATAATTTGTTCAGTGATAAATTCTCATAGCACTTTGTTATCAACTTCCCCAGATGACATGTGAAATTTAAATGTGCTAATGGAGGTCTCTTTCAAGTTTATACTTACATATAAGCACTAGTGGCCAAGAGCATTCTACAGGATGATATTTTTCATTAGATTTCAAGCTGCAAATAAACCCACTTAAAGGGACAAATCATCTTCTAGCAATTAACACTGCTTAAGAGCTTACAGAACTGATGTGCAGAGTTTAGTGGAGTGAAGTTCCCTTCTGAGTAAGGGAGCAGCAGTAGGACTTAAAAGACATCTAGTGAGATTATTAGAGAAGAGCAAAGTGAGTGTCTCACAGTTTTTAGTAAAATTCAAGTTCAGGTAATTTTTTTTTTTTTAAAGATTGGGGCCCCATGTTTAAGTGATTTCCAGTAGTCACATAATCCTAGCAAGAGTAAAAAATCCAGGCTTCTGTTTTTTAGAAAAATGAGACACTAGGTATATAAACCAGTTGCCAATTTTGAATTTTCCTTCTCTACCTATGCAGTTTTTTGAGACTTCTTATTCCTCTGAACTAAACATTTCAAGTATACAAAGCTTTAAGAAATCTAATGTTATCAAATATAAAATAAACATATACCCAGGATAAACTACATTTGTATTACATCATATTGTTTTGCTAAATTCAATTTTTTAATGACTGCTTTATTAGAATCTGCCTTATTAGAACCTGTTTGCTGCCGACAAATCATAAGTCCCAGCCATCATTTTTTCATGTCCTTAGTTGCAAAGTTCACTTAATATACCATTTGTAAATCTGCCATTTTCATTTAAATGCAGATTGACTCTGCCAAATAAAGAACAATTACTAAAACAAAATTTACAAGATATCTTTTGAGCCCTGTAATGCATGAAGCCTCAGGAACATCAGTGAGTATGACTGCTGAGTATTAAGATGATATCTGGATATTTTACTTTCGTTATATAGTTTAATTCTCTTCAAGGGGCAGATATTCAATACGCAAATAGCCTGAAAGAAATAACTTTGTTTGGTTAAGACATTGTGAAGAAAGTGTCTAATTTTCAATCTATTTTGAATTTGTATAGAAAATAGTTACAAAAGGTAAGTAACAAATGTATATAAAATGCCTCCCAAATTTTTTTAATAGATTGCACAAATTCATGATATGAGCCAGTTAAGACATCAAAATAAGAGGTTAACACTAGTCTGAGGTAAACATTAAAAGTTTAAAACTCTGAGTACTTGAAAAAAGTTTAGTTCCCTGCAGTTGATACACTGTCTCTGTAAAAAAAAATAAAAAGTTGTCATAAATACAAAATGTAAATGTAGTGTGCACTGATTTCAAAATAAAAAAAATACAATGAAGCTCAGAATTTTAAGCCAGCCCTTTTAAAAAGTATATATACAAATTGCAAGAAGAAAGCCCTACTATCTTTGGATCAGTTAAGGATTTCATTAGAAGTGGTATCAGCTTCTTCACTGGTATGTTGGCTACTAGACAGGAGCTCTGGAGACAAGAGTTTAGAATGTCCATTCTCAGTAACTCGCTGGGTATAAAACAAGATATAAGCTTGGGCCTTGCATACTTCATCCATAGTGCACATGCTTAGCTTGGAATCATTGCAGTGTACCCAGAACCCTAGAGTGAAGCATAGAAATAGGATGTTTATAAAGGAACCTCCGAAGTTTCTAGTATAAAAAGCTAAATTTTACTGAAAGTTAAGCTTTTTCTGAAAGAAAAATAATTTTCTCAGCAATTTCTCCAATGAGAAATACAGCTCATGTAATATGTTACAGTATGTAACTAACTCCTGGTAATTCACTGTTGAATTAATTCCTTTGTGGATTATCTGGGCTTTTTGTAGAGGGGTGTGTATGTGTGTTGGTCACATTATTTATTGTGTGGGTATTGGTGGTGGTGGTTCATTCTTTATTCAGGTACCAAAATGGGAATAGTGAAATGTCTAATCCAATCACTTCTGATAGGATTATACTGTCCTAGAAGGGTCGTGGAGACAGCAAATAAAACTAGATTATGTATATTAAAGTTGTACTCTTTAAGTTTGTTCTGTATATCTGTGATCTGTGTGTTATATGTTAACAAAATGAACTAAAGTAAAAGGAATAAACATAGGACCCTGCTATTGGAAGCATGTCTTTAAGAAAAGTATACATTCTGACTTTTAATTAGCAAGACCACCTTCAGTATTGTGTCCCCCAAACCCTTAAATCCTCAAAAGTATTTTGGACTTTCAGAAAATATACTATTACTGCAAACCTTATGAAAATACAATTATTTTCTACACAACCTCTCCTCACCCCACCCCATCCCCTTTTTTTTCCCCCCAGTGCTGGGAATTGAACCCAAGGTCTTTTTGGTACTGGGCATTGAACCTAAGGGTGCTCTACCACTGAGCTATGTCCCTAGTGCTTTCTGAGGCTGGCCTTGAACTTGTAATCTTGCTGCCTCATCCTCCCTAGTCCTGGAATTTCAGGTGTGTGCCAGAGCCCCTGCCTCCCACCCCCTTTAAACTAGCATACTTAAGAAACATTCTTTCTTTTCTCTCTCTTTTTCTTGGAATTGAACTCAGGGGTACTTAATCATTTAGCCACACCCCCAGCCCTTTTTTGCATTTTATTTAGAGACAGGGTCTCACTGAGTTGCTTAGGGCCTTGCTAAATTGCCGAGGCTCACTTTGAACTAGCAATCCTCCTGCCTCAGCCTCCTAAGCCGCTGGGGACTACTCCCAGCACTTCAGAAACATTCTAAGGAGAAAAGTGGTCAGGTGGCTTTGTTTAAGATTATCTAGTGGCCAACTTACAAATTGCTAAAGCCTGAATCCAGCGTCCAAGTCTAACCCAAGATAAAATAATTTTTCCTATCTATACCTCCTTCAGAGTTATAGCAGTAGGCAGTGTAGTGTCCTGAGCCGAATCCTTTCCCATGGTGCATTACTACAGCAGATAAGTCATAGATAAAGCATTCTGGTTTGAGGGATTTCAGGGTCTCCCTGCAGCAATATGGCTCCATGTTTAAAGTTTCCTCAAAGCCAACATGAACACCAATCTTCTCTCGATTATTACATCCTGACCACCTGAGAACAAAGTAAAATAATCAGCAAAAGGAAGGAAAATTAGCACATACTAGGTCCAGACAGTTGCTTAACATTAAGACCTCAGAGAATGAGAAACAATATATGAATTTAAAAAAAAAAACCAACAAAACATGTATATAATGTCCTTTTAATGATGAGTTGGGTATAAATGGAGATATTTAGGTGTTAAATAAATCTAAAGAGGTCCAATCAGGTTTCAAAAAACATATTTGCCTTGTGAGTTAGACGACATATAGGAAAATTAGCTCTTAGAAAATTATATAGCCCTAAGGGCATTTTTCTCTTCTAACAAATAAAGTCAAGGCTCCAAAGAGTTTTTTAAAATTCCTTATTATCTCTTATTGTCTTACTACAGTATGGAAAGGGTACCCCAGATGAGAGACATAATACACATTTTTCTTGGCCAGATGAGAAGTAAAGAAAACCAAACAGGGAAAAATTCATTTTCTTGGAACATTTCAGAGCTCTTTAAACTAAAAACAAACAAAGAAAGAAACATTTTGAAACTGACCTTGCCTTTATGTAAGTCAGGATAATATCCATTACTGATAGGATTCTAATAATGTCCCTATATTGTGATTTTCTCAATCTTCTGGTCATGCCTCCCATTATTGGATCTAAACGTGGCAAGTAATGTTTTTCTTATAGGCATGCTATGAATTGGAGCTACGGGGTGGGGGGATCATGTTCTTTAAAAAGAACGTAATCCGGTTTGGGAAAGGATGACACTGACAAACGATAAATACATGGAAAGTATTAAAACTTGAAGTTCAGACAAACAATAGAAAAAGGGCAGAGAATATAGACAGGGTTTAGAAAGAAAAGTAAATGTTGAAATGCTTAGTACTATGTCAAATGGTGTATTTCTGTGATATTGTGAAATATTCTTCCTTTCACTTACTGACATATAGCTTCCTAAGACTTTGGAATCCTTCCAGTGAGTATCTTGAATACCAACAAGATGACTAGTGGCTAGAAGCTCCTAAGTAGCTTCAGCGATGGGTACTAGTTGTGTCTTTCAGACCTATCTCCTGTCTCCAGGAAACTGAACACTGCTAGCTGGTAATTTAATCAACCAAGCCTCCATAAAAGCGCAAAAGGAGTGGGTATGGTGGTGCACACTTGTAATTCCAGTGACTGGGGAGGGCTGAGGCAGGAGGATAAGTTCAAGGCCAGCCCCCACAACTTAGCAAGACCCTATGTAAAAAAAAAAAAAAAAAAAAAAAAAAAAAAAAATAGAGCTGGGGATATAGTTCAGTGGCAGAGTGCTTGCCTGTCATGTGCAAAGCTCTGGGTTTGATTCCCAGCACTGCAAAAACAAAAATAAAAATGAATAAAAAGAGGACTATGGATATCACTCAGTGATAAAGCTCCCCAAGTCAATCCCTAGTACCCAAAACAAAAAACTCAAAAGGGACTACAGCAGCTTCCAAATAACTAGATGTGGATGTTCCCAGAGGGTGATGTGCCAGGGAGGGTACGGAAGCTCCTTGCTCTGCACATCTCATCCATCTGGATCCTTTAACATAACCTTTGTGGTAAATGGGTAAACTTAAATATTTCCCTGAGTTCTGTAACTCTGGATTTGTGACTAAAAGAAGTAGGGGCCCATCTGTGGGGCTAAACTCTCAACCTGTGGGATCTGATTCTATCTCCAGTTGTAGTGTCAAAATTAATTGAACTAGAGGACACCCAGCTGGGGTCTGTTGTAGAACTTCTTTCTTGATGGGGAGAAATCCCCATGGATTTTGGTAACCAGAAGTCACAGAAATACTCTGTGTGTGAGAGTACAGAAACTGCCAGTACATCCTGTCTATGAAATGCATAAATATCCTGCATCCAAGGCACCTAGAACTTTAATAAAAGGGAAGATCAACACATAAAATAATGGGACTTGGTTAATATGAGAAGCTTCTATCATTTATCCTCACTTTATGTATATCTTTAGCTTTACCATAATATTCAAACCTTGTTACTTTTCTGTATTAATTTAAAACACTAGTAAGACATCTGAATAGAAAACATCTACTCTCCTATTGATAACAGATTGGCTACCCAAATTTTTATGCTGGTAGAAATAAAACAAAATGATAAAGAACAAGATAACACTACCCAGAATTCGTAATAGCTTTCTTCTAAGAGGTGAAGAAAATAGGACTGGGAGGTAGACACAAAGTATTTCTAAGATATATGAGAAATATTTCACTTCTTATGTTTCTTCATAGACTTCTGCTGCTCTTCCCAATCCCACTCTTCCCTTTTCCCCAGAGGCAATCACTATTTTGAACATTACTTCTTTCTGTATTTTAAAGATACATTCATTATTAAACAAAATTTTGTAACTGTATATATTTAAATGTGGCTACATACCTACATACATAAACACACACACATGAGAAAGATCAGGACATGTTGAGAGAGAAGTTTTCCATTTGCATTTAGAGTTGTCAACCACAAGATGATGAAACCAAAGAAGCCAAGCCCACAGCAACCTCCCATCCCAGCTCCTTTGGTAGGGGACTAAACAACATGAACCTGCTGAAAATGTAAAAAGTTTACATCTTACCAAGTTTTTTGACAATCATTAGTAAAACTTGGGTTGCTTTTCAAATATTTTAGAATTGTATTTATTCCTATTGTAACTCATCACTCAAAAGAAAAAGGTATATGAATGTAATAGTAGGTTCAAGTTTGCAGAATAGATTTTTTTTTGCGGGGGGGGGGTGGGTGGGTGGTGGTGGTGGTGGTGGGTACTAGTAGTGAATCCAGGGCCTCCCACATGCTAGGCAAGCACTCTACAGAGCTCAATATTTTAAAGACCGGTTTATATTTATATATCTTTATATCTTATATATTTTTATATCTTTATATTTTGCATTAGGGATTTAACTCGGGATGCTTTACCACTGAGCTACATTCCCAGTTCTTTTTTATTTTTTGTTTTGAGGCAGGGTCTTGCTAAGTTGTTCAGTGTTGCTAAGTTGCCCAGACTGGCCTCAAACTTGTGATCCTCCTGCCTCAGCCTTCCCCAGTGGCTGGGATTATAGGTGTGAACCACTGTACCATTTAAACTGCTGTAGAGAAAATTATCTGGAAAATTCAGAAATTAACACTTATTAAATGCTTTGGGTGAAGATTTTACTTGGCTGCAAAGATCATTCACAGAATGAAGATGAACTTTTTTTGTGTGTATGGTGCTGGGGATTGAACCCATGGCCTTGTGCATGTGAGGCAACTGAGCTACATCCCCAGCCCCCCTTTTTATATTTTATTAGAGACAGGGTCTTGCTGAGTTGCTTAGGGCCTTGCTAAGTTGCTAAGGCTGGCTTTGAACTTGCAATCCTCCCGAGTCACTGGGATTACAGGCATGTGCCACTGTGCCCAGCTGAGGATGAACTTCTTATGATAAACTTTTTTCTGCTTATGTAGCTAAGTATATACTATATTGGTTTGAACTTCTATTAGAATTTATTAGTTTTTCCCCTGTGACTGGCTCTGTAGTGATGTATATCAGGATGCCACTTTTAAGGTTATTTTTTTTAAATTTTTTTTCTCTATTGTTAGTGAAATCTTTTTCTTTATGCATGTGGCAACTTGGTAATTTATTCCAACATACTATAATTAGGTGTCTATTTGTACTGCCTGTATAGACAATTATTCAAATTTATATCTTGGCTTACTTTTTCCCATTGTCCTTAATATAGAAGTATGGTACTGGTATTTGTGTTTTACAGTGTAATCTATAAAGTGTGGGGCCCTCAGTTTCTAATACATTTGTGGAGTTCTGTCACTTTCTATACAGAGCATCTGAATACAATTACTAAAACTAATTGTGACAGTTTTTAACTATATATTTTTGCTTATTTACAATATGAGTAAAATGTTTCTCTCTACAAAGCTACTTTAAAATCATATCTAATTCTTGGAGAAAAATGACTGTGTGTCCCTCCTAAATAAAAAGGTCCATTAAAAACTGGGATTTATCTTTTATACATGTTTTATGTTTTATCTTCTGGAAAATACAATAGTACTTTGAATAGATGAAGAGAACAGAGAAAGATAAATGCAGTAGAGACAAGATAAAGTTTCTAGAATCAAAAATGGTATTAAGAGTTAAAAATATTTGGGTAGAAGATGAAGGGACATGGAATGTCAAACAAATCTGAATTAAGATCTTCAAGTTTCAGATTAAAGAAGTACCCATGATGGAATTAAAGCAGTAATTAGAACAGGAAATCCTTCAATAGTTTATAGAAACCAACTAAGTACCAATTTAAATCACAAAAATTTAAATCTTTTCAAGTTTATCTTTGCAGAATGTTATATATGTACATACATTGTCCCTCCAATCTCCACTGCCCTAGGTAAACTTATTTTCAGTCCGCATTATTTTATACACAATAATAGGGCTCATCTAATTTTTCACTAAACCTTTTCTTGTAAATTCTACCCTATTCCTTCATTCATATCTTTGTTCATGTGGCTCCCTTTGACTAAAGTGCTCCTCCTTCTGTATATACCCCATTCATTTGCTTAATAAATATTTTTGGGCTCACTATGTGTGGACCATGGTTCTGGGCCTTGAGATATTAGGGATGAAAACACTAAGTCTACTGAGTTTGTCCTCCTGGTAGGAGGAGAGAAATAACAAACAACTTAATTGCAGAGAGTAGGTTTTGTTGTTAAACAAAAATAGGATACTGTGACAGATGGCTGGTTGGGTGCTACTTTAGAGAGGACTTCCCTAAAGATGCCACAGATGAACTGGGACTTGAATGAATAAAGCCCCAGAGGAACCCTCAGAAAGGCTTTGGGAAAGTTTTAGACATCTGCTAAATCCCTCCCTCCAAATCTCTGATAGTATATTTATATGCAGTGTATATATTTCTACTGAATCATTATTTCTGTGCATGCCTGAATATATGGAATATAGAATATCTTGAATCAGAAAGCACTCACATGCTGGGCATGATGGTACATGCCTGTAATCCGAGCAGCTCGGGAAACTGAGATGGGATTGTGAGTCAAAGCCAGCCTCAGCAACTTAGTGAGGCTCTAAGCAACTCAGCAAGACCCTATCTCCAAACATTAAAAAAAAAAAAAGGTTGGGGATGTGGCTCAGTGATTAAGTGGCCCTGGGTTCAATCCCTGGTAACAAAACAAAACAACAACCCACAAAAAATTCTCTAAACTTTCACATGGTATTTGCTGATTATATTTGTGGTATTTGTGGTACTGGGGATTGAATTTGTATGCTATGCCACTGAGCTACATCCTGGCTTTTTAAAAAAATTTTGAGATAGGGACTCACTAAAAGTTGTTGAAGCTGACCTTTTCCTCCTGAACACCTGTAGGCATGCATTACTGAGCCTGGCTGCTGATTAGACCTTTAACAGCAAAATAAATAACTGAATGATTAATGTTAAAGTAATCAATTCTGGGAAGTAGTACTGAGGAGAGAGAGGTAATTTTACTATACTAAAGTATTTGAATTTTTAAAAAGCAGGTATTTTGGGGGGCTGGGGATATAGTTCAGTTGGTAGAGTGCTTTCCTTGCATGCACAAGGCCCTGGGTTCAATCCCCAGCACCACACACACACCAAAAAAAAAAACAACAAAACAAAAACAAACAAAAAAAAAACACAGGTATTTTTTAAATTACAAAGACAAATAGCAACAAGTAATTTGTCATGGGCTAGACAGCTTTCAAACCATTGCATGTTAAGTAACTTCAGAGGGTCTCATTCCTTAAGAGAAAATACCTCCTCAGGTTAATGCAGTTCACACGAAGAATAAAGTCATTTACTCATTAACCAACAGATTTGCCAATTAATTTACCTTATTATTTCAGAAGGCGAGGATTTTGGCTTTCTAAAAACCACTTTGAATTGAATTGCTATCCTTTGGGGGGCAGGGTTGGTGCTGGGGACTGAACCAGGGGCCTCATGCATACTAGGCAAGTGCTTTACCACTGAGCTAAATCTCTAGCCCAAATTGCTATGCTTTTGATCACATATTTTCCAAGCACAAAGTATGTCAAACACTCCAAAAAAATTATAGGTTAAATTTTTAAAAATTATACTTGAGGGCTGGGGATGTGGCTCAAGCGGTAGCGCGCTCGCCTGGCATGCGTGCGGCCCGGGTTCGATCCTCAGCACCACATACCAACAAAGATGTTGTGTCCGCCGAGAACTAAAAAATAAATATTAAAAATTCTCTCTCTCTCTCTCTCTCTCCTCTTTCACTCTCTCTTTAAAAAAAAAAAAATTATACTTGAAAATGCTGAACATTAAACATCATTAAATTTACAAGCATATAGTTGACCAAAATGTAAGGATACTCCTCAGTAATGCATTCTACAAAGAAATGCTAATAGAAGGTTAGTTTTAGCAACAAGGTTAGCAACACGTATTAGTTTTTTTCCTTAGTCATCTGCTAGCCAAGTATACAGTATTAAAATTTAATCCATCATATGTGTTCTTTCGAGTTTTAAAACGTTGTAAGAGGCAATAACCAAGTTAGAAGTGTGAAATTAGTAGGCAACTGGTACTACTTCTACTAACCTGAATCTTTTGAGGTGTAGTCTGAGAACCTGAGGTAGGTGGCATATCATAAGCTGTTTTTGGGCTTCTGTGAGTACAACTGGTTTTGAGGAAAATCTTCTACGCTTTGCTATAATATCAAAGAAAGAATGAAAATCAAATTAAAGATACAAGGAAAATTTGCATAAATCGTTTTTACTTAACTCGGACATGAACTAATTAAACACTTACTGTGCTACAGCTGTTGTACTGTGCTAGTGATAAAAACATGGAACTTATGATCCACAGTTTAAAAAATGAAACAAGCTAGACAAGTTAGAAATAAGCACATGATTTCATAAAAATTATGCAAATGAAAGAATGAAGTATACTGCCACATATTTAAAAGTGGCCAATTAGTAGGAAAAATCTAAAATTTTCCTTCTAAAAATTTTAATACACATTTCCCAAACTGTTAAAAAATGTGCGGTCACTTGTTTACTGAGGCTAATCAGGACCCCAGGGGGACAGGGTCCTTACTGTCCAGAACAACCCTCCACCCTTTCTGGGGGTCTACCCCAGTCCTGGCTGTTGGCCTCAGAAAGTGGACCTTTTCCAGCAGAGCATTCAAGGGTTCCCTCACTCAGGTATCTTATTTTTGCTCTTTTAGCATCAGATCTTAGACAAATAGAATTTGAGATTATTTTTGTTGTCCCTTCCACTTCTCTAGTGTTCTTTTTAGGGATTGATTGTGTCCTGGCTTTCTGGTGGGCCATTGCCTACCAAAGTTTGCTCTTGATGTCCAGGACTTTTCCAACTTGTACATTAACTCTGACTCCAGACATGGCAGCAGCTGCTTCTCATGTAGGAGGCAGAATTAGTCCACCATAAAGCTGTGTTCTAGCTGTCTCTTCTGACCACCAGAAATCTTTCCGCCATGTCGATAAGTACCCCAAGATCAGGTACCTGGCTACTGATGAATATCCTATTCCTACATCTTGATTTTCTCCTACAACCTTATGGTCCACAAGTAGCTATACAAAGGATGCCAACTTCTTGACTCATATATTATATATATATATATATATATATATATATATATATATATATTTTTTTTTTTTTTTTTAAACTGGTGATTGAACCCAGGGGTGCTTAACCACTGAGTCACATCGCCAGGCCCCTCCCCCTTTTAAAAAATTATTATTATTGAGACAAGTTCTTGTTAAATTACTTAGGGCCTCATTAAGTTGCTGACACTGGCCTTGAATTTACTATCCTTCTGCCTCAGCTTCCTGAGTCTCTGGGATTACAGGTATGCACTATCTCACCTAGCTGACTCAATACTTTCATCCTCTGCCTTTATGTATTCGAGCAGCTCTTCTAGGCCACCATGTGGTAGCCCCAGTAGATATATGCGAACTCAGTATAAAACTATAAATATCAGTCTACCCCAAATTTGGTGATGAAAGCATCTGGGACTGTTAACACTTATGTGCAAGAAAATACACACTTCATCATAACAAAATTGACAAAGGTGTAGTCAATTTTTTCTAAAACTTTATACATTTTTTTTCTAAAACCTTATACATCTTAGACCACTTCAGAATAGAACTCATATTAGACAGTACGCAGAAAAACATGAATTAAAGTCATTTTAGAAAACTATCAATTAATGTGATCTTATCACATTAATTGATAAGATCAATGATGAAACTTTTTTTAGATGTCCAATTTCTCTAGCAATCAGAGAAATGCAAATTATTATTTTTTTAAAGAAAGAGTGTGTGTGTGTGTGTGTGTGAGAGAGAGAGAGAGAGAATTTTTAAATATTTATTTATTTTTTGGCAGACACAACATCTTTGTTTGTATGTGGTGCTGAGGATCGAACCTGGGCCGCACGCATACCAGGCGAGCGCGCTACCGCTTGAGCCACATCCCCAGCCCCAATGCTAAAACTTAAAATCTTTTCCATTAAAAGTTTATCATCGGGGCTTGGGGCATACTTATGGTTTGAGTGCTTGTCTATCATGTGCATAGGACCTGGATTCTATCCCCAGCACTGCAAATAAGAAAAGATTAGATTCTAGAATCTTTTTCCGAGACATGGAAATTAGGAATAATATCTGAAAGTGTATAATAAACACTAAAATATCATGTATATGTTGACATGTATGTATCGATGTGGTTTTAGATAGTATTTTCTTGGAATAGATGCTTCTGTTTGAGACAGCTAATTCATCATCATCATCATCTTTTTTTTAATATATATTTTTTTATTTGTAATTGGACACAAAACCTTTATTTTATTTATTTATTTTTATGTGGAGCTGAGGATTGAAGCCAGCACCTCTCCGGTGCTAGGTGAGCATCCAATAGCCACATCCCCAGCCCTAGCTAGTTCATCTTCTAATGTGGGGTTCTTGTGTGCTCCTGAGAGTTATCATATTGGAATTATTATTATTATTTTTGCAGTGCTGTTGATTGAACCCACACATGGTAGGTAACCACTCTACCACTGAGCTACATGTCTACCTTGTTTAAAAATTTTTATATAGGGTCTTGCTAAGTAGCCCAGGCTGGTCTTGAACCCATGATACTCCCAAGCTGCTGGGATTACTGGGGTATGTCACTGCACCTGGTTCATAATGAATGTTAATTGTCCGTTTCCTCCACTAGGAATGTGAGCACTGATTAACTCTATATCCACAACAGTTACAACAATGAATACAAAAGAGACAGTAGATGGTTCTGAATCTGTTTTTATGAAGCCAACTGACATAGTAATAATTTAGCTACATATTATTTTCTAATAAATATGTAAATACATAATCTATATAACAATGTTTTGATATATAGCAAAACTGTCATAAAGCAAATTTCATTCATGTGGTATGCTTTCCTTTGCCACTTTATTGTACTCTACATGTCAAATTTAAATTTCTTATTTTATGAATTTCTTCTCTCAATTGACTATAGGATAAAAAATTGTTTAATGTCATCAATAAGGCAAAATAGTTCATAAATGCCAACTATATAGTAGAGATGTCTAGTCTAATTTCTTCTGATGAACTAAAAACATGAATTTTCACTTAAGGAATTTCTTCTAGCTTCTTCTCACTTGTGTTAATCTTAGAAAAGCAGAAAATATTCTGTACTCACAGTTACACTGGTCACATACGTAGATTTTTCCTTCTAAAACTTCAGTTTCTGTAAATTTGGCCAACATTTCAGTAACCAGACATGGCTGGGAAGCAATATCTTTTCCACTGAATTGGTATCTTTCTGGAAATTCTAGTGACAAATCCCAGAAAGGTTCTATAGTATTTGATTTGTTGTCACATGCAAGACATGTAACCTGTAAATACAAATATTAGTTACTCAGATTACAATTCTGTTGAAACACCAATTCCTTTCACTTAGAGGTCATTCATTGACAATTCATAAGTATTTCTTCTAAAATGCACCATTAAAATGCTGAATTACTGGCTTTATATTCTTGTTAGAAAAAATTCTAATTTTTCTTTCCAAAAGATTATCATTATACCCATTATGAACTAGTGTGCTTCAACTATGAGGCCTTTAAAAAGCCCCAATGCAAGTCAAATCTAGAACTTACGCAAAAGTTCTAACTATAAGCTCATTTGATAGGCATACATTGTGTCTGTGTACACATATCGTGTGTATACATATATACACATCACAAATATATTTATATGCACTTAATTTAACATATTTTATGTTATTAGGCACCAGGTCCTTTGCCCTTTTTCCTTCATCTTCTACTTATTGTCTTTATCACCCCAAATCCTATAACCTCTAAACCCACTCATCTTTTATGGGGGGCAGGGTGCTTGCTGGGGATCGAACTCAGGTCATCTCACATGGTATATACTCCAGAACTGAGTTATACTCCTAGCATTTCAATTCACCATCTTAAACACAGTACAAGTAAAACACTATTGGTAAATTTCATTATGCAGATTTTGAAGCCCTATCAACTAGTAATTTCAAAAGAATACATATAAATAATATTATCATATTTTCACTTAAGTTACATATAATCCCTATCCAAATATAAAAAAACCTAGAAAGGGTTGGGGATGTAGGCCAGTGGTAAAGCATTTGCCTAGCTTGCACCAAGAAGGCCCTGGGTTCAATCCCCAGCATGAAAAAAAAACCAAAAACAAAACAAACAAAAAAACCCCACAAAAACCACAAAAAAAGTATTCTAACAACTTATATAGCAACACAGTAAATGGAAGGGAAGGAAAAAAAAAGTAACTTCACTGAAACATACAACAGGATTTAATGCCACCAATCCTGCACATAATTGAAGACAGACTAAGGGCTAACAATAACAAATATCACAAAGGAACTCTTTCATATAAGCTACATTCCTGGCATGGGCAACAAAAAGAAGAAGCCAGTTCTACTACAGGTTTTAGATATAACAAACTGACACAAAGAATACTCTTGGTGTTTAGTCTGGGGACTCATTAGCACCAGGCTTGACCTTTTGAGAAGTTTCTTGAATAAAAAGAAAAGAAATAAAAGCCATCCCAGCAACTGTTGGAATCTCCTGTGAACCAGTTTTCTGAGTTTATTACACGTTTAAAAGGAAAAGGGGCTTGAGGTGTAGATTAGTGGTATAGCATGGGCTTAGCATGTGTAAGGCCCTGGGTTCAATCCCCAGCAATTGTCCTTGCTCCCAATATGGGTTAAGAGAAGCAAAGTTTGTGTAACAATTTTCATTAATTTCAAAGTTCATTTATAAAGGAAAAAGAGGGGAAAAACAGACATTCTCACACTCCTGGAAATATAAAATGGTAAAAATCTTTCTGAAAAAAATGTTTTCATTAAGTATCAAAAGTCCTAACGTTTGATAAAGTACTTCTATTTCTAGGACTCTGTCATAAAGAGATCATCAGAAAAACTACATTAATTTATCATGATATTATAATAATGACAAAATCTGAAAGTCAAATAGGGATTAAAGTTAGGGTACAAACAAACATATAATGGACACTAAAATGTTTTGAAAAGAATGATCAATTCATGTGTGTGAGGGAGGGAATACTTGGAATTTAACCCAGGGGTGCTGCTTTACACTCAGCTACTACATCTCTAAGTCCTTAAATTTTAAGACAGGGTCTTGCTAAGTTGCCTTAGCTGGCCTTAAACTTGGCTAACCTTTAGCTGCAGCTTCCCAAGCAGCTAAAAACAATGATCAAATATTTTTAATGACTATGGAAAAGCCTTACAATATTAATTTAATATTAATATTAAATTGAAGTCAATTATGGTACAAAATATGTGCAGGAAAAAAGATTAGAAGGAATTATGTCAAAATATTAAGTTTTACCAATTATGCTGTTATGGGACAAGGAAGGGAATGTTTTTTCTGCTATATAATTCCTATATTATACAGATTTTCTATAACTATATTTTGCACTTACAGATATTTGAAAGCTTTTGCATAGAAAAGATAAAAATGACTAGCCAGGTGCAGTGGTACATGCCTTAATGTCAGCAGCTTGTGAGGCTGAGGCAAGAGGATCACAAGTTCAAAACCAGCCTCAGCAACTTAATAGAACCTCTCTCAAAATAAAATATAAAAAGGGGCTGGGGACATGACTCAGTGGTTAAGCAATCCTGGGTTCAATCCCTGGTACAAAAAAAAGGAGACTGACAAAAAAGTTAGCCCTTATTTGCTAATTGGTATAATGTTGAATCTTTATATTTCTGAAACATTAAACTGAAATTTCAGTTATTCCTTACAAGAACTGCATCTGAACTATTTAAAGAAACATTCTAGAAAAGTGTTCTATAAAAACAAAAAGGAAGGGGGCTGGGGATATAGCTCAGTTGGTAGAGTGCTTGCCTCACATGCACAAGGCCCTGGGTTCAATTCCCAGCACCATAAAAGATAAACAAAACAAAACAAAACAAAAAACCCCCAAAAGGTGGTATCATAATGGAAAGTTGAACTGAAAAATACAGCTAGGTGTACAGGGGGAAGAAGATGACCTAAAGGCCTAAATTTTTCAGTTAAAATAAAAGCAAAGCTGTGTGCTATAGAGAAGAAGAGAGTCCACTTCTAGTAACAGTTCATTCATTATAGAGAGCCTTCAATTAGAATCTGTGTTTGTAGCTGAAACATTTTACAAGAGAGGAAACTGTTATAGCAGTAACTAAAATAGAGGAAAACCCATTTAGGATTATTACTCTAGATAAAATTACATTTGTCCATCTTAAAATTTTCCTACCTACTTGTAAAAGACTCTGACCCTCTGACTTTACAGAAAGTACTCCAAGGATCCCTGAACTTGCTCAAGTATTAGCTGGGCAGGGTAGCACACACCTGTAATCTCATGACTTGGGAGGCTGAGGCAGGAAGATCACAAATTTGAGGCCATCCTCAGTAACTTAGTGAGACCCTGTCTCAAAAATAAAAAAGGGCTGGGGCGTAGCTCAGTGATAGAGCACACCTGGGTTAAGTCTCCAGTGCCACATACACTGCCCCACCCCCACCCCCCAAAAAGAAAGAAAGAAAAGAAATTGCTTAAGTGTACACCACTCGTATTACAGAACATTAGTATCTTTAATCCCCTGGAATGAATGTATTATTATTTACCTAGAAAGTTCTGTTTCCTAATTTCCCCCTCCCCTCAAAAAGCTTCTCATTCCATGAACACATAACTATTTTCCAACGATACATGAAGGAAAAAACTGTAAATGACTTCTTTATACACACTCATAAAACCAATCCATTTTGACCTGAAGTGGAACAAGCTCAACCTTGATGCATACAGAATATGCATTTCTGGTACTTTACGAATTCAAGATGAAAATAAGATTTAAAAAAATCCTTACCTGACTAAGAAGTTGTCCATGAAAAATATTATTTACGACATTTAGAACCTGTTTGATAAGTTTCCTTTGGGAAGTGGGGATGAGAGCTGGTAACCTGGTACCAGTTGTCTCTAGTTCATGTTGTATTTTATCCAAAAGTTCACAAAGAAATTCCTGAGCATCTTGTTGGGCATAACCACGAAAAGCAGGAATTACCCTCCACACTGAGTGAAGCATAGCAAATGGTGAGACCAGCGCCCACTTTCCAGACCACATGACTTGAAACAAAGTATGCAATTCATGACAAAGAGAAATGTACTGTGAACTTGGCTCCCTTGGCTGAATAAGTTCCATATTTCTACTTTTTGATGCCCCACCACTTAGTCCTGATGATAAACTTGGCTGTCTGGAGCAAACCAAGCCTGTATCTTTTTCTTGGCATTCATTCATTTGATATACTACTGTATCTGTTATGGGTGGATGCTTATAAGATCTTGTGTTATCACTAGCAGTCACAGTCAGCCATTGGTTCAGATCAAGTTTTAAAAAACACTGTCGAAAAATAAGTAAATGACTCAATACCTGAAGAACAGAATTCATATAGCAAGTATTTCCCAAATTTCTCAATCCTGTTACACCAGGAGTTCCTATTGGTCTTCGTTTGACTGGAGAGTCACTGCCTTTTTTAAATCTCACATCTTCTGAGGTAGAAATGACTTTATCTTTTGCTGGTGATAGTGGAGTTTGTGGTAGTACTTCAACAGGAACTATTTCAATGGTGGTGGACTGAACTAGACCTTGCAAACGTAAACTCTTTCTTGGAGGCATACTATCTAATTCTGCTTTCACTTGATACTCTAATTCCTGGTGTCTTTTTTTCACTTCTCTTTTTGCTATCTTTTCCTGAAATTGTTCTTGCCTTTTTTTCCCAATGGGTGATTGTTCAAACCAAGTTCGAAAAATTTTACCCATGAGCATTCTTCTTCTGTGCCAAAGGGCAGTACACATTTGATCTTCATTCTGAAGCAGAGATTGGGTGCCATCATGTAAGAAGAAAGAATTGTCACTTGTATCCACAGACCGTAAAACTCTTCCACTACGAGTTGTACTGTGATAATTTTGGCTTTTGATTGCACTTAAAGTACTTCGTAGTAACTTCAGGTCTCCAGTTGCATTATCATTAAGAACATAATCATCACAAAGATAACAAAAAACATACATCTCATTCACTTCCAGTGCAACAGGATGACTGCTTTCTTGAAAGTGCTTGAGTGCATGCTCTTCAATATATCGTCCACAGGCAACATGAGAACAGCTGAGGCAAGCCCAAATAGATTCAGTTGTATTGCAGTCCACACAATACCATTTCTGAGGGTTGAGGATGGAATGGTCTGGAGCAAGCTGCAACTGCCCAACGTGTTTGCACTTATCCATTGTTAGCATTTATTCAGTCTGTCTGAGAAACACATAATCCAAATGACTCTCTGTTCACAACACTTGAAGAACCTGAAAACTAAGCAGAACAATGTCAATTTTTAATAAAAGGCAAGTCAAGAATATTCCTTTTTTATAAGGTATATTCACAAGAATAGTATAAATCTGTTCTGCTTCTAATTTCTGAGCTGCTTGTCATAAGATCGTATGTAATTTTCCCTCTCCCCTTACTCCTGGTTTCCCTAATCTCTCACTCACTTTGCTCTTAAAAAACACATACTTTGGGCCCGGTGCAGTAGTGCATGCCTATAATTCCAGCAGCAGGAGGATCGCAAGTTCAAAGCCAGCCTCAGCAAGGGTGAGATGCTATAAGTAACTCAGTGAGACCTTGTCTCTAAATAAAATACAAAATAGGGCTGGGGATGTGGCTCAGTGGTTGAATTCAATCCCCAGCACCACCCCCTGCCCCCCCCAAAAAAACCCCAAATACTTTGGTATTGTATCTACAATTAAAAATATAAAAACAAAACAAACACATACTTTACTTTCCCTTTAAAACTTTTGTGTTTAATTTTCTGCCACCATCTAGTGGTGAAAAATGGGTAGTGGCCACTTTTCACTAAATCAGAACAAGATCTATCCTCTTTACCCATTAGTTTGCTGGCAGTTCCTAAAACATTGCTCTTCTTAAACACTGGGGATGGCAAAACCCAAATATATCTCTCAATGATATTTACTAACATTCTGAGGCCCATGTGGAGTTACCAAAGAATAATCATAGTTAAAAGCATGTGTTGGAATTCTATTTGTGATTCATATTTTAAGAAAGTTTTAAAGTTCAAGAAGGTTTTAACGTTTCTAAACTTCATCTATTAAAAAAAAAAAAAGAGAAAAATCATCCTGACTTCATTAGAACTGTTCAAGGATTGAGAGAGATAACAAACGTTTATTTGACTCATGATAAATACTCCATAAACTGTAGCTACAGTGAATAAGTCTTAATATTCTATTTATTTAAATTAAATATTTGACTTAATTATATTAAACTTGTCTTTCCACTTAGTAAATCAATGATTACTTTTAATTATGGCTGCATAACATACTCTTATTTGACAGACCTGACAATTTGCCTTCAGGAGGAAGAGAGTATGTTTTTATGTTTGAATATTCTCAGGAATGTAAAAATATGTGTAAACAAAGAGTAAAGAGAAAGAATATGAAGTGGATGGCAATATAATGAGCCATTACATTTTAGCAAGACTAAGCATATCTGAAATTAGAAGCGTATTCCTTTTTCTTTTTTAACAGTGCTGGGGATTGATTGACCTCATACCTGCTAGGCAAGGGCTCACCACTGACCTACATATTTCCCCCAGCACCCCCCCCCCCCCTTTTTTTTGACAGGGTCTCGCTCAATGGCTGAGGTTGGCAATCTTCCTTCCTCAGTCTCTAGCCGTAGCTAGGAGTACAGGCATGCACCAACAAGCCCTGTTTATAAACTTTTTGTTTTAAAGGCCTACATAATTTTTAATATACAACTTGCTCCTTTATAAGTTAAAGTCAGGAGCATTTCTGTTATAGATACTTAAAATAATAAGAAAAAAATGTATTAGAAACTAGTGATAGGGTTAGGATTGTGGCTCAATGGTAGAGCACTTGCTAGCATGTGTGAGATCCTGGATTCAATTTTCAGCACTGCATATAAATAAATAAAGGTTCATTGACAAATTAAAACAAAACAAAACAAAAAAACCAAAGTAGTGATTATGAGCCATTTTTCCATTGGTTTAACATAAATTGAAGCCAAATTTCAGGGTGCAGATGAGAACCTAGATAGAGAAAATTAACATCATATGTAACATGACCATGCTTTAAATTTTAAGGGCAATAAGATGACATGAATTTCAATGGTACTTTCAAGTGCCATCTCCAGAGCCCTATGAAAACTGCAAAGGTAAAGCTGATTTCTGGTCTCTCCTACTTCTCTTTGTAAAATCTCCTAGCTATCAGAGCCTCCTTTTAGATATCAGTCCTACTAAGCATGACTTAACTCATGCCAGTACCAACTCGCGCATGTGAACACATTTCAAATACCCATTTTAAATTCACTTCTCTCCCCTAAAAATTTCCTGAGTTCTGGTCGTAGCGGCGGAGCGGAGCCGAGCTGATCTGATCCAGGAGCGCGGTTATCCGACCGGCTGGGTCTATGGTTGCTCCGCGAGCCGCTCCGCTGGCTGGTGCTTTTTTATCAGGGCAAACTGTGTTCCATGGCAGGGAACTTTTGGCAGAGCTCCCACTATTTGCAATGGATTTTGGATAAACAAGATCTGTTGAAGGAGCGCCAAAAGGACTTAAAATTTCTCTCAGAAGAATATTGGAAACTACAGATTTTTTTTACAAATGTTATTCAGGCATTAGGTGAACATCTTAAATTAAGACAGCAAGTTATTGCCACGGCTACAGTCTATTTCAAGAGATTCTATGCCAGGTATTCTCTGAAAAGTATAGATCCTGTGTTGACGGCTCCGACATGTGTCTTTTTGGCATCCAAAGTAGAGGAATTTGGAGTAGTCTCAAATACAAGATTGATTGCTGCTGCTACTTCTGTATTAAAAACTAGATTTTCATATGCCTTTCCAAAGGAATTTCCTTATAGGATGAACCATATATTAGAATGTGAATTCTATCTTTTAGAACTAATGGATTGTTGCTTGATAGTGTATCATCCTTATAGACCTTTGCTCCAGTATGTGCAGGACATGGGCCAAGAAGACATGTTGCTTCCCCTTGCATGGAGGATTGTGAATGATACCTACAGAACGGATCTTTGCCTACTGTATCCTCCTTTCATGATAGCTTTAGCTTGCCTACATGTTGCCTGTGTTGTGCAGCAAAAAGATGCCAGACAGTGGTTTGCTGAGCTTTCTGTGGATATGGAAAAGATTTTGGAAATAATCAGGGTTATTTTAAAACTATATGAACAGTGGAAGAATTTTGATGAGAGAAAAGAGATGGCAACTATTCTTAGTAAGACTCCGAAACCAAAACCACCTCCAAACAGTGAAGGAGAGCAGGGTCCAAATGGAAGTCAGAACTCTAGCTACAGTCAATCTTAAAACATTCCGAAGAATTCCGTAGTGGACCACTTGGAAATAAACCATTGGACAGATTTCAGTAATGTCTTCAGTGGAATACAAATGAAAATGAATAGCTTGTTTCTGTCAAGCATATTGGGAATTGATTTTATTTTTGCAAAATAAGTTTTTCTTTGCCTAATTTGATTCTAGTACATAATTGATAAAAATCTCTTAATTATAAAAGTTTGGAAAGGGGAACTACAGACACACATACATAGACATTTTATGATTAATAGCTTTTGATTAGTATATTTCTTAATTTGGATGAAAGACATTGTAGCTTTTTATTAAGCCAGAAAACATGAAACATTTTATTTAAAATTCTGTGGTCATTGAGGGACCAAAAAAGGACATAAAGTCAATATATGAGGGTTCCCCCCCCCCCCGGAAGTTAAACTTTAAAACTGTATTTAAGGAATAAAATCTTACAAAATCCTGGAAGATTTTGATAATGATGTTGATAATTTCAGGGAAATCAATCAAGTACCCATTGATTTTAAAATGTATTTTATTCAGTAGTTTGGATGTCTTGCCATGGAAGATAATAGCCCGGCCTAGCAGAAAAGTGCAATATGTATAGGATACTTTGACATTTTAGAAGCTATATTAATTCCGTAACCATTTTGAAATGCTGGGCAAACTTTTTTTAAAAAGTGAATCATACATGAAGTTATTTGCAATTAATTCAATTAATGAGACATTTTGAAAGTTTAATTGGATAAAATACCATAATGAGGTTGAAATTTTGATAAATTTTTAATGTTGATTTTTAATCTGCTGTGAAATTTTTTTTTTTTATAAGATACATGCCCTAGTTTAATTTTGTATCTTCATGTGGATTTACATATTTACTGCAGGTATCCTGAGCCAGGAATACAATCAGGTTTCAGGCCAGTTTGAAACTGGCTATTCTTAATTTTCATGAGTGTAGGACCATCAGATTAAATGTTATGTCAGTGGACTGCGCTGTCTGTGGAATTTAATAACTTAATCATTTTCTTCAGACCTGAAGGAGAGTGATAAAACTTGGAGTCATAAGATATTAATGTACAATTTAAGGATTAAAAAATTTTCTATAAATAAATTGTGAACAATGGATTATTAAATGTTGACTTCCTTCCTAGTATAAGACTGCAAGAATAAAAGTAAATTCTTCAGCTATATTAAAAAAAAAATTTCCTGAGTTCTAAAATCTGGTCATACATACTATTTTATTAGAACTCCTAGGATTCAATAATGGTTGCTAATGAGACATCAATGACTAACATACTCTGTTATCTTATATCCTTCCAGTAACTAAAGCAAAATACCTTACAGTCATACCTGATTTTCTCTTCACACCAATCCTTCAGGAAAAATGGTTCGCTCTACTTCCAAAATATATCTAGAATCTGCCAGGCACAGTGGTGCAAACCTATAATCCCAGTGGCTTGGGAGGCTGAGATAGGAGAATTGAGAGTTCAAAGCCAGTCTAAGCAACTGCAAGGCACTAAGCAACTCAGTGAGACACTGTCTCTAAATAAAATACAACACAAGGCTGGGGATGTGACTCAGTGGTTAAGTATCCCTGAGTCCAATCCCCGGTACTCATCTCTTTTTCAACCAACCTGATCCAAGCCACAAACAAATCTTACCTGGACTATTGCAATGAGGCTCCTTAAATGGTCTCTCCAATTCTATCTTTACTGCCATGGAAGTTTACTAAACACACACAGCAGCAATCTGCTTCTAGACCCAGACAATCGGGGACCAAAAAGGAAATAAGGTCAGTAGACCCTTGCTCTGAACCTCTCCCACTTACACTTATGTGGAGTCAGCAGGGCCAAGAGGATGTTTGAGCCTTCACATACTCCAAACTGCCCTTCTAGACTCACTCCCTGGTACCTGGGTCTTGGAGATTTGCTCCTAGGCTGTAAGGGCAATATAGAGCCACTGAAAAATTCTGTAGTGGAGAATTGACATGATCAGATTTGTAGGTTACAAAGAGATCTGAATGGCGAACAGGTCTGGAAGAGGGATGAAAGAATAAAGAGACTCTACAAATCCAGAAATTATAAAGAAATTAAAGCTGTAGCAGTTTTGAAAAAGGGAGCAGAGGTAGACTCAGTGCTTAAACACTGCATAAGGGAACTGATTCAATTTGGAAGTTAAAGGGAGAATTTAAGTTTCTCTTTCCATTCAAAATGTACTGAATTAAAAATGCAGAGAAAATTTATTTAAGCATTATGTTTCTGGCAAATCAAAGACAATAATTACTTTAAACATTTTCAGAGGAGAAAAGGAGAATGCTATTTATTTACATGCAAAGAAAATTATTTAAAAATTTTTTTAAAGAGGTGGAATGAGTTAACAACGTATACACATTCAGAAAAGAATAGTGAGTAGAAAAATGCCTAGAAAGAATATACATATTTATTTTGGGGTTACTGCTGGGTAATGAGACAAAAAATTATCATATTTTCTCTTTATTAATCCAAATTTTCAAATTTCTAAAAAGGATCAACATGTTAGTTGTATGTTTTAAGTAAAAAAACAGTTGAAAAAGATAGTGCTGTAAATAGAGGCTAAGTTTTCCCTAGCCTCTTTATTTCCTTTTCTATTCTACAAATTTATTCCCTTAGTTACAAGGAAATTTATCTGTTTCACTGAAATTGTTACTAAAAAATATATTTGGATGAGGGCAAGGTCCTTGACCTTCAACAGGAAATGGTATCTATAGTTGAACACATGAGTCTACTCAATGCAAGACTGTGAAAAAGAGTGATATCTTGGTGACATATCATTTCTTTGAGAGGTGCTGTAGTAGGGGAGAGGTATCTCAGCAAAATGGCTGAAGGGCATGCTTTGAAATCCAAATGCTTAAGTTTAACCCTTGGATGCATTTACTACATGTTCTACATACCTTTTTTTTTTTTTTAGTCTGTAAAATACTAGTAATAATACCAGTAGGTTGTTGAAGGAATTTATATATATATATCCATTAAAGATTTCTGACATTTAATAATATGGCCCTTAATACATTGTAGCTGCTAGTAATACTAATACTAATTCTAGTTTTGAGTTGATCACTTTTAGCTATGAGTCCATTCTCAGCCAAGTAAAATACTGACTGAAATCAAGATGTTAGCTAAGAACTAAGGTCTGACCTCTCCCACACAAATTTACATTTTAAAAGAGGTCTCTCAAAAATCTTTTTAAGATCCAAAGATGTGAAACCAGAATGACAGATCATGAGATTATTATTTTAGAGGAGGGGGTCCCACTTATGCCCTCCACTTATAAATGAAGCCAGTAGGGGGGTGAATGACTAGAGGAAAGGCAGGGAGCAAACAGGTGCTAAAGAGGTAGGCAGCTGCCCCCAAAAATCTGTTTGCTTTCCTGCCTAGAGCCAATGCTCAGAGACAGTTAGGATGGATGATATCCCCAAAGAGGCCTCATCAAAGATCTAAAAGCTTAGAGGAAAAGCAAGGAGGATGGTAGTATTAACTTGACACTTCCTATTTTTCCCTACTGGATCTAGAGCCCTTTCTTTTCATTTGTTAATTCACTGCTGGGAAGCTATTAACTCTGGCTCCAGCACATCAGATTTATGATTTTTTGGCAGTATATTCATTCTTTTAAAAAATATTTTTTTAATTGTAGATGGACACAATATCTTTCTTTCTTTATTTTTATGTGGTGCGGAGTTTCGAACCCAGTGCCTCAGGCATGCAAGGCAAGCGATCTACCGCTGAGCTACAACCCCAGTCCCATGGTATATTCATTTTAAAGAAATATAATAAAAACATTTCTATATGCCGTATGCAGATTCTGACAAAATATTATTTGTACCTATACAAAAGCATCATACAATTAAGATATTCTGAACAATCTCTATAGTAAGAATTTAAATTATCTGTATTATCTTTTCATGCATTTAAAAATGTTTCACACTTGAAATTCAAAATAGTAGCGACTGAATGGCTTTTTAAAACCATATATGCTGGGCTGGGATTGTGGCTCAGTGATAGCAGGCTTGTGTAGCATGCGTGAGACACTAGGTTCCATTCTTAGCACAGCATATAAATAAAGTAAAGGTCCACTGACAACTAAAAAACATATTTTTAAAAAAACCCATACATGCTAACTTTAAAGACCTTGCCTCAAAAATAAAAAATAAATAGATAGATAGACAAATAAATAAATAAATAAAATGAACAGGGCTGGTGATAGAGCTCAGTGATAGAATGCCCCAAGGTTAAAATGCCCAGTAGCATTCCTCCCCCAATTTAGAAAGGTAGCTAAGCTTTCTTACTTCAAATATCAATATTTCACTATAAACTCTAGTTATCTTCAAACTAATGATTTTTTTTTCAGCTGACCACACCTTTTTACTTTAATATCTTAAAAACACTTGGAAGGAAAGCATGGAATGGTAAAATACAGTTATAAGCATTGGAGATTCCTACAGGAGAACGGATGTCAATAGTATGAATCACATAATCTAATGGCTCAATTTTTAGATTCCGTCCTTTAAAAAAAATGTTTAAAGGAATATCAGGCAAGTTACTGTGAAAATAAACCCCAACCAGAAGAACTAAATTACCATTTAATAAAGTGAAAAGAATGAGGATAATGGCTAATGCATCTTCCTAAAAAAATTAAAAGTAAATAACTATGTTAAAATCTGAATAGAAGCCAAAATAAATTATGCTCTATTAATAACTTTCCCCTGGTCTCTCATGCAGTTAAATGATCTTCCTATAATATTTACATTTTATATAATTCTTAGTGTCTTCTAGGGACAATTTTACAATTATTATAAAATTGTAAGGCTATAAAATTAAAACTCCTTAATTTGGCTTATGAGAATTTTCAAATTGTAGCACTTTTCTACTCTCACCAGTGACTAGTCACTTCCCACACATCCTGTTAAAATGTTTTTATATACACATGACCATATTTTAGATAAGTGTAATTTTTTTAATATTTATTCATTTTTTTTTTTAGTTTAGGTGGACACAATATCTTTTTTTTTAATGTGGTTCTGAGAATCGAACCCAGTGCCTCACGCATGCTAGGCGAGCAAGCTACCACCTGAGCCACATCCCCAGCCCTAGATAAGTATAATTCTAAAAATTCTTTGTAACTGGGATATGGACTAGTTTCTAATATATTTATTTATTTATTTTAGTTGTAGGTGGACATGATATCTTTATTTATTTTTTATGTGGTGCTGAGGATCAAACCCAGTGCCTAACTGCTAGGTGAGCACTCTACCACTGAACTACAACTCCATGAGTAGTTTTGTTTGTTAATTTTTTTTTGTATTGTATATGGACAGAATGCCTTTATTTATTTTTATGCAGTACTAATGATCAAACCCAGTGCCTCACAAATGCTAGGCAAATGCTCTGCCACTGAGCTACAGCCCCAGCCCTGGATTAGTTTAATTTTTAAAAAAATTTTTTAGTTGTAGATGGACACAATACCTTTATTTATTTATATGTGGTGCTGAGGATTGAACCTGGTGCCTCACACATGGTAGCTGGAGCGCTCTACGGCTGGGCTATGAGCTCTATGGCCCAGCCCCCTGGACTAGTTTTTAATAGAAAATGGGCATGCACATTTTGTATAAACACACATTGTACTTCAATTAAAAAAAAGTACCACTGGGAATAAAGTGAATAAAAAATTGTGTCATAGTAATTATCTTTATCTCAATAAAGAAAACACTGAAAACCAGGCATAGTGGCACACACCTGAAATTCCAGCAACTTGTGAGGGTGACACAGGAGGATCACCAAGTTTGAGGCAGTCTCAGCAGTTTAGTCAGGGCTGGGGACATAGCTCAATGAGGTCTCACTTGAGACCTCTTGAGAGGAAGTAAACTGAAGCAGACATATGTTGAATCTTTAATAAAGATAATTTTTGTAAGGAGTTATGTTTCTTTTAACAGTAACAAATATATCCTCTAAAAGTTATTAAAAGTACTAAGAGTTGTTGTTTTCCATAATAAAAGCTAGGAGAAAATGATAATTTCAGTAGGAAGTAGGCTTTAAGAATTACATACCACCATAATCGTTACATGCACTTGGATAAGAGTAAAAAATAGTTTTATCCATAATTTGTAGTAATTAGGGTAAACCCTAGTCACTCCTTACAAGAAGTTTTCAATTTTCCACTTACTTCATGGAACCATCATAGTTCCCTGTTCTCTTCAGAGATGTTTGTAAAACACCAAGGGTCAAGCACAGTGCTTGGTACACAGAAAGGGGTTCGCTATTTTTGAATGAACAAATTATTGAACAAAATGGGCTCTCAAATTCTCTTAGGTACACTATTATGCCTATTATGTGCTTTGGCACTTCTCCATGTCAATCATGATGTATTTCCTTTCCTTTATCCCTAAAAAGGCTTTGGTTATTCTTTCTTCCTTTAGAAATCTAGAATCTATAATTACCCTGATCTCGCTTGAAACTCCTCATTAAACAATAAAGGATACCCCCCCCCTTTTTTTCCTGGGCCTTCCCTATGTCTCCAGCATAGCTCTCTTGAAGCAGGGACTGACTCTAGCTGAAGGTGTTTTAAAATAAAACCCCTAGAATACAAGTTCTGGCTTCCTCTGGTTATCTGAATACTTTACTTCCAACTCCTACTTACAAGTAATTAGTTCATGAGCAATTTTATCAGTGTCACACCAACATATTTATACATCAACCTACTGCAGTTAACTTAAAAACAATGGGGGGAAAACGTGAAAAAAAAAAACCTGAGCATTCTATCATAAGTCCAGTAATTGAGTTCAAATATTTTGTGTATGAAATGACTAAACATGTTGGGCAAGATGGTTCATTCCTGTAACCCCAGCGATTTGGGAGACTGAAGCAGTAGGATTCAAAGTATAAAACTAGCCTCTGCAACTAAGGAGAGCCAGTCTCAAAATAAAAGGGTGGAGGATGGGCTGGGGTTGTGGCTCAGAAGTAGAGTGCTCGCTGAGCATGCAGGAGGCACTGGATTTGATCCTCAGTACCGCATTAAATAAATAAATTGTGGGGGAAAAAAAGGGTGGAGGATGTAGATCAGTGGTGGGGAACCTCTCCAGTACAGATAGATAAAAATGCCTACATTCTAACACTTGTTCTAGTACATCTATGATTTGGCCTAACAATTGTATCCTTAGACTAAACATCAGGGTTTTTTTTCCCCCTTTGTGATGGGTTAAAAAAATTAAAAATGAATTATTTCAGTTTTCAGGGTATCTGAAAATGCTATGAATACAGGACACTTCTTACAATAATCTTTTTGCTAGAAAGCCCATATTTACAGAATCTCCTTATATTTTAGTTACTTTTCACCTATTTAGGGTGGGCCTAATGGCAAAAGTGTCTCCTGTTAGAGTCAGTAAATGATCTGGCACACATTTTCTTTCCCATATTGATTAGACTCCTGAGTATATGCTCCAGCCTCTTCAATCTCCCTCCATGGACAAATGTATTAAAATCTGTTTGTTCTACCTAACACTGCAGGAAAGAAAAAAACTTCAAAGCACCTTTTTTTTTTTCCTGCTACCAAAGCCAAAACAGTTCCCCTTCTCTGTACTGCTAACATTCAAAAACCAAAACTCAACATTCACAGGTTTTTTTTTTTTTTTTCTTTTCTTTCAGGCTAAGTAGTTTGTCTGATGCCAGTCAGATTCTGCCCTTAAACGACCAATCAGCAGATAATTTTCTTAAATACCATCAAAATATTATAATACTCAGTAAGATTCAATTTCGTAGATGAAAAGTTTGGTACTATAAGTTTTCTTTCAAACTACAAACAGGATAATCTATAAAGGGTGGACAATTAGGTAGAAATAATATATTTCTGATATTTAACCCAAATCTTCAATAGCTTTTTCTATTTTAAATATTCCAAAAAGTATAACACTAAATATTATGTTAAATGCTGGCTCGTTACTCACTTGAAATTCTTTAAGCTAAAAAACTGCAAACAATTAGGATTTTGGAAGAAAAAGATCGATGCACAATTAAAATAGTTCAATGAGAAAGTTGAAAATTTTCGACTATTTGTTCAATATCAGAATGTCTCAATTTCAATTTGAATAGTCTACAGTATTAAATACTGGACAACCGCAAAATCACAAACGCCACATTAATCGGAGTGGGTACAGAAAACCGGAAAGTGGCAAAATGTTTCCAGGCTCTTTCAAATTCCCTGAGATGCTAAATTAGGGACAAAAGGATGAGGTTCCAAGGATACAAAGTTTCATCTCTGTTAGGACAAATAAAACACTGAATTTCGAGTTGTGAAATATTCTATTAACTTGTGTTTTAACTCCTGCGTGGATCGGCATCGGATCACGTCGAACAGTCAAGTCTTTTTCTTGTTTACACCAAGTGCTGGTTTTGAAGACAGCGCAAAAAGGAATTCCGGGTCCACCCCTACTTCTGCCCCACAGGCAGCTACTTAACAGATAATAAGGAATTCCAGTGGAGGGCCTCAAGGTCTTATTTCCATGCTAATTTGCTAATTAAGGTGTAAAGGGGGTGGGGGCTTGAGCGAAAGTGAATCTCCTGTTACTAAAGGGCTTTCCTTCTAATATTAAATTTGCAAGAAAAGTACCCAGTTATCAGTGAAATTTACAACAGCTCAACTCTGCCGCTGCAACAATTGTTATTTCTCGCTATCTTTTCATGGGGGTTAGTGGGGTGGGTCCCACCTCCTCTGAAGCTTGAGTAGGCGTTTTCCTCCTCCCCACACTGACCTGTTTCTCGGGCTCCCCGAAAAGAGTTGCGCCTACTAGCCTTGCTCCCCCTCGAGGGCCAGCGGGAATGATTTGAGGAGGCTGGTATGCAAAAACTGGAATGTCTGTAAGAGGCAGCAGGTGCAGGCAGCGCTGGGACCCGACTGAGGGAAGGAAGATCCCGAGAAGCCCCTTCCTCCCAAACACGGCACTAGAAACCTCCCCCCGAAAAGCGCCGCAGAAACTTTGAGCATCACTTTGCGGTCATCAGAGCCTCGGGCAGGATGCGGTTCTCTCTCCACGGTGCGAGCGCAACCCCGGGCCCTAGCCGGCTCTGATTCGCGACCCCGATTCCTCGGCGCTCCCGCCCGAGGGCAGGGAACAGCTCCCCTCCGAGTCCTTCGAGACCCCCAGTCTCCGCCCGCTCCGGCCCAGGATCTCTGGTCCCTGGGGACGCAGCATCTCCGAGCCCTCGTGAGGTGGTCCCCAGAACACTGGCCCGAGCATCGCAAGACCCACCGCAACTTCCCAGAGGCGCCAATTCTAAATTCGCCGGACCCGCCGCCGCCTCCGCGCGCCCCTCAGCTCGTTCCGTAGCCCCCTCTCCCTCCCTCAGGAGCCCCTGCGTCCTGCGCGGCGGGAAAGCGTCGCCAGGTGCCTCCCGGCCCCTGGGCTCCCGTCGGACGTCTGCTCCGGCAGGGGGCCCCGCTCCTCCAACCGCCGCGGCCGCGCGCCCTCACGCCCTCACGCACTCACCGGTCCGAGCCGGAGCGGCCATCTTAGCGCGCACCCCCGGCCCGCGCCCCAGTTCGGCGGCGGGGGCTGCAGGTCCCGCGGCTACGTCAGCGCTGACGCCTCCGGCTCTGTCCCGCCCCTCCCTTCCCCGGCCGCGGGCCCGGCGGCCGCTTCCCGAGGGCGCTCCCGGCCCCCGGCCGACTCGGCACGCACGTGGCCCTGCGCGGACGACAGCAGCGCCTCCAGGGCGGGCTCCGCACCCGTCGTGGCCATGGGGCCTGGAAGGTAAACCAGCTTTTCCTCGGTGCGGGTGAGATGCGGAGTATTCCGCAGGCGCCCATCACGTTCCCGGAATTTCTGCGAATCCCACGGCTTCGAACTGTTGGGCAGAAACGCGAGCCAGTTCCCTTCCCTTCAAAATCTGCCCAATTTCAGAGGCGTAGAAATTCCTTCAGAGAACCTCACCTCCCCGTGCAGGCGGCCGGGTGTAAGCCGCCGCGGCAGTGAACACTGTGAATTGGGCTTCTTCACACGGCGGCAGGGTTACTCAGGGTCCAGAATGGGAACGCCCAGAGGAGGGAGATTGCAGGAGCGCGATCCCAGTCGGCGGCGCAAGTTGGGCAAATTTGCAATTTCCAATTCCGGATAATGAAGTCGAAGTCGATACCTTAAAGAAATAAGAATAGACTGGAGTGGGGTGGGAGGATGAGATCTGCAGGTACCTAAAAATTAATCCGTTAATGTTTTTGGAGCTCTTCTCTTTGCTCAGCTTTGAGCCAGTTCTACCTCAGGTACCCTGTGGGGTACTGAAAATTAAGATTCTTCTCAAGGGAGAGTTTAAAAAGCTACAAGTCGAACGTGCGAAGTCAACCTGTCCGCGGAATGGAAAATCTTTCAGTAAGGCGAGCCCCAAAACTGTCTTTAAATCAACAGTTACCCTCTAGGGAATATCTTTCCATTGGTGTGACCAACGGTATCTGAAAGGATGAACTGCTAACCAAAGGAAAACGGCTAAGGTGGGGCAGAGTAACTTTTGGGAATTCTTAGGTAGGTAACAAAATAACAATAAGGTCTAATCGAGTCATATTTTTAAAAAAAAGCCGAATATGTGCATGAGGATTATAACTGCAAAGTGTAGTTACGCAAATAAAGATTAAAGGAATGAACTTGCATAATTTAATGGTTCAATCTTCTTTTCCTATAAATAGTGGCATACAATTCCAATTCAGTTCAGACTCCAGTGCACTCCCCCCAGTTGAAACACAGGAACTAATGTAATCTTGCCTAACACCTGGGTATCTAAAAATTACTGAAAGCATTACATGATCTTTGGGGAGGCGGTTGCTGCTTCTGGGAATTGAAACCAGGACCTGGAGATGCTCCACCATTGGGCTACATCCCCAACCTCAATGACACCTCTCTCTCTCTTTTTTTTTTTAATATTTATTTTTTATTTGGTGCTGAGGATCGAACACAGGGCCTCGGCTCGTGCTAGGCGAGAGCTCCACCGCTGAGCCACAATACCAGCCCCCCTCAATGACATCTCTTAAGAGGAAATATTTCATTAAGTATTTCTGACATACAGAATATTTTTTTCCTATATTTCCTTAAAAGAGAAATATAAGATCAAATTCTTACTTTTTTTTTAAATGCCACTAAAGACGTTCTTAAAGTTCATTTGTCAGATTGTATTAGTGTTACTTAGAATAATGTAACTGCTACTCAGCACTGAAGCCAGATTTAAAGTTAGGTAGTCAGTGTAGTTAGGTAAATCGGGTCTAATATGGAGTGAAATCTAAAATGGAGGCCATGTTGAGAATGAATTTCAGGAAAAGTTGAGCAACTCTTGGAATGTTAATGAAGCCCAGGAAACAGCCCCCAACAGATTTGAAGATAGCCCATCCCAAAGAAATGTTAATGAACAGCAAACTTGACTTGGAAGTGCCCAGATTACTTCTTTGGCCCACCTGTGTCCCAACCCTTTCGGCCTTCCCACCTTCCCACCTACATTCCATCACCAAAACTATAAAAAGCAGAACACATTCGCCCTTCAACGGGTTCCACCTCTTGGGTACCCCTTCTTCTTTTCTGCTGTCCTTTATTAATAAACTTCTAATTTTCCACTCTGACCTTGCCTCCGAGTGCTTCTCTGGTGTTATTCTTCAACATTGGGGAAGCAAGGACTTGTCACGGGTCAACAGCGGTAACAGCACTATAGGAATTGTTAAACAAATCTGGTATAGCCATATGGCAGATTGCATAATTATCAAATCTTATTTTCAGAAAATATTAAGTGAAAGAGTCTTCTTCATAAATTTCTTACTGGTACTACATAATCCCTCCTCCCTTTTGCAAAGATTATTGGACTTGGATGGACTCTAGGACTAGGGGTAATCTGTGGGAAGCCTGTTAAAATTGCCCAGACACTGAGCAAGGTGGAAGGAGAGGTTGGGGTAGACTGAAATGGTTTAAAGGTACAATGAAATGACACCAGGAAGCAAGAGCCACAAGGGAATAGAAGTATAATCAGAAGTATCAGTGGTCTTAAAGCAAGACGCAAAAAAAAAAAAAAAGAGAGAATTGACTATTTAAAAATGTTTGTATATATTATATTCATATTGAGCAACACTGAGAAGGAATCCAAAATTTCTATAATGGTGTTACGACTACAAGTGATTTTAATTTTTCTAAGTCTCCTACAATGATCGTAATTAAACAAAATAGAAAAACAATGATCTTAAAGGGGGATGTAGCTCAGAAGGTAGAGTGCTTGTCTAGTACTGCATAAGGCCCTGGGTTAATCCCCAGCATTTCAAAACAAAAAACTGTTGTAAAGAGTTAAATGCGATGGGATACAGATCAGTGGTAGAGCACCACTTGCCTAGTATGTACAAGGTTCAATCCCCAAAAAGTTAAATAAAATGAAGACCATTGTTGGTTGAGAATTCCAATCAGGAAACAAGTTGCATGTGAACAAACTGATTAGCCAACAGAGGTTCAGAAAAAGGAGACTTTCTCTTTTATTGAATTTATTTTTCCATATTTTTATTTTTGCTTTACAATTGTACGTAATGGTACGATTCATTTGTTCATGCACACTATGTAACAATTCATTTGGTTGATACCATTGCCTAGTATTTCCCTTTCCTCTAGAGAAAAGAGAATTTCTGAGATTATAAATGGCTTCTGGGGAAAAGGGGGCACTTGGATTGGGTCTTTAAAGCCTAAAGTGATGTGAATAAATGAAGGAGGAGCTGAGTTGGGAAGAAAAAAAGACAAGCTGAGGTGGAGAGTACTGAATAATACATCCTTGATAAAATGTCTTTTATAAAGATTATAAACTAGACGGAGGGAATGGAGGAGACTGGAGGGAAATTATCTGAAGATTATCATTTGTAATTAAAGAGAATAAATGTTTGTTTTTGTTTTTGTGGTGCTGGGGATAGCACCCAGGCCCTTGTGCATGCTAGGCAAGTGCTCTACCATTGAGCTACATCCCCTGCCCAAGAATAATGTTTACAGCATAGGTTTTTCTTTATTTTATTACTATTAATATTTATGCAACTTTTAGATATCCCCAGCTACCAATTTATTCCTGGCCTAAATAATGGTACTTTCCAGCTCTAGGACCTCCCTATTGCAATCCAATTTTTACATAGCTGTCTTCCTCATTCTTATCCTTTAATTTTCGTATTTGTTTTTACCCATTTCACCAAGTCTAAAGTTTTTATTATAACATTAAAAAGAATGCCTCTTTCCCTTCCCACCTTCATCAACTGATGTCCCCAAACTTACCTAGTATATCCTCAAAAATCAGTCTTTCCCCAAACTGGCCTTTGGACCGCTAAGAGGAGAGCCCCTTTATGGTCTTTCACACTTCAGGCACTTTCCATCTTTAAATCAGGGCAGATGTTTTATCTACTAAGTAGAAAGTCCTCCAAGTTTTACTCCTGCAAATCATCACAATCAGCCTCTTTCAGGGCTGTCTGAAACAATCACCTCTGGGGGACTGCTTTCCTGGTAACCAGGCTTCCAGATTCACATCCCCCAACCCAGCAGTACATTATTATGCAGTCACTGCTTTTGTTCTGAATTCTGAGCCTGGTTCTATTTGCAAAGTAACCTTTTGCCCCATTTGTATACTTCTCAACAGCTCTTAATATAGTCTGGGCCAAAAATACTTTTAAAAGTTCTAATGAATTAACAAAATTAGAAGTTCCCTAATATGGAAGTAATGTATCAGGGGTTTCCCTTGTTTTTACAGTCCTCAAATTGGGAGAAATGACAGTTTGCCCTTTTCCCAAGGCAAGCAATTAGTTTCCTAAACAATTTACACTACCGAGGATGTAACTTTTTTTTTTTTTTTTTTTGAGACAGGGTATTGCTAAATTGCCAAGGTTGGCATCGAACTTGCAGTCCTTCGGCCTCTGCTTCCCCAGCAGCTGAGATTACACTATGGCAGACTAACAACATAAATTTTAACGATTCTGATCCCTAATTGGTATGTAACTACTTTTTTCTGAGTTACAACACAAACTATGCTGAGAGAAGAGAATGAATGAATTACAGAATTCATTCCATAAAACCTAGAGGTACTTTTTATGCTTAGTGTTTGTTTTTAGATTATTTTTTTTTAATTTTCTTAGTTGTAGATGGACACAATGACTTTATTTTTCTTTATTTTTATGTGATGCTGAGGATTGAACCCCATGCCTCACACACGTTAGGTGAGCACTCTTACCACTGAGCTACAGCCCCAGCCCTAGATTTTTTTTTTCTTTTTTTTTTAGAGGAGGTGGGGGGGAGATAATTTTTTAATATTTATTTTTTAGTTTTCGGCAGACACCATTTTGTTTGTATGTGGTGCTGAGGATCGAACCCCAGCAGCACACATGCCAAGCGAGCCCGCTACCGCTTGAGCCACATCCCCAGCCTTATTTTTATTTATTATTTTGGACCTAGGAATCAAAGCCAGGACCTCTCATATGGTAGGCAAGTACTCTATCACTGACCAACACACCTAGCCCAACTTTTAGTATTTTTGAAATCCAGGCTTTCATGGATCTGTGAAATATCTTTGAAATTATAATTGTAGACTAAAGAAAGATTTATGATTTTGATAATTTGGGGAAACTACTTACAAGAATTGCTGAAGTTTTATAGATTGAATGTTCCTGTCTAAATTTGATCATTTGACATTTTTTTTGAACACCTGTGTGCTTGGTACCATGCTAGGCACTGAGATATTCATAACCTTTATGTCAGCATTCCGAAGAGAAAAAGAATTGAATAGAGGAAGTAGGTAAAGAAATACTAGAGAGGGGACTGGGGTGGAGCTCAGTGAGAAGCACTTGCCCAGCATGCTTCCAGGCCCTAGGTTCCATTCCCAGCACCTCAAAGAAACAAACAAACAACACACACACACACACACACACACACACACACACACACACACAAAGAGCTTAGCCATAAAGTTAATTAAAATGTAGTAAAACACCGCAGTTGAATTTTTCAAATGAGAGGACCCGAACAACCTTAATTTCAGATAAATGTGTAAGAAGTTGAGAAAGTAGTGTGGAGAACTGAGATGAAACCTCAATGTAGCTTTAATTTGCATTTCTTTACAATTGCTAGAGATATTGAACATTTTTTTCAAATATTTGTTGACCATTGTATTTCCTTTGAGAAGTGACTTTTTAGTTCCTTTTCCCATTTATTGATTGGGTTATTTGTTTTGGGATTTTTAGTATTAAGTGTTTTGAGTTCTTTGTATATCCTGGATATTAATGGCTTATCTGAGGAGCAGGTGGCAAAGATTTTCTCCCATTCTGTAGGCTCTCTCTTCTTTTGTTTTTTGCTTTGAAGAAGCGTTTTTTTGGTTTTGTTTTTTCTTAATAGGGATTGAACTCGGGGCCACTCAACTGTTAAGCCTTGTCCCTAGCCCTTTTTTTGTATTTTATTACAGACGGGTCTCACTGAGTTGCTTAGTGCCTCGCCATTGCTGAAACTAGTTTTGTACTCGTGATCCTCCTGCCTCAGCCTCCTGTGAAGAAGCTTTTAAATTTGATGCCATCCCTTTATTGATTTTTTATTTTACTTCTTGTGCTTTAGCAGTCTTGTTAAGGAAGTCAGTTCCTGAACTGACATGTTGAATGTTGGATCTATATTTTGTTCTAGTAGGTGCAGGGTTTTTGATCCACTTTGTGTTGAATTTTGTGCAGGGTGAGAGATAGGGGTTAAATTTTATTCTACTACATATGGATTTCCAGTTTTCCCAGCACCATTTGTTAGAAAGGCTATCTTTTCTCCAACATATGTTTTTGGCACCTTTGTCTAGTGTCAGAATAACTATTTATGTGGGTTTGTCTCTGTGTCTTCTATTCTGTTGGTCTTCATGCCTGTTTTGGTGCCAGTACCATGCTCTTGTTGTTATTATAGATCTGTATAGTTTGAGGTCTGGTAGTGTGATACTTCCTGCTTCACTTTTCTTTCTTTTTTTTTTTTATTCTGGGGATTGAACTCAGGGGCACTTGACCACTGAGCCACATCCCCAGCCCTATTTTGTATTTTATTTAGAGACTGGGTCTCACTGAGTTGCTTAGTACCTCCCTTTTGCTAAGTCTGGCTTTGAACTCTTGATCCTCCTGCCTCAGCCTCTAGAGCTGCTGGGATTACTTGGCCTGCTTCACTTTTCTTGCTAAGGATTACTTTGCTATTCTGGGTCTCTTACTTTTTCAAATGAATTTCACGATTGCTTTTTATACACAATGGAGTATTACTCAGCCATAAAGAACTGCTGTGACATTTGACAGTAAATGGATGGAACTGTAGACTATCATGCTAAGTGAAATATAAGCCAGTCCTCAAAAGTCAAAGGTTGAACGTTTTCTCTGATATTCGGAAGCTAATCCAAAATAAGGTGTGTGTGTGGGAGGGGTGGATAAACAAAAAGAATAGAAGAAAGATCAGTGAAGTAGACAAAGAGAAATTAAGGGGAAGAAAGAAGGCATGAGATAGGGGAAGACAGTGGAATGAATCTAACTTTCCTATGTACACAAATAAACATACCACAGTGAATCTTTCCATGATACACAAGACACTAAGTTAAAAAAAAAAACTATAAGTAAATAGCAGAAAGATCAATAGAATAGAGGGAAGGGAAACAGAAGGTAGGAGTGAGGGAGGGGAGGAGGAAATACTGGGGGACTGAATTAGAACAAATCATATTCCATGCTTTTATAATTATGAATTATAAAAATGAATTCTATTGTCATGTATAAAGAGAACCAGTTTTTAATTTTTTTAAATAGTTGTAGATGTACAGAATGCCTTTATTTTGTTTATTTTTATGTAGTACTGAGGATCAAACCCAGTGCCTCATATGTGCTAGGCAAGTGCTCTGCTACTGAGCTACAACCCCAGCCTCTAAAGAGAACCAGTTTTAAAAAAGAAAAGTGAGGGGCAGAGTTTGCAGGGTGAACTCAAGAGCTCACACACTCTAAGCGTTTGTTTTACTACTGAGCTATACCCTCAGCCCTAGCATTAATTCTAAAGAAGCTTGAGAGTGGCAGCAAGTAAAGAAGATACATGCAAGCTGAGTAGACAGTACCAAAGTTGATTTGGTTTATTTTTTTTTAAATTTTTTTTTAAAGAGAGAATGTGAGAGAGAGAGAGAGAGAGGGAGAGAGAGAGAATTTTTTTTTAATATTTATTTTTTAGTTTTCGGCAGACACAACATCTTTGTATGTGGTGCTGAGGATCGAACCTGGTCCGCACGCATGCCAGGCGAGCACGCTACCGCTTGAGCCACATCCCCAGCCCCATTGATTTGTTTTTAGAAGATTTTTTTGGTGTTGATGATGGAACCCAGGGCCTCATACTTGCTAACTAAGCACTTGCTCTACCACTGAGCTACACACCAGCCCCTAAACAACTTTCAAGTGTATATGTGGTGGTCTGTGAGGGAAACTTCTTCCTTGGAGGCGAGTTTCCAACATAGGCCTCCTGAAAGTGAAACTGAGCTAGGGCTTAGGTATGAAATAGATGGAGCATAGTGAGGCTAGCTTGTTTGTTTCTTTATCTGAAATCCACTCCACCTCCTCCTATTCAACTTTTCAGAAATCTCAGGCTGCTTTTATGCTTAGGGCTTTACTGTAGAATCAAATCAATTTCCTTTCTGCATGAAAACTTTCCCTATATTTTTTCTGGAATAGATGGCCCAAGCTTTCATTTTCTAAGGTGCTCAATCATCATGTAGTAAAAGGATCTATTTGTAAAATAATAGTGTTGTGTTTAGTTTTGTTTTGCATTTCTGGCTCTTTAAGTCTTTCTAATGGACCCTCCATTAGATATCCAGAACTTTAAACATTATACAACTCAGTGGGACATATATTTTTCTAAGCCCAGGTCCTAGGATAAGCTATGAGAGAGTGGGTCAGTACGCGCGCGCGCACACACACACACACACACTCACACAATATGTATTTATAAATATACATAATTATATAATAATTTATGTAGTTACAATCACAGTGTATCACAGTTTATTCAGTTATTTTTAATTTTTAAAAAAATTCTTGCATGGTTTTTCCTCTGTCTTATTTGTGAAGTTAGGAAATCTGTCCTTTTTCTCAGAGGGATGTTTTAAGGATCAAATGAGGTTTCACGTGTGAAAATTCTACTTACCATGTCAGAGAAATGTTATTTATCATTATTTCTTCAAGGGTCATTATCACCTTTAAAGATTCAGTTCCGAAACTGAGTTTTATTCATATCTATAACCCCCATAGAAACTAATGGAGAACCTTTCTTCAAAGTAGGTAAGCAGTTTACCTTAAATCATGTTTTACTTTAGTACTAAAGTAAGATTAATTTGAGAATGAATACCATGAATGTTATGTTATAATGATTATAGTACTCTGAGAAACATGGACAACAAAGTTTTATCCTCCCTTTCATTATAGCAGATCTCACTGTGAGGCTCATAGCAGAGGGAAAAGTATCTGCTGAGGGAGAGGGAGAAGGAAAGAGAGAGGTCTTGAAATTTTAACTTTTAAAGTGTTAATAAACTGTGTCAAAAAAAAAAGCCAGCAGTAATCTTTCATTAGGAAATGACTATTGGGATACCCAAGTTTTACTTTCATACTTTATCCTTTTTAAAAATGTTGATACCAGGGATTGAACTCAGGGGGTGCTCAACCACTGAGCCACATCCCCAACCCTTTTTATTTTTTATTTAGAGATAGGGTCTCATTAAGTTACTTAGGGCCTTGCTAAGTTGCTGAGGCTGGCTTTGAATTTGTGATCCTCTTGCCTCAGAGTTTCCTGAGTAGCTGGGATTACAAGCATGGACCACCATGTAAGCTGTGTATCATATTTCTTTATCCATTGGTCTGTCCATGGACACTTAAGTTGTTTCCATAATTATTTATATTCCCTTTTCCCCACCATCCTGGTGCCTGACATATATCACACACACATTCAGTGTGTTGAAATGAATTGTCTATGAAATCAGGTGTGCTCTGAAACAATGTAATTAGTGGTGATACTGACTGTCAAATATGTTGTCATGAGTGCACCAAGGCCTCTTCTATCATGTTGTAGTGGGAAGAATGCTTGAAAATGGGGCTGAAGACCTGTGTTCAAATCTAGACTCTACCATTAATTAGTTGTGTGACTATTTTTTTGTGCCATGGTTAGTGAATGAGATTGTATGCCTTCTCATCTACTCATGTATTCTGTAATCCACCCTCTCATACATCATGAGTTTTTCTGTCTGCTAGATCATTACCAGTAGCATAGAAGTAGACTCATTTCTCCCTTTTTGAAAATACTTTTTCTTAACTACTCCACCATTGTTCCATTTCTCTGTTTTCTTAATAACACATGTCCTTGAAAATGTTCTATGCTTTCTGTCTCCAACCCTTCTCTTCCTGTTCTCTCTCTTTTTTTTTCCTTACTGGACATTGAACTCAGGACCCTATACTTGCTAGGCAAACAGTACTCTATGACTGAGATACATTCTTAGCACCTTTAAATTATTATTATTTTTTTTAAATTTTGAGACAGTCTCACTAAGTTGCTTAGACTGACCTCAAACTTGTGATCTTCCTGCCTCAGCCTCCTGAGTAGCAGGGATTATAGGCAGGAATGAGCCACCATGCCCCATCCTGTCATCTCTTAAACTTAATCTGGTTAGGTTTTCTCCTTTTCTGTGGTGCTGGGAATTAAACCTAGGGTCTTGTGCATGTGAGGCAAGTGCTATGCTGCTGAGCTACAACCTTAGCCCTGCCCTCCCAATCCTTTGTCTGTGTGTGTCCTGCTGGCCATCTCACATGTACCTGCATGCAGATGTATGTGAATATATGTGTATACTCTATGTTCATTGCTCTCCAGTCAGGCTTTCTGAGCTATCATCAGAGAAGTTGTTTTATGAGTGTCTGACACCATCCAGAAACTTCAGGCAGACTGGGGAACAAGAATGAGGGTCAGGGCTGGGGATGTGGCTCAAGCGGTAGCACGCTTGCCTGGCATGCGTGTGGCCCGGGTTCGATCCTCAGCACCACATACAAGCAAAGATGTTGTGTCCGCCGAAAACTAAAAAATAAATATTAAAAAAAAGAATGAGGGTCAGAGATGAGCACTGTAGACAGATATTCCTTAAAATGTTTTTTTTTCTTGTTTTCTTTTTTTTTGGCGGGGGATGCTTGGAGACCACACATCACAGGAAAAAGGATTAATAAATATCTTTTCCTGGAGCATCTTGTAAAGTGCGCTTTTCTGTTCTCAGCCCTTATAACAAAATGCATAGATTTGTTACCCCAGCAAATGGGCTGGAAAATGTTTCACCAAGAACCTCTGCGTAATTTTGTCAGTCAAAGTGTAGTAGTGCTTAGTGATGCACTGGTCTATCTTGCATTTTCTCCAAGAGCTTTGGTTTCATGAAGTACTTTTTTTTATCGACCTGTTTTTGTGAGGCTCTAATGGTGCTGGCTCTAACTGTTGCATCTTATATTAGTAGCCAGTGTTGATTTGGCCAGTTGGGCTGGTTGGATAGATTTCTTGTTTCCCTCCAGAAACTATACTCTCTCGTAGAGCACTGCCTTTCCAGACAGTTTTTACAAGTCTTTTGCCTTTAGCTCTGTAAAATGTTAGCATGATTCTTTTTGCTTTGGTACTGGGGATTAAACTCAAGGACAATTAACCACTGAGCCACATCCCCAGCCCTTTTTTGTTTTATTTAGAGATAGTCTCACTGAGTTGCTTAGGGCCTTGCTAAATTGCTGAGGCTGGCTTTGAACTCTCAGTCCTCCTGCCTCAGCATCCTGAGCTGCTGGGATTACAGGTGAACACCACTGTGCCCAGCAACTCTTAAAAGATTATGTTACTGAATTGTGAAATATTACGTGAGAAAACTCCTGAGATAGGTGTGACTCAGAGGTTTTCAGGGTATGAACTAAAATAAAATTTAGTGGTTTTGGAATCAAATAGATTTTCATTTAAATCTTCTTTTCTCCCATGCAAAACAGGAGGTCTTACAGAGTTATTTTGAGGATTGAATGAGGTAATATATGTAAAATGTAATAGCCATTTGTGTACAGCACACAATAAATGGTAGGTGATTGCTGTTTGTGGTGAGAGTACTTTATTATTATGGTGACTATATTTTATTGCTGAAAATAGTAGTAACTACAGTAAGAATAAGCAACTACAGAGTTAATAGTACTAGATTAGATGGTAGAAGTTGATGATCCTTTACTCTGACAACCACTGTGTCTCATTATGGAGTAGGAAACAATCAATTTTGATTATCTAGATTCAAGTTTTATTTGTTACATACATAATATGAGGACAAATAGGTAATTATATCTGTGAAGCTTTATGTAATTTGTATAGTTAGAAATCACTTAAGGAAATACCTGTAGGGAATATAGCTCACTTGGTAGAGTGCTTGCCTTGCATGCACAAGGCCCTGGGTTCAATCCCCAGTAAACCCCCCCATCAACACAGCAAAAAAAAAAAAAAAAAGGAAATACCTGTAGAAAGAAGCTCCATCATCTCTAAATATGACTCTACACAACAATCCAGGGAGGAATTATGCAGGCCAGGCTGTGGAGTCAGATTCTGAGTCCAGGAACTTAGGTACAGAAGAGAGAGGGGAAAGGGAAGTTGTGAATATATAAGGAGAGCGTACCTCTTGATGTTGTTAGAGAAAGGCTGAGGCAGGAGAATTCCAAGTTTGAGGCCAGTCTGGGCTATTTAGTAAGACCCTGTCTCAAAATAAAAATTAAGAAAACGGCTGGGGGTGTAGCTTAGTGGTAAAATGTTCTTGGAGCAAGCCAGGAGGTTTCACAGTAGTATGTTCTTTCTTCCTAGATAGTAAATTCTTAAAGACAAAGGAAAATAAAGAATTCAAAGAGGAAAATGGAGTTTTCAAAGTGGTGTTTATGGGAACTGTTCACTACAAAAGGAAGTATCACATAATCTCACACTGTAAATTCTGGTCATCTTACCAACTGTGTACATATGATCCCCAGCTAGGTAAAAGACAAGGACTGGTAGGAAGTACACCAAATGTTAACTACCTTTTCTCTAATAGGATTAGAAATGATTAATATTTTTGTTTTGTTTTTTGTGGTGTTAGGTATGGATCTCAGGGCCTACCACATGCTAGGCAAATGTTCTACCACTGAGCTATATCTCCCAGCCACAAATGTTCTTTTAAAATTCTCTTTTAGTCATTTCCATAGTCATCTTTATAATGAAAATTTCATTTGTAGATATTTTAAAAGGGCAACATTTAAAACATATCTCCCATACATAGGGAACTATATATCGATGGTAGCAATTATTTCATAAGCACTACTATATATGCCAAGAACTATACTAAGCAGTTCAGAGGTATTTTGTCATTTAATCCTCATGATAAACCCATAAAGTATATATTATCATTTCCACTTAGAGGTAAAACATTAGAGTCCAGAGAAAGCAAGCAACTTATTTCAGATCATGTAGCTAGAAGGTGTCAATGCCAGGATGTGGATACAGCAGTCCTACTCCAGAGATTCCTGGACCATTTCCACTATGTCTCTGTGCCTTAGTCTATACACACATTGAGACAAGGGAGGCTTTCTGCCTGGAGTCTAGCTATGCCACACACCATATCTGTTGGATGACTTCTAACTTATTTGAACTTTTAAAAACTTACATAAATAGGCCTCTAAATGCTCTGACAAGAAATGTTTTTGCTTTTCTTAGAATTCTTATGGAAAAGGGGCAAATATTTCATTAAGAATATCAACTGGAGGGCTGGGGTTGTAGCTCAGCAGTAGAGTGCTCGCCTAGCATGTACGAGCTCCAGGGTTTGATCCTCAGCACCACATAAAAATAAATAAATAGAATGAAGGTATTGTGTCCAAATACAACTAAAAAATAAATTTAAAAAAGAATATCAACTAGAAAGTTATATTCAAATATACACAAAAAGATTTGTTTTTGAGTAGACAATCTGAAAAATTCTAATTTTTAAAAAAAATATCATTAATGTGGTTTTTGCTTTTTAAGCCATTTCTGTGGATCTAGGTTTCTGAACCCTATGACTTAGTGCTTTTAGGAATAATTGTAAATAAGCAGAAAATGCAGACTTTCCCCCCTTTACTAGTTAGTGCAAACAGTATGGAAAGATACTGGTAAGTTAGCAAAAATGTGGGTAGATTAAGATTGTCATTTTTGCAGTAGAAATTCCTTCTGTTATTTTCTAGCAAAGAGATTTTAGGGTTGTAAAGCCCAGGCCAGCAGTTGATCTGGACATTGTAAGCCCTTCCATTCCTCTCTCTTCTTCTTCCTGGTGTTCTTGTCTTACCCAGAGCAACTGGGGACTCAGAGTTTCCTGAGGCAGCCCTTCCTTCTGTTTTAGGACCACTAAAACTTTTTTAGGACCACTAACAACTTTTCTTGATGTTGAGTGGAAATTAGTCTTCTGGTGGCTTCTTATTGATTCTTTTTTTTTTTTTATTTTTTTTATTTTTTAGTTATTGGCGGACAGGACATCTTTGTTTGTATGTGGTGCTGAGGATCGAACCTGGGTCGCACGCATGCCAGGCGAGTGCGCTACCGCTGAGCCACATCTCCAGCCCCTTCTTATTGATTCTTAAAGTAATTAAAAGAGCAATTTCAACAGATCTGGAACAAGCCTTAGACTTATTTTGTAGTTTCTACTAGTTGAAGTGGGCCCTTGATATACTTTTTGGTACTTGGATGTTGTACAAATAAGTGACATCCCCAGCCCTTTTTATTTTTTATTTTGAGACAGGGTCTTGCTAAGTTGCTGAGGCTGGCCTTATAACTGTCTTGTCTCAGCCTCCAGAATCACTAGGGTTAGAGGCATATATCACACTGTGGCTAGTTCCTTGATATGCTTTCTATCATTATTTCAGATTTATGAATTACTATGTTATATATACACTCTCATATTTTTCAGTGCTTTCTGTGTAATACATTGTACTCTGTTGTATCAGAGGGAGGCTGGGATAATTTACACACACACACATACACACAGACACACACTCACACTCTCTCATATTCTCTCACTCCATTTGTTTGCTACCTATCATGTTCCTAATCCTAACAAGGCATAGTTTATTCCCATTTTACAGATGAAGAAACTGAGCTTGAATAACTCTTCAAAATTGCCATTAGAACATAGAGTTCATGTGGAATGGATGCTAGGACTTTGAACCCTTGCTCTTTTCATTGCAATTGATGAATGCCAGGTCAAATGGAGTGTCTCTGGTGAAGGTAGGGCAAGCCATTGCAGAAGCCCACAGAATGTTTTGGAGCTAGACTCAGTCTTACAGGTTCTTGATTAATTAATTAATTTTTTTCCGTTAATTTGCCTTGTCTACTGGATGTTATTTAGCTTTTTTTTTTTTTTTTAAAGAGAGAGTGAGAGGAGGGAGAGATAGAGAGAGAGAGAGAGAGAGAGAGAGAGAGAGAGAGAATTTTTAATATTTTTATTTTTTAGTTCTCGGCGGACACAACATCTTTGTTGGTATGTGGTGCTGAGGATCGAACCCGGGCGGCACGCATGCCAGGCGAGCGCGCTACCGCTTGAGCCACATCCCCAGCCCTGGATGTTATTTAGCTTTAAAGTATCAATTGGGTTCATCTTTTCCCAAGTTCTTGTAGACAGTGGTGCCTGTTTGATCCTTTGACTTGCAAGAACTTGTGGAGGGCAGCTGCTCTTAGGTTGGACTCTGCTTCTAGTTTCCTTAAGATGATTCTCTTCTAGGCAGGGCAGGTGGGACATGGCTATAATCCCAGTGGTTTGGAAGGCTGAGGCAGGAGGATTGCAAGTTCAAAACCAGTCTCAGCAAAAGCGAGGGCTAAGCCCTCAGTGAGACCATGTCTCTAATAAAATACAAAATAGGGCTAGGGATGTGGTTCAGTGCCCCTGAGTTCAATCCTGGTATCCCCCTCCCCCCCACACACACCCTGCAAAAAAAAAAGACGATTCCCCTCTAGGGTTTCTAATTTGTTTGCTTTTGAGACAGTATAAAACTAAGTTCTTTCCTTAAGCCTGACAAGTCCTGATGTAGGTGCTGTGAGAGGACATTCCATGTCTGTAATTGTTAGGTACAAGGACACCTTCAGAATCACGGTACTTTTGCTAGATATTGTTAATGAATCAGTTTTAATTGATAGATGGGAAGGTCTGGAATAATTGTTGGTCAAAAACAAAGGCCTTTGTTTTTCAAAGAGTCCTAAACTCCAAGCCTACCCAAGTGCATGTTAAAGCCTAAACCTTTGATTCCTAAAGGAATAGAAAAAAATCACAGTTCCCCCAAATTCTTTTCTTGCTCACCTGTGGAAGAAACTTCAGGCCTTTCTGAATTCTCAGACTTCACACCAAGAGCAAGCAAGGCTCATCTGAAGCCTCATTTGAAGCCTCATCTGAAGCGGTCCATTTTGGTCAGTTTAAATCCCTATGAGGCAACTGCCCAGAAGGATGAAGAATTGTGAGCTCACACAGAGTGGTGGGGGAGGGGAGGGCTGGCCCCTGGGGACTCCTATCTCCAGGAGCTGGTCACCCAGCTTCAAACAAATCTGCATCTCACTGGGGGTTCTACCCCTTTTTCTATGTCAGTGATCCCCATTTGTCCCTAGCCCTGGGGTTTCAAATCCTGGTGAGCCTTCTCATTTATCTTCCTTTTGTTTTCAGCCCGCATACCTTACTACTGACAATTATCATTTATTCTGTTCTTTTTAGTTTGGTGGTGAATGCTGAGGCTTATGCTAGCCTATCAGTTCTGCCTTTCAGCTCTTTCTAAAAAAACTGGGACTTAAATACCAATCCCTTGATCTGTTTCTATCTGATTGAGATAATCTTAAGAGTTAAAGTTGGAGGGGTTTCTGAGTCCAAATTTCTCCTTGAATTTTCTTTGGTGTCAGGAAAGAGTTTTAAAAAGGGACGGGGTGGTTGTGCTGGGAATTAGCTCAGTGGTAGAAGGCTTGCATAGTTTGTGTGAGGCCCCTGAGAGCTGCCTAAACAACAACAAAATAATTATTTTTCTCTCTATCCCTCCTTCCCTCTCTTTCTCTCTCTCCCCTCTAACCCCACCCTCTTCACCTCTTCATGGATCTGTCTTTCTCTCCTCAGAAATAGTCACATAACCTGAGAGGATCATAAACCTTCCAATGAGATTAAGGTCTTTAAATTAGGAGCTCTGCCTGCTCCGATGCCTTTCTGTAGTTGTATGAGTTCTGATCCGGGATGAAGGCTGTAAGTAGTAAAAATGTATGTTGAGAAGTGATATACTCATTTCTTCTCAGTTTTCCATAATTTCAATAAACACTTTCAGCCTAATGAGCTTTCGAATTCTGGGAGCATTTTGTACTATGGCCTGGAGAAGATGTCATTACTCTCTAACTTGCTCTTTTCTTTTCTTTTTTTTTATTGGTTGTTCACAACATTACAAAGCTCTTGACATATCATATTTCATACATTAGATTGAAGTGGGTTATGAACCACCAATTTTACCCCAAATGCCCCTACTATCCCCCCTCCCCTCCCCTCCCATCTTCTCTCTCTACCCCATCTACTGTAATTCATTTCTCTCCTTGTTTATTTTCCCATTCCCCTCACAACCTCTTATATGTAATTTTGTATGGCAATGAGGGTCTCCCTTCATTTCCATGCAATTTCCCTTTTCTCTCCCTTTCCCTCCCATCTCATGTCTCTGTTTAATGTTAATCTTTTCTTCCTACTCTTCCTCCCTGCTCTGTTTAACTTGCTCTTTTCTAAGAATGTCAACATAACACTATTTCATAACCTTTTGAAAGGTAGCAGAGCTCAGATATTCCCTTTGCACCTAACAGTAAAGTGACCTCTACAGGTCTTTCCTGGTAGTTTCCAGGAAATTTTGGAATCAGGAGCTGTCATTGCTGGTGGAGGGACAGGCCATTGAAATTACATAATTAAAGCATATGAGGTCCTGGTGGGATTCCCAGCACTGAATAAAAGAAATTAGGAGATCAGCAATTCAGTTACCCAGGGCTGTTTGGATGCGAAGTCAGCTTCAATGAGCTTTGATGTCAAGGCTGGGGCAGGTCAAAATGTGGGGAGGTACATTTAAATGAAGCAAGATTCATCACAGATTAAAAGTGGCTGGAGTCCCTTAAACTAACATTTCTCTAGAGAAGGATCAAAGATCAGTTTATGGATAGACTAGCCCAAGAGACTGACTTTTTTTAAAAAGTAGTTTCTTAGAATTATAAATAATTTGAAGTTATGGACCTTTAGATAGAATGAGGTTGTGAGTATTCCACATTTTATGTTCTGGGTACTGTTTTTCTGGTGAGAGAATGGGGTACCAGGGTTTGAACCCAGTGGCACTTAACCACTGAGCCACACCCCCAGCTGTGGCCTCACTAAGTTGCTGAGACTGGCTTTGAACTTGTGATCCTCCTGCCTCAGAATCCCGAGTTGCTAGAACTACAGGCATGTGCCACAGTGCTCAGCTACATCTCCAGTTTTACTTTTTTCTCTTTTCCTCACATCAAGATAATTTCTTTCCTGAGCCTTTGCGTATGCTGTTCCCTCTTCCTAGAACATCCTCTTCCTTTTTTGGATTAACTCTTACCCATCCTAAGCTGAGGTGAAAAGCTCTCTAAGACAATTTTCTATACCTTCCCAGGACTGAGTTTGCTCCTCTGCTATGGTGGGATTAATAATGTACCTACAGTACACACACACACACAGACACACACACACACACACACACATTTAGACAAAAATGAATTATGTTGGATAGATGGATGGTTAGGGGAGAAAAGCCAGGTTGCTATTTTATGCTATGATATAGAGCATCTAAGTTTTTTCCTTGTAACTGATGGGGGAACAGTGAAAGCAACATAAACATTTATCTTTTGAGAAAATCCCAAGTGATATAGATTATGAATGGGATGGGGGTAAGGGCTAAAGCTAGAGGCAATGATGCTAAAATTTTATCATAGTATTTCAGGGAGAAACCAAGACTTGACATAAGATAGTGACAGGGGAAATAAAGGTGTGTGATTCTGAGAGATGAAAAATCAGAAGTGATAGTATCTAGTCTAGTGATTGGCAATATTTAAGGTGACTTCTGCGTTTTTAAAAAATATTTTATTTTTTAGTTTTTAGATAGACACAATATCTTTATTTTTATTTTTATAAGGTGCTGAGAATCGAACCCAGTGCCTCACACACATCAAGCGAGCACACTACTACTTGAGCCACATCCCCAGTCCAACTTCTGCTTTTTTTAATGTGGCACCTGGGCGGATGAATACTTCACAAATTCTTAAGGAGAAGGTCTGGAGGAAGCAGTTAAATTCATGAGTTTTGTTTGGGACACAGTAAATCTGGTACCTCTAGCTTATTCAGGTGAAACTGACCAATAGGTATGAGATTAGGGTTGGAAATAGAGATTTTGGTATCATAAGTGTAAAAGAGGCCTTTGGAAAATACAAGTGAAGGTGAACAATCACCTAGAATGTGTGTAAAGTTTTAAGTGTAATGATAAGGTGGGCTCACTGCAGCCTGGTGGATAGTCTGTACCTATAAGAATGTTTCACAAGTTACTACCTCCTGGCTTTGGTCCCATGTTTAACATCTAGATCTCATCTAACTTTCAGGGTTCAGGCTTCCTTAGTTGGACCTGTCCTTTTAGGAACTGTGCTATTGTCAGTTATAATGTGCCCATGGCATAAGGTAATTGTTGATTAACAGTAAGAATGGTTTTCTCAAAGAAATAGAGAAACTCAATGCCTAATACTCTCTTTTTATTTTTATTTTTTGGTACCAGAAATCCAACCCAGAGCCTTGCACATGCTAGGCAAACACTTTACCACTGAACTATATCCACAGCCCTTTTTATTTGGGATGAGGGGGTCTCACTAAATTGTCCAGACTGGCCTTGAATTTGCAATCCTCCTGCCTGAGTCTCTTGAGTATCTGGGATTCATAGGCATGCCCAACAGCACCCAGCTTCTAATCTGTTCTTTTTCTGGAGGTAGTGGGGATTGAACCCAGAGTTGCTGTACCACTGAGCTATATCCTCAGCTTTTTAAAAATTTTGAGACAGGGTCTTATTAAGTTGCCTAGGATCTCCCTAATTTGCTGAGGCTGGTCTTGAATTTATAATCCTCCTACCTTAGTCTCCCAATTGCTTGGATTACAGGTGTGTGCCACCATTCTGGGCTTAATCTGTTTTCTTGATTAGCATTTAAAGATGCTATCAAACCTAACTCTTATCATTTTTAGTTCCTGTTCAAGCATGTTTTAATTCAATGCCTTTTTATAATATTAAATATAGGAGCATAGAGAACATATAGGGCACTTAGAAAGTCTAAATAAATGGGTTAAAAGATAACAATAAATAGCCAGACACAGTGCTTGCGATGCCTATGGTCACAGCTACTCTGGGGGCTGAGGCAGCAAGATCATTTGAGCCCTGGAGTTTGGGGCCAGCCTGGGCAACATAGCAAGAACTTGTCCCTTAAAAAATATAACAGGAGGAAAGACTGGGGCTATAGCTCAATGGTAGAGTGCTTGCCTAGCATACCTGAGGACCTGAGTATGATCTTCAGCACCACAAATAAAATAAACAAAACAAAAAAGGATGACAGGAAAATAAGTTATATGTAGATTTCTTGTCCAGCTGAATTATGTGGACAGTTGCCTGCTTGGTTCAGAATTATTTAATCACTTCTTGTCTTTTCAGCTGTATCAAAAACCCTCTGGGGATCGATGTTTATAGCTGTGGCCATTCATGATCTTAACAATAGGAATCAGTGATCTTGCTAATGAATAACAGCTTATATGGTGTTCATAGCCCAAACTGGCTATAAAACTGGTGTCCAAGAGGAATTCAGGGGTTAGTGGGTAGGAATGGTTTGATGAAAGATGACACTTCATAAAATATTGCAAGTTCATCTGGTGGTAGAAGAAATCCATCTGAGAATTCAGCTTGTCAGCAGTATAAAAACTGGGTTAGTTTAGCTTGCCATGCAAGTATAGGGTTCCATGTTCTTTTAGGATGAAGACAGTTATTTGTTGGAAGAGTAAATAAATCTACTTATAAAATTAAACTTCTAAATCTAAAGTTAACTGTTCTTTTGAATGCCATGATGACTTCTAATTTCTCATTAAAAAAAGAGAAAAGTTCTTAAAAGTAGAAAAGCAATATCTATCTCCTTATATTGAACACTTTTCCACTTTTTCCATGGATTCACTTCTTAGTATATTTTGCCAGAAGGGGGTGCTCTGGGATAATACTTTCAGCAAAGCTGCTGTCTTTTGCTCTGCTAACTGAAAAAGTGTCAGCATTTAGATTTGTTAATTCTGCCTCCCATCCACGTTCACTGATAGTAAAAAGATATCCATTTAAATTAAAACCATGAGGTCTGGGGTTGTGGCTCAGCAGTAGAGCACTCACTCGCCTAGCATGTGTGAGGCCCGGGGTTTGATCCTTAGCACCACATACAAATAAATAAAATAAAGGTATTGTGTCTACCTACAACTAAAAAGTAAAAAATGTATATGTATATATATATATATATATATATATATATATATATATATATATATTTTTTTTTTTTTAAATAATAATAAATTAAAACATGAAAAAATTAGTGAAAATTATTTAAAATGTACATAATCAATTTCTGACTCCTAAGGAAAAGGCAAACACTGGAAAATATTTTGATATTTTGTGTGGGCACGTGTTTCCTTTTTTAAGAGATTACAATCACAATGGACTGAAGCTGCTCCGGAATTCTGTTGGGTCAGGAATAGAAAGCTAAATTTTGGGAATTAATGTTTGCTTTCTTTTAAACTTAGATTTTCTTTTTGTAGTGTTATCTTCACTGTATCTTTGACCAATGTTGTGGAGGTACATTACAGTTGAAATTGCTTTCTTTCTTTTTTTTTTTTTTATATTTTTTAGTTGTAGATGGATACAATACCTTAACTTTATATATTTATTTTTATGTGGTGCTGAGGATCGAACCCAGTGCCTCACACATGCAAGGCAAGCGCTTTACCACTGAGCCATAACCCCAGCCCCAAAATTGCTTTGTTTACAAAGTTCTATCAGTATTTCTACTAATATATACTCTTGGGGAAGGAGAGTGGGAACCCAATTTAGAACTGCTTACTGATCAATTCTTAGGTTTTATTCTTGCCTAAGTGTGGAGGGTGAAGAGGTGGACAAGACACTTAATTCTGTCTTGATGGATCAGAAGGGAGAATTAGGGGCAATCATAGTAGTTATTCCAAGCACACAGTGCTCTGAAGAATAACTAACTCATCAAGGTCACCAACAGGACATTAAGAGAAATGGTTACGGCAGGGGGGCAGAACAGAGTCTTCATTGTTTTGGTCAAAAGAGTTGCCTGGGTTGTACCATAGCATGTGTGAAGGTGTTGGTTCCTCCCAGCCTTGCTGACAAATGGCCCTGGAATATAGTGGGAGGGAATAGAGAAAAATGTTAAAACTTGCTTAGAAAGAGGAGTTCCCTTTATATACATTCCCTAAACTCATCTCCGGAAGCAGAAATAGATGGGGCTCCTTCCGTCTTCTTAATGACTGTTTATCTCTGTATAAGTAAATGAAATTTTGGCTGAAGTTTTATGTAATTTAAATTGGGAGATTTTATTAGAGAATAATATCTTCTAGTCCATAGTCTTTAGTGTTTTCTTTACATTTCATTAATTAGTAAAAAAAAAAATATTCGTACCATGCTGAGAGCCATTGCCAAGTAGGAATGACACATCGAAATTTTCTTGTCAGCCTACCCCATGTTACTTAGAGGAAGGACTCTCCATTGTGGAAATGGGCTTGCCTTTGGACCCAGGTCATTTGAAGTGACATTGCATGTATGCTTGAGTAAGGTGACCTTGCTCAAGGACCAGGGTGAATCCGGGTCTAGGGCGGATCAGGTTTTAGGGAGTATCCTGCTCCTTGGGTTTAGGGCAGTTCCAGGTTTAAGGTGGACCCTGCTGGGAATAGGGCATATCCTGCTGCCTCAGGCTCGCCACTCCTTGAGTTCCCGTTGAGTTCTCACTCCTTGAGTTCCCGTTGAGTTCTCGTGGGATTCAAAAAGTATTTTGGGATTCAGAGTCTGGTGGAGTATGTGAATTTTGCCCAGAACGTGGATTTTCCCAGAACATGTGTAGAGTGCCGGTGTGAGTTCGGGAATAAAGAATTGCTGTTTGAATCTACAAGGCTGTGAGTGGCTTGTGATTTTGTGCCCAGCCAGACTGCGGCAGTACCAGCGCTTATTTTTTGTTATTGTTAATGATGGGGATTACATGTGTTAAACATATTCTCTACCACAGAGACCATGGAGCTATAACTCCAGCTTCCCTTTTATTTATTTATTTATTCTAGAAGTGATACAGAGAGAAGAGGAAAAGAGAGGTCTGGGTAAGGGAAAGGTACACAAGCTGTTTTTTCTCTTTTCCCTGTGAGCTTTAAAACTGTATTTCCTGTTCTTTTCACCTATGAAAAAATTAAAAACCCAAACATTTTTCAGACTCTGTTTTCTTTTCCAATGTTGTGGATTAAACCCAGGGCCTCAAGTATGTGGGTAACTGCTCTACCACTGAACCACGTTCCCAGCCCTTAGACTTTATTTTGGTACATGGGATTGAACCTAGGGTTCTTAACCACTGAGCAACATCACCAGCCCTTTTTTTTTTTTCCTGTTGTGCTGGGGATTGAATTCAGGGCCTTACGCATGCTAGGCAAGCCCTCTACCAACTGAGCTATATCCCCAGCCCTCCAGCCCTTTTTTTTAAAAAAAAATATTTATTTTTTTAGAAGTAGTTGAATACAATACCTTTATTTTATTTATTTTTATGTGGTGCTGAGGATCGAACCCAGGGCCTCGCACCTGCTAGATGAGTGCTCTACTGCTGAGCCACAACCCCAGCCCCTCCAGCCCTTTTTATATTTTATTTAGAGATAGGGTCTGGCCAAGTTGCTTAGGGCCTCCATAAATTGCTGAGGCTGGCTTTGAACTTGCAATCCTCCTGCCTCAGCCTCCTCAGCCATTGGAGTTTATAGGCATATGTCACTGCACCTGGCAGCCCTTACACTTTTGATTGTAATAGAACATTCTACAGAGGTTATAAATGGCAAGGGACTAAAATAGAAAATGTTTTTAAGGCTTCTTTTTGTTTCCCCCACCCCTTGACTTCCCATCTGTAACGTAAAATTTTTAAGATTTCAAAGTAGCCACTTATACTGCACTTTGGCTGATGGCTATCTCATATATTTTGTGGGTTGACCAAGCGTCAGAAGGATGTGCAGTAGCTAGACTGACTTCTAACTTGCACACACATTTTTTTTTTCCTCATTAATCCTTTGCACAGAACAGATGCTCTGGGTGCAGTTTTAGGCCAGAAGAATGTCCAAAATATGTGGGTGTGAATTTGGCCAAAGGGTTAGTTGAATGTGGAGCACAGATCCCTGCCTGGAAACAGGTCACAGTTTAATGAAAAGTGCACATTCAGCATAGCATTGTGTTTTTCAAAGAGGTGATTTCCAGCCATGGAGAACACAAGGGAGAAGCAGGCACTCGTGTGGAACTGCTTCATAACAGGGTTCTGTGTACCCTGCCTGCTGGCGGGTTGGGGTGCAGGACTCAAGTACTTGGAATAATGGGATTTTGCTAGGCAGAATTGTGTTTTTTGGATCATCAGTTATAATTGTTCCAAAAGAAAAAACCCTATGGATTGAATAAAAAAGACTTCAAAATGATGACTATTAGAAACAAGTCTAGGAGGGAAGGTGCTGTCCCATACACATACTGAAGACCATGAACAAGCAGAGAAACAATTTTCTCCTTCCACTTAAAAAAAAAAGTTCTGAAGAAAACAAAGTGATCAAAAAATCTCTATCTTGCATGTTAGAGTAAAATATTACTGTTTGATAAATATTCTATTAGAAGTGGCTCTATTCTCACGAAATTGTGTGTGTAGCTGGGTAGGATTATGAGTTCAAAGCCAGCCTCTGCAAAAGTAAGGTGCTAAGCAACTCAGTGAGACCCTGTCTCTAAATAAAATATAAAACAGGGATAGGCATGTGGCTCAGTGGGCAAGTGCCCCTCAATTGTTCAATCCCCACGACCAAAGAAAAATAAAAAAGAAATTGTGTGTGTGTGTGTGTGTGTGTGTTTTAATACATTTGGGATCATCTGTAAGAAACAAGTAACATAATTGAATTGTTTTTAATTAAACTTAAATTATTATTTATTTATTTTTGTGTGTGTTACTTGTGATTGAACTCAGGGGCGATCTACCTCTGAGCAACATCCCCACCTCACTTTTATGAGACAAAGTCTCAGTTGCTCAGGGTTTTAGTCAGTTTTTCGCCGCTGTGAATAAAAGACTGGACCAACACAATTGTAGAGGAGGAAAAGTTTATTTGAGGGCTCACAGTTTCAGAGGCCTCAGTCCATAGAAATCTGGCACCGTGCCTCGGGGCTCCAGGTGAGATTGAACTTCATGGCAGAAGAGTGTAGCAGAAGGAAGGGCTCACATGATGATCAGAAAACAGAGAGAGACTCCATTTGCCAGATACAAATACATATTCCAAAACCATATCCCCAATGCCCCACCTCCTTCAGCCAATCCTATCAGGTGATTGATTCACTGATTGGGTTAAAGTTCTCCAATAATTTCTTCCCTGAAACTTCTTGCATTGTCTCATATGAGGGTTTTGGGGACACCTTACATCCAAACCATAACACCTAGGTTAGCCTTGAACTTACAATCTTCATGCCTCAGCTTCCCAAGTAGCTGGGATTATAGGTGTGTGCCACCATGCCTGGCAAGGTTATTTTTATTATTTGTTTTTTTGGAGGGGTACCAGGAATTGAACTAAGGGGCACTCAACCACTGAACCACATCCCCAACCCTACTTTGCATTTTATTTAGAGACAGGCTCTCACTGAGTTGCTTAGCACCTCGATTTTGCTGAGGCTGGCTTTGAACTCAGGATCCTCCTGTCTCAGCTTCCACAGCCACTGGGATTACAGGTGTGTACCGTGGCACCTGGTCTTGGCAAGGTTATTTTTTAAGAGTGAAAAAAAATTTAGAAACATTAGATCACTTTAAAAATGAGAACAAAATGCTATTTTATAGTGTATTAAACATTTTATTTTGTATCATTTTTGTGGCCAGTTGTGAATGGCCTACAGAAACAGCAAAAAAGTGAAAGTGGCTTCCAAAGGGTGAATCCATCAATGAAAGTATTAAATCTGAAGTAAGGAAGGTGATAGTTTATTTTACTTTCTCTTGGTCAACTTTATGATTCACAACATCAAGTAATTCATTCAGAAGAACAAAGATGGTAAGGAAATATGTATGACATTAAAACATTGTGGGAGGCCGACTAGCATGTCTGTCTCCCCTTCTGATTGGTGTGGCATCGTTGGTCACTCTGTGGTCTGGTTGTGTGGGGAATCCAGATGATACCCCTGTCTTTAGGGTGCAAGCGACTGTGTCTCCTGCATGGGCGTGCCTTCCCACATCCCCATGGGTAGAGCTATGCTCACCTGTTCCTTTGTAATATTACCCCTTGCCCTGTTTGGGATAGAATGTTCCATGGAAGTGTCCTTTGTGTGTCCCCTTCTCTTACTCTGCCCTTGGGTGAGGCCTTCCTAGATGTCAGTCAACCTGCTGCCAGCAGACATCATGAAGCTAGACTCAGCCCCTTGAAACCTGACCTCTTGTCTCATTTGAATAGTTTCTCCTCAATAAAAGGAGTCAGCACTGGGCTCTCTTTCTCTCTCTCTTTCTGCAGACCCTTCAGGTCAGAGGAGCCGTCACAGCACCCCCAATGAAAAAGGTATTTCTGTCTCTTGTGTGATTATTTCAGAAAAGCCCAGTTAGCCCAGTTCCCCTGGAGTGACCCCTGAGTGTTTTAGTCGCGTGTAACCCGGCAGAACATTAAGGATAAAATAAAGATTTTAGGACTGTTGAGTCTGAAGAAACCCAGACTAGAGGAGTCAGGAGAAGAAAGAAAGATCAGGCTTCTCCCTAGTTAGAAAATGTTCAGAGAATGAAAGAAATAGAGATTATGTAAATTTTGGCTAAATATTGAGCTCTTCAAATAAGACAACCATTGGTAGTTGTAAAGAAGATGCTGTAATGATGGAGTCTATGAGACAGAGACAGAGCCTCAATCCTACCAAATCTTGAGAATAAAAATGTCAAAACTAATTTCATATATAAAGACTGAAAATAAATAAGCACAGAATTAAACAGGCATAAATGTTAGACATAAATCCGGTGTTTTAAAATATTTTACTCTTTAAGTTTTTATTAAATTTGATTAGATTTAAGGTGATAAGCCCAGGACTATTTTTTGTTCATTTTTTTTTTAATGTTGCCCAGGCTGGTCTCACTGGTCTGAAACTCTTGGGCTCAAGAGATAGTCCTGCCTTAGGTCTCCAAGTAATTGGGACTGCAGGTACACAGGACCATGCTTGGCTCCCCCATTGATTTTATATATTATGAATAAGGCATGCCAGATCTTGGTTTTAGATAGAAAAACCTATTTCTATAATTAGCTTCTTTTTAAATTATCATAACTAACAATGTTAAAAGAGAAAAACCCTTTTGAACTTTAGGATCTATTGGAATGAATAGAGTTCTTGTTGTTACATTCTTTATGAGCTGAAAGTAACTAAATCCAGGGCCAGAAGTTTCCTACATCTGCATTAAAGGAAAAACAAAACAGTATATGGTGGTGCATGCCTGCAATCCCAGGGATTTGGGAGGCTAAGGTGGGAGGATCACAAGTTTGAGGCCAGCCTCAGCAACTTAGTGAGACTTTGTTCAAAAATAAAAAAATAAAATTAAAAAAAAAGTTTTGGACAAGATCTCACTAAGCTCAATGGTTTAGGATCCCTGGTCTCTAGTACAAATAAGAAGAAACAAAGAAACAAATAAAGAAACAAATAAGAAGAAGAAGAAGAAAAAAACAGCTCTGAAGAATCTCTTCTTGTTCTTTTCGACAAATGATGCCAGACCATTTTGTGTCTATATTGAACAACAAAAATATTATTTTTGAATTCAGTGTCATAGAGAAAAATTAATTCTAGGTGGATTAATGATTAATGACTTTAAAAGTAAAAACTATGCAGCTTTTCAGAGATAATGAAAGAGTATGTCAAGAGTAGGAAATGATTTATTAAATGAGACATAACAAAGCACTAAACATAAAGGGAAAAAAATGACCACGTTGAGAGGAAGTGTCAAAAAATATTATAAAAAGACTGTAAAGACAAGACACAGGAATGGATGAAGATATTAGCAAACTATAGCACCAATATTCAGAATAAAGAACTCCTTCAAACAAACAACAACAACCAAAAGACAATCCCACTTTCCCAGGGCCAAAAAGGGAAAAGACATTTCACAAAAGTGAGTGTCCAAATGGTTGATAAGGTATATGAAAAAGGTGCTCAATCTCATTTCTAATAGGGCTATACAGATTTGAATGCATGTACACATCACTGGATTTAGCCTGGCAGTATCAAATTTTGACCAGTACAAGCGAAAGGATCTCTCATATACACTCATAGTGGCAGTGTAACTTGGCATAGCCACTTTGGAAATTAGTTTGCATTAGAAAGTGAAGTTGAAGACATGCATATCCTGTGACATACCAATTCTACAACTAGAAATACACAATGCTTACTACATGTTTACTACAGTTCTTGTTGAACAATTCAAAACTGTTGAGTTATTCATAGTAGTCCTCAAAGGAAACATCATAATTACTCATTAGCTATACAAGGGAGGAATAAATTGTAGCATATTTATAAAATGGAAAATTATACTGAAATGAAAATGAACAAACCACTATCAGCACAACCTAGGGCAGAAGATACGAGGCAGAGCATACAATATGATCTCCCCTTAGAAAAAGTTAAAAAGTGGGTAAAACTAAACTGCATTATTTAAGGATAAACATATAGGGAGTAAAATTTAGAAATCAAGGATATGATTATGATGAAAATTAAAATAATGGATAGCTTGGGATTGGGATGTAACTCAGCAATAGATCTCTTGCCTAGCATGTACAAGGTGCTGAGTTCCATTCCCAGCATGGGCTTGTGGGGGGATAATAGCTAGTTCTAGACGGATGGGAGGAAAAAACAAAAACAAAAAAGGACCATTCCCCTGGGTAATAGTCATGAATTTCTAGGAGGAAACAACTCTAGAAAGTCCACTGAATAGAAAAGTGTGTCTAAGAGAAGAGTTATCTATAAATAAGATATTATCTAGAATTATCAATATTTTAAAAGATAAATTAATATCTAAGCCTAACTAAGTATGGGCTCATATTTCTTAGTCACTTAATATCTGAAATTGTAAGAGGGTAGATTATAGGTAAAATTGTTGAAATAATTGGTTAAATTTTTTTTGGGGGGTCTCTGTGGTCCTCCTTTTATCTGCTTGGCCAATCTCATCTCTAAATTGTTAACGAAGATGATAGCAGTTCTTTTGGTTTAAAGGATTAACTCTTCTAGGAATTTGTATTGTAAGAGATCCTTTTTGAAGATTTAAGGGCTTTGAAGATTTAAGGGCATCTGAAATACAATCTCAGATGATGGAATTTAAGCTTTTTAAAGAAATGTGGGGCAATTTTTCACAAAGTAGCTCCTCTGTAAGGTTTTCTGAGTAAAAACACCTCTACTTACCTAAGACCCACCAGAAAGGATCTCCTCTGGTTGGGGGTTGATTTCTTTTGAAATCAACAAAGAGTTAGAGCACTTTGCCTGAAGCTTTTGCTGTGTGAGTGAAAGCTGAAATCTCTTCTAACTTAGTGATCAGTAATAATACATATGTTAACATCTTCCTGTGTATGAGGAAACTATTCTCAGCTCAGTCAAATGTAATAAATACAACCAACCACTAAAATATGAAACTTAGAAGTCATTTATAAAAGAAAGAAAGAAACAAACAAATTCTGTTACCTGGGATACAATGAGTTTCTTTGACTCATGAAATATAAATTTTAAGATCATTAGTTTGGCAAAGTTAGTAAAGATATATTATTATAATAAGCACAAAAATAGGACTTCCATTGAATTTAAAATGCATTCTTGAAACAATTATTCCCAAGATTGAACCATCTCCTGTTAATAGGAATAATAATTAAAAACTACTAAATAGCTAACTGATTTACTAGATAATTTGCAGAGCTGTACCAGCAGCTAACAGAATAATTTTTTAAAATATTTTTTAGTTGCCAATGAATTTTTTATTTTGTTTATTCATATGTGGTGCTGAGGATCGAACCCAGGGCCTCACACATATTAGGCAAGTGCTCTACCACTGAACCACAACCAAAGTCCCAGAATAATTTTTAAAAAGTTGAACTATATTCTACTATCCACACATCACACAGAACTATCTGTAAGCCAGGCTCAATCTTCCTTTTCCCCTGTAGGTTGATCACAGGGAAATCCCCATCAGCCCATAGGTATAGACTGGGTGAGAAAATGTAACATAGTAGGAGGAGGGATCCTTCTGTATACCCATACTATAAATTTAGCAAAAAAAAAAAAAAATTTTTTTTTGAATACTCAAAATTTGTTTGGTGATGACCTGTGGGTAAAAAATTCCTTCTATATTGATTTAGATGTTAGCTCAAAATGTACATAGGTGATCTCTCTCTCTCTCTCTCTCTCGCTCTCTCTCTCTCTCTCTCACACACACACACACACACATTCACTTTTGAGAGTTTCATTAGTTTCTTTTCTAAGTGATAAGGGGAAACTCTCTGTAATAGATGTCAGAAAGGTCCTCAGAGTCTCTTGATACGTTTGTGTTCTAGCCAATCTAGTTGCCACAGTAAATAGAAATCTTATTAACTCTTTTGTCTATTTTTTTAAATGAAAATCTCATAAGTCTGTAAGGATATATATATATATATATATATATATATATATATATATATATATATATAATCAGGATGTTCAATAGAACATTTAAAAAGCAAAAAAAGAAGGAAAAAAAGACATGATAAAAATTCATTAAGTAGAAGATAGTATTTTGGTACAAAGATGTAATAGAATTCTATCCAGTTATTAAAATGAATGAGCTAAATTTATAGTGTGGATTTACAGAAGGATCCCTCCTCCTACTATGTTACATTTTCTCACCCAGTCTGTACCTATGGGCTGATGGGGATTTTCCTGTGATCATCTTATAGGGGAAAAGGAAGATCGAGCTTGGTTTATAGATAGTTCTGTGTGATATGTGGGTACCATAGCCTTTCTCTGGGATATCCATGAAAGACAGTGATGAAATCCTCCCAGTGAACAGAACTTCAAATAGTATAACAGGTTGTTCATTTTGCTTAGAATGAGAAATGGCCAGCAGGTGGTTGGATGTCAATTCATGAGCTGTGGCCAGGGGTTTGTAAGTGGTCAGGAAAGTGCCACTGGAAGGAACCTGATTGAAAAGTTGGTGACAAGGAGGTCTGGAGGAGGCATATGTGGATATATCTCTTTGAATAGGTGAAAAATGTAAAGATGTTTGTGTTCCATGTGAGTGTTCATCAAAGGGTGATCTCAGCAGAGGAAGATTTGAATAATCAAGAGGATAAGATGATCTGTTCAGTGGATATCAATTGGGCCTCTTTCCCTAGCTATCCCATCATCATCCACTGGCTTCATGAACATGGAGGCCAAGGTAGCAGGGTTGGAACTGATGCCCGGGATCAGCCACATGGACTTCCATTCACCACAGCTGACCCACCACTGAGCTTTCAATCTTCAGCAGCAGAGAGTAAGTCCACCATATGGCACCATTTATCAGGATGATCAGCCAGCCACCTGGTGTAAGGTTGATTACATTGGACTGCTTCCATCATAGAAGGGGCAGCATTTTGTTCTTACAGGAATTAACATTTACTCTGGATATGGATTTTGCTTCAGCCAAAACTGCCATGTGTAGGCTTATATAATGTCTTATCTACTATCCTGTTTCTTTATACAGCATTGTTACTGACCAAGGAATTTACTTCTTAGCAAATGAAGTGTGACAATGGGCCCATGCTCATGGAATTCTGACCATGTTCTCCATCATCCTGAAGCAGACAATTTGATAAAAATAGTGAAATGAACTTTTGAAGACTTAAATTATAGTGTCAGTTAGGTGGCAATATCTTTCAGGGATGGGGCAGGGTTGCTCAGAAGGATGTATATGCTTTGAATCAGTGTCTGTTATATGGTGCTCTTCTCCCATAGCCAGAATTTATGGGCCTAGGTTTCAAGGGGTGGAAATGGGATTGGTACCACTTATTACTGGTAGTGATCCACTAACAAAGTTTCTGATTCCTGTTTCCATAACCTTATGCTCTGCGGGTGTAGAGGTTTTAGTTTCACAAGGAGGAATGCTCTACCAAAAGGCACAAAAATAATTTCATTGAACTGGAAACCAAGACCGCTACCAGGTCCCTGTAGGCGTTTCATGCTAATGAATTTACAGGCAAAGAAAGGAGATACTGTTCTGGTTGGAGTGATTGATTCTGACTGCCAGAGTGAATTGGATTGGTATATACTACAATGGAGGTAAGGAGGAATATGTCTGAAATAGAGGAGATCCCTTAGAGGGTCACTTAGTATTAGCATGCCCTGTGATTAAGGCCAATGGGAAACTATAATGGTCCAATCTAGAAGGACCTGGTACAATGATCCTGAAGAGTCCTCAGGAATGAAGCCTTGGATCATTCTACCAGGTGAAGAACCGTAGCCAGCTGAGTTGCTTGCTGAAGGCAAATGGAATATAGGAGTAGTAGAAGAAGGTAGAGATGAGAGCTGTAACTATCAGGAGTATTTCTTCCTTATAATGAGTCTGTTTAGGCTTATTTATGTGAATATATCTAAATCAAAGCAAATATCTTTGTTTTCTTCACTTACTGAGTTTGTATTATAGAATTTAAATTCCACTATATAAAGAAGAGTGAACATCACTCAAGTTCTTTTCTTCCTCTTCTGGGGAGAAGATGATTAGGGCATTTTCAGTTGTACCCAGAGAGTTAAGTCAGGCACATGTATAATCTTATTATCTTTATTTGGGAATTAAATATGGTTAAAGAGATATCTATGGGTGCCAAGTTGACCAGAGATGTTTTTTTTTTTTTTTTTTTTTTTTTTTTTTGGTTAAGGAAAGACTAATGATCATGAGTAGCTTTTATTTTATTTTTTTATTTCTTTTTTGTTATTATTATTCTTTATTTACATAGGCAAGGAAAACTAAATCAACATCTGTGGTATTACTTCACTTACTTGCAGCTTGTTAGAAAAGAAATAGTGCTGCCAGCACTAGACAATTCTCATCTCTGCAGCAAAAGGGCACAATGATTTTTCACTTCATAAAAATAGTCTCTATTAGTCTTTTTTTATTAGTTGCTCATGACAATACAATGATCATGACATATCATACGTTTGATTCAAATGGGGTATGAATTCTCATTTTTTTCACATGTACAGGTTGCAGGATCACATTGGTTATACGGCCACGTATATACATACAGCAATACTAGTGTCTATTTTATTCTGCTGCCCTTCCTATCCCCCCTCCCCTCCCGTCCCCTCCCATCACCTCTCAGAGATGGTCTTGCAGTGGGTTAATTTTATGTGTCAACTTGCCTCATAGCATGGTATTTAGCCATTTGGTCAAATACCAGTGCACATGCACATGTTCCTGTGAAGGCTTTTTTTTTTTTTTTTAAAGAGAGAGAGAGAGAAAATTTTTTTAATATTTATTTTTTAGTTTTCGGCGGACACAACATCTTTGTTTGTATGTGGTTCTAAGGATCAAACCCGGGCCGCATGCATGCCAGGCGAGCGCGCTACCGCTTGAGCCACATCCCCAGCCCGGCTTTTTTTTTTTTGATATGTGATTAATATTTATATCAATAGACTTTGAATAAAGCAGATTACCTTCCATAGTGTGGGTTGAAGGGTAATATATATATATATATAGTAAATTTTATTTCTACTAAATATTTATATTCAAACATATGCACAGATACTCATGGAACAAGGTCTGGAAATAATGAACAACAAAAAACAGTGCATTATTTGCTTGGGAATAAGATAGGAGTTGAGGTAAGGAAAGGGGCTTGTATGTCTCTTTTTATTTCTGTGATTAAGTTTTTTTCCCAAATAGAGTGCATTTTTTTTACATATATTCTTCTTTATAGAGGAATAACCTACTTTTCTTTATTTTTTATCTACTTTATTTATTTCTTTTCATGTGGTGCTGAGGATCGAGCCCAGTGCCTCACACATGGCAGATGAGCTCTCTACCACTGAGCCACAACCCCAGACCCTACTTACTTTAATTAAGAGGATCAGTAATATCTTTAGTCTGACAGACTTTGTTTCTCACTTTTCACCTCTAGCTCTATGTAGGATCTATCACTGTTTTTTTGTATATCAGAAGCACAGTTATTCCATAGCCATCTTCCCTCCTACCTGCAGGGAAGTGTGCAGAGCAAGACTAAAAACAGTGCAATTTGTTTGAGAGTATTTTATAATAATAAAGCCAAGTAGGATAAGTTATTAATGATGGGATTTGTGTGTGTGTGTGTGTGTGTGTGTGTGTTTTAAGATGGTCTGTAATTGGTAGTGTACTTACACTGTTTGCATTGTTGCAAGTTGGGTGCCCCAAACAGCAGACTCTGAGACAGAGCTTAACATGCAGGATGTTTATTAAGAAGTGCCCTTGGGATCAAAACTTGTGGAAAGATGGAGAAAGAAGCCAAGCAATAAACCAAGCTGTGACGCACACCAATCTGTGTTGGCCAATTCCACCAGGAGCTCTGAAGCTACAATAGTTCTTCATGTTGGCCCTAGATGGCCAAATTTTTATAATCTCATGTCATCTAGTCATTAAATATAGGCCATTCTGAAAGAGTTAAGACTTTGAATAAGTTTGCTCTCTGCTTCTGAGGCAATTCTGAAATGGGCTGTGTGACATTTGTGGCACATACAGACAATTCTGTTTGCCAACAATACTCCTAGCAGCTAGGATGACAAGTCTTTCATTTAAGAGGGATCTGGTAATGTACTACAATATCTACGTTGTGGATCCTTCTTCTTATTGGGTTCAATCAGTTTCTAAGGGTTTTAAACCATCATGTGTCCTTTTTTTCAATGTTTATGTGTTTTAGTCAGCTTTTTCATTGTTGTTTCCAAAATACCTGATAAGAACAACATAGAGGAGGGAAAGTTTATTTGGGTCCTTAGTTTCAGAGGTCTCAGTCCATAGATAGCTGACTCCATAGTTCTGGGTCCAAGATGAGGCAGAAAATCATGGTCCAAGGGTGTGGAGGAAGAAAGCAGCTGAGGATATGGTAATCAGGAAGCAGAGAGAGAGAGAGAGAGAGAGAGAGAGAGAGAGAGAGAGAGAGAGAGAGTGCTCTACTCACCAGGGGCAAAATATAAACTCCAAAGGCATGCCCCCAGTGATCTATTTCTTTCAGCTATACCCTACCTGCCTATAGTGGATTACTGCACTGATTAGGTTAAGGCTCTCATAACTCAATCATTTTACCTGGAAACTTTCTTGCATTGTCTTACACATGAGCTTTTGGGGAACACCACATATATCTAAACCATAACATTAGGTAATGTATATCAGCATGATAACTGAATGAAATAATGGGTGTAAAATATTTATTATGATGCTCATTAAGTACCAGATATCATTATCATAATTGTTAATATTATCATTCTCACTTGATTAGCAGATATCTTGAAAGCACCTGGTATTATTTCTCAAGCTTCGTTTTTATTAAGCATATATAAGGTCTAATATAAGAGAAAATAATTTTAATTTGTTATACATACATTTTATCAAGTTGGCCCTGAAAAAATTTCAAATCATAGGTTGTTTTCATTTAGTATGAGTGCTAACGCCTTTTCACATAATAAAGTACATTTTATCCTTCTCTTGTGCTTTTACCAGATCTAATTCAGTGACCCACCCTCTAGTCTTCCCACAAACCACCCCATCATACTGGGGATTGCACACAGGGCCTCAAGAATGCTAGGCAAACATTCTACTACTGAGGTACAGAACCAGCCCTCATTTATTTATTTATGTATTAGACAGGGTTTTGCTAAGTTACCCAAGCTGGCCTTGAACTTGTCATCCTCTGCCTTAACCTCCTAAGTAGTTGGAATTCCAAACATGCTCCACTGTGCCTGGCTAATTTGATATTATTCAGTGTTTTCCTAAGGAACTCTTTTACCTGATTTTTTAAGGAAAATAAATATTAACATTTATTTTTTAGTTGTGGGTGGACACAATACCTTTATTTTATATTTATGTGGTGCTGAGGATTGAACCCAGTGCCTCACGCATGCTAGACAAGCACTCTACCACTGAACCACAACCCCAGCCCCAAGGGTAGTATTTTTTAAGCTGTAACTATTAATTTACTGTTTTTCTGTTGTTGTTACAGTTATATACCACATGAAGTGCCACTTCCCCCTTTCTGAACTCTCTTGTCTCTTGAACTTGGCTTGTATACTCATGTATGCTCTCAATAAAAGCATAAAAAAAGACTCAAAGATACTTTGTTTTTTAATCTTATATATCTTCCTGTTGAGAGCCACAGCCAAAGGGGCCCCAGCAAACTTCCAGCTGCCAGCAAACTTCAGACTGCCAGCTGATGATTGGCTCACAGTGGCCCCAGCAACATCTAGCTGATTGGCTTCTCTGTGGTGATGTTCATTGGGCTGTTTCCCTGCCCTTCAGACTGCCAGCTGATGATTGGCTCACAGCGGCCCCAGCAACATCTAGCTGATTGGCTCCTCCACGGAGCTGCTCATTGGGGGACTTCTTTGGCTCCGCCCACACGACCCAGCCAATCAGCCTCAAGAGCAGGAGGATTGTGGGAGGTGGTGAGGTGTGTGTGGGGGTGAGAGGCTTGTGGGAAGCCGGTGGTAGCAGTTGGGCTCTGAGGGTTTTTTCCTGAGGAGCTGTTTTGTTTGGCGTTTGTAGTTCTAAAAATAAAGTTAGTTTCTTTTGACAAGTGGCTCCTGAATTGTGCCCAGCCAGACTGTGGCATCTTCCTGAAAGATAATTGGATATTTTGGTTAGTACAAGAATTATGTATTAATGGTGATTAATTTCACTATTGAATCATCTTCCTAGGTAATTTCATAATTCTTCCATTTTCTAATTTTAGTATTTTTAAAAATCATAGCTGAGAATAACCAGTAGTGGTGAACTCATTCCTAGGATAATGAAATAGCAAAATATTTCAAGATATAGGAAAAATAGGATCATTAAGATCCCATAATTTACCTTAGATTTTGTAAGAACCTTATTGACCCACAATAAAGTTGCAAAACAGAATGAGATTTAGCCAATTAAACATTTTTAAAAAGGGGCTGGGAATACAGCTCAGTGATATAGGATGTACTTTACCTGGGTGAGGGCCTGGTTTTCATCCCTAGTACTGCCAACAAAATAAAAAACCCTGACAAAAACAAAATTTTCTTTTTATTGTTTTGAAGACTTCTGAGATAAAACAAGTCAACCTTTTTAGAGGAAGACCTGTATGAAAAACTAATCCTTACAAATAGGATCAAAAAAGAAATTCACACCTGTAATCCCAGTGACTCTGGAGGCTGAGGCAGGAGGATCACAAGTTCAAGGCCATACTAAGTAAAAGTGAGGCACTTAGCAACTCAGTGAGACCTTGTCTCTAAATAAAATACAAAATAGGTCTGGGGATGTGGTTCAGTGGTCCAGCGCCCCTGAGTTCAATCCCTGGTACCTCTGGCACCCCACAAAAAAAGAAAAAAAAACTAAAATGAGTCCAATGGATGGACATTGACAGATGAAGCATTAAATTTTGTAAGTTTTATGAGATAAATACTATTTTAACTTCATTTTACAGATAAAAAAATCTGTGTTCATTATTGTTAAGAAACTTGTAGATATTTCAACCCCAAGCTCATGATCAGAAACACTTTTCTCTTTCCCCAGATTAGGTTCCCTATTTTACTTTTATACCGTGCTATAACTTTCCATAAAAAATTATCTATCATTGATTGATCGATTGCTCTATCCACCCATCTATCTATTGCTGGTCTTCTTACTATACTCTAAGGAGAAACTGTTTTGCTGACCATGGTTTCTCATTGCATATAGCATAGTGTTTAGCACAGAGTGAATGCACACTAAATATTAATTGAACTAAATAAATGGACAACTAGTTAATTACTATGCTTAGCATCCAGTCAGCATGGGTAAAGGTATCTAAAAGCTTTGTTTATTGAGTGTATACTCATTAAGAGCAAGTTGTAGGCTCTGGGATAAGAAGATCCAGACACAATCCTTGCCCTCAAGGAACTTCTAGACTAGGTGGGATGTAGGGCAGAGGGGATAAGAACAGGGGATAAAAAGATTAATAATGATGCAGGTGGGCAGCTGTAGACAACTGGATCTATAGAGGACATCACCATTTCCTTGGAACTTCACAGCTTCACAGAGAGTTGCCATGGAAGGTTCCTTTTCTCCAGGGGCAGAAAAAAACTTTCCTAGATTTTAAACTGCAGTGTGACTCATTTTTTTTTTTTTTTTTTGCACTGGGATTGATTTCCAGGGCACTCTACCACTGAATTGCATCACCAGTCCTATCTATCTATCTATCTATCTATCTATCTATCTATCTATCCATCCATCCATCCATCTATCTCGTGCTGGGGTTTGAACCCAGGGTCTCATGCATGCTAAACAAATACTCTACCATTGAGCTCCATCCCAAGCCCCTTTTTATTTTTTGAGATAATGTCTCACTATGTTGCCCAAGCTGTCCTCAAACTTGCAATCCTCCTGCCTCAGCCTCCTGAGTTGCTGGGATTATAGGCATGAGCCACGTGCCTGGCAACTAACTGTAGTCTCTCTCATAGACTTTTAGAAAGACATTTTTATTTTCCCTTTTTCTAATGTATTCTGTATTCCAAGAAATTCTTTCAACCTAAATCTTATTTGAACAATGTCAGTAGACACCCTCTTCTTCTGTTCTTGGAGAATAGGAAGAAACTGGTGGTGAAAGTTCATATATAGTGCAGACTTAGAGGATCATTATTATGTCACTCTCTAGTATTCTTTTTCCCAGGCTATATAATTTTAGTTTTTAAAAACTTTCATGGTGGGCTGTGAGTATAGCTCAATGATAGAGGGCTTGCCAAGCATGCAGGCATGTATGAAGCCCTGGGTTCAATCCTCAGCCCAAGTGGGGAAAAAAGGGAAGAAAACAAAGTTTCATGGCAAGTTTTATTTCCTTTCCTCTAGTCTAATTATTGCTCTTCACAGCCTTAACTCCAGGATTTTCATGTTTCTTTAAGTTGTGAAGCTGAGATTTGACTATGATAATAGAATAGTTATCATATGACTATGATAATAGAATAGTTATTTTACTATTTCTGCCTATTTTCCTTTTTCTTCCTACATTCTATTTTATGGACACAATAGGATACAAATTTCATCCTATTAATAGTAGCATATAATTAATGTTGTGCAAGCCACCTCTTCTCTGCAGTAAATTAATTGAACCATGCCTTCTGATAGTCAGAGCTCTGAATATGCAGTCCTCTTTTGAATTGGGCTGTCCCTGAGACCCTCTTGAAAAATAGCATGCAGAGGAAGTGACACTGTGCTGGATCAAGGTTTAAACCTTAGAAAGGCCTAACAAATTCGCGGGGGAAGCCAGCTGCCGTGATATGTCTACCCTGAGACTGCCCTGCTGTGAGCAGGGGTTCTCCACGTGTCTTCTCCACGAGCCCAACATAGCCACAAGGAGAAGCCATGTGGAGAAGAACTAAATCCTTGGCCAACAGCCCCAGCTGATCTTCCAGCTGACAGCCAGCCCCAACTTGCCTGGCTATGTATGAGTGAGGCCATTTTGAAGTGGGCCCTCTAGTCAGAGTCACACCATCCCAGCTGCCACCTGTGGAGCAGTGACAAGCCATCCTTGCCAAACCCAGCCCAAATTGCAGAATAATTTATATAAGACATTTTTTTTGGTAATAATTTGTTAAATAGCAAGGCATAAGTGAAACACCCTCTTTGGGCAAACCATTTTGTTTTCTTTCATCTGGAAAATGAAGTAGTTGGACAAGAAAATCTCTACATATTATAAACTCTTTATTATTTAGAGTGTGGTCTGCCTTTTTCCATTGCTGCTCAACTTCTGCCTTCATTCCTATAGTTAGTTGGTTCACATTTGATACTAATTTTGTGAGGGGTCTTGTTTAAATTTATTCTGTTTTGTTATTTATTTATTTTTCCCCCTTGCTCATATCCAAGTTTCTAATTGCCAGACTCATTCTAAATGTTGGTTTTTGTCTTCCATTGTGCTGGTGTGGTTCCCAGCTCGTGTCGCCATTGTAAGCTCGCCTTCTCCTTCATCATTTTCTTCAGCCCTCTCACAGCTGCATCCTCACAGCTGGGCTGGCTGAGTCACCATTCTTTTTTTGGCAAAATATATGTCCATTTCTATGAATTTCTTGTGAAAATATGTGCTATTAGGAAGTTAATGAGGAAAGTACTTTTATTTTTTTGCTGGAGTCTTGGCTCAGAATATTTCTAAAGTAATCATCATCAATTAATTATGCCTCAAGACTTCTGTGATAGGGATGTGAAACCAGTAATTCTTCTTTCACATCACTCTAAATTCATGTCTCAGAATATAGCACATCTGTTCTCCTTGAGCTGAATTCATTCCAGAAGGAACATGTTTCCTAATAAATATTGTCTAGTCATTTCTGAGGATCTGTAAGCTTGGAGAGTATTAAAGTAATTGATTCTCAGCATTTTCAAACTACTTTCAGTTTTAGCCACTGCTGGCCATCTGTTTATTCACTTCAGAAAGAGTTCCAAACATAGCCTAGAGTCATCATGAGTAATCTTAACAGGCTCACTGGAGCATATGCTGTAACCCCGATCTTCCCAGGATTTCAAAGTGCTTTAGAAAAAACTTTGTGGCATATTAGGGCCCACCTATCCTGTCTTGCAGAAGATGTCATCAGAACATCTAAAGGAGCTAAGCATGTTATCTGAGGTCACAACAAAATGAAAGAATTGATCTGTGGGACAGGCAAGCTATAAAATTAACACAACACAAATTCCCATGATGCAAGGTTGCTAGTTCCAGGGCAGAAGGCCACACCCCCCACCTTCTCAAATAGAGAGAGGACTAATTGTCACAGGCTCCTTGAATAGATGCCTAAGAACTTCCTGGGGTAATATGATTTACCTGACTGTATGCTTTTTTACTGTCGTGGACATTTTCATTTGTTGTTTTTGTCCAGCCTCCTTTCTATTCAGGAAGTGCCTGTGCCCCACTTCCTATGATTCTGAGCTTCAATGCCAGGCTTCATTTATTTGGCCATAGTAATAGCACATGAACCAGGCTTGGCCAGTCATAGTAACCCCTTTCTCTAGGTATGAGAAAGGTTCAGGTGTGGGCTATTGATACAAACCAGATCAATCAAAGACCCTTATGAAACTAATAGATGATAGGTAATATAGAAGATTTCTTTCACATAAGTTGCAACATTAGGATGTAGCATGGAGTTACAGAGTAATCTTCACAAACCAAACTGAGTCTGTCTTATATTATAAGAAAACTAACACACAGGGACAAAATAGAGTTAAAGAGAGCTAATGAAAAATGCCAGTATTTGCCTGTCCCCTGGATACAGCTATAATTGAACTCAGACATCTCAGTCATTTGCTCTTTTTCTTAAGCTCATTTAAATCATATTTGTAAAAGGGCTGGGCATTTAGCTCAGTGATAGAGCACTCGCCTAGCATCTCCAGTACCACAAATAAATAAGCATAAGTGTATTTGTACTATTTATAATCCAAAATCATGCTTATTCAACCTATTCTTTAAGGAAGTTTTATGCAACCTTAAAAATAGTTTTCTTCTTGGAAATTTGACAGCTGTTGAAACTTTAGAACAGAATTTTCAAACACTTTGGTAATTTTTCAGAAGGTATAGATGCTAGAGTTAAAAGTAGTTTCCTTAATCCAAGCAGGTAGGACCTTGTCTAAGGAGGTTCTCTACAATTTTTTTTTTTCTTTTTGGTGCTGAGGATTGAACCCAGGCCTTGTGCATGCGAGGCAGGCACTCTACCAACTGAGCTACATCCCCAGCCCTTCTAAGGAGGTCCTCTATCCAAATTTTCTTTCAAAAAAAATTTATGGCTACCTACTAAAGGTTTTAGCTTCATTTCATTCTGGCCTGAAATGTTAGGAAGATAGGATCCAGAGAAACAACTGGTATTAAGAAAATCTGAACAAAGAAAATCTGAACTCCTAAAGAATTCCTGTTGTGGATGGGCAATATTGATTTTGAGATGTGCTGATGAAGCCAGACAAGATGGCACATGCTTATAATCCCAGTGGCTCGGGAGGCTGAGGCAGGAGGATCGAGAGTTCAAAGCCAGCCTCAGCAAAAGCAAGATGCTAAGCGACTCAGTGAGACCCTGTTTCTTTCTTTCTTTCTTTTTTTTAGAGAGAGAGAGAGAGAGAAAGATAATTTTTTTTTAATATTTATGTTTTAGTTTTCCGTGGACACAACATCTTTATTTTATTTTTATGTGGTGCTGAGGATCGAACCCAGTGCCCCGCACATGCCAGGCAAGTGCCCTACCGCTTGAGCCACATCCCCAGCCCTGAGACCCTGTTTCTAAATAAAAATACAAAATAGGGCTGGGGATGTGGCTCTGTGGTTGAGTGCTCTGAGTTCTATCACCAATCTCCCCCACCCCATAAAAAATGTGCTGATGAAAACATAATTCACTGAGCATAAGCTATTTTCTGGTAGGTGTGTCATAAGCAGTGAAAAGGATATTTATAGAACAGCTGATCAGTAATTTTGTCTTTAATTTATCTCTAATTCTCAGTTTTGTGACTGTCTTGTCTTTACAAAGCAAACAGGTATAATCCTCTAAGATCTTCCAAGTTTCAGAATGTCTCCTCCTTCCTCTTAGTTCCCTTCCCAATTTTAACTTAAATTGTGTCTTTTCACTTGGATTAGTGATTTTCACTTTAAATTGTGTCTGCATTTTACATATTAAGGTACCTTAAACCTGTTTCTAAAGTTTGACAAATGCTCACACATACATTCTATCAGGCTGGAGATTTCGGGAAAAATAGGAGGAAATATTAGTGAAATTGTGAATTGCATTTGGATTCAATCTCTCTCTCTCTCTCTGTGTGTGTGTGTGTGTGTGTGTGTGTGTGTGTTGCTAGGGATTTAACCCAGGGCCTCTGTGCATGTGAGGCAAGCACTCTACCAACTGATCTATTTCCCCAGCCCTTGGGACAACAACCCAGTAAAAATTATTCTTTTAATAAATATCCAAATGAAATAATCAAATATTATTGAATGCCTGTATTCAAGGAGTCATGCCAGACACTGAGAATAAGAAGGTGAAAACAATTGGATTCTTTGCCTTGAAGGAATCTAGTAAGGGAAACAGATTCAGTTTCCCAGGTAGATATCAGGAAGGTTTCTTCCATTAGGTTCTCATTACACTTATCTCTATCACAGCACATATCACAATTATTTTTTCGAGATCCATGTCTTCCTTTAGAATAAGACTCAACATTGGGCTAATTGGCTATCTTCCTCATTTTTTTATTTTCAGTACCTAATACTGTCTTTAGTAGATTAGGTATTTAATAAGAACTTGATGCTGATAAAATTCATGGAATGTGCTACTCAAACTGACTTATGAAATGAGGATGAATTGGTTCACAAAGGAAGAACTCCAGTTCACGGTGGCTCCAATTTTGGTTGATCCATTGAGGTTTCATTATGTCATGAAAGACAGAAGTTCTTTAGATTCCTTGTACTGTTTCAGTCCTTGGACTAGTTGTTCTCATGATTGAAGGATGACTGCTGGAACAATTAGGCTGTATGCTAACTTGGCAAGGTTGGGGGAGAGGCAGGCGCATGCTTTTTAGAGAGATGAAAAGCTTTCCCAGAAGCATCTAAAATACCTCTTGTCATATCTCATTGGTTAGCATTGGGTCATATACCATCCCTTTTGATAAGAGAGATGGGATTTTATTAGATTAGGAATTCTCAGCCTTGGCACTATTGGCATTTGGGACTGGAGGATTCTTTGTTTTGGGGTCTGTCTTGTATATTACAGGACATTTAGCAGCATCCCTGTCCTTTACTCCCCCACCCACCCATGTGACAACTATTGTGTCCACAGAAGTTGTCAAGTGTTCCTGGGAGGCAAATATTGCTCTTGTCATAAATGACTGTTTTATATGATTCATAATTACTTCAGGAGCTGAGAGCAGATTGTCTTTGTGTAAGGTGAAGGAACCACATGGAGACTGATAGATATTTGAACCAACCAGGGGTTTTGTTAGAAAGGTAATGGATCAAGTTAGGTAAGTAGCAGTGTCTAATATACTTGTTGAACACCGAGGCATAATGAGTTCAATATGCAATTTAAATTTTTATTATCCTCCATCTTTCATGTCTTGAAAACCAGTTTCTGCAAAGTTCAGTGAAGTTAGAGGGATTGAATCTTACATATTACAATTTTAAGAGCTTTACTATTATTTCTGTAAGGAAACTAAGGCAGAGGGAAGTTTAGTAATTTTATTTATTTATTTTTATTTTTTGCAGTGCTAGAGATTGAACCCAGGGGTACTCTATCATGGAGCTGCACCCCCATTCCTTTTAATTTTTTGTCTTGAGACAGGTTTTGCTAAGTTGCTGAGGCTGGGCTTAAACTTGAGATCCTCCTGCCTCAGCCTCCTGAGTCTCAGGGATTACAGGCCTAAGCCACCATACTAGGTAGAAGTAAAATAATTAATAACCAGTCAGTAAAGTATTACAATTCCTAAGTAATATTAGAGTCCAGGGGAGAAGATGTTTAATTTTGACCTAATAGAGAAGGGACATTTCGATTTTTCTTGGAAGGAAGGGAAAAATATTTATATAATTGGTATGTCATTATATTAAAAGTGGGGGATAGAGAGAAGGATAAAATGTTCCCTTCATCTAGGTAATTCTTGTTCAGGGGTGTACCTAAATACCCTGTATTCTCTGGATTCTCAAGGGTGAAGTTCTATTCAATTTACAAGTCCCTGGCCATTTCTCCTAAGGCACAGCCCTGCCGTAGCTAGGTCAGTGTGGATTCTGATATTAGCTTGCACAAGCCAGCACTATGACTTTTAACCTTTCTTGGGAGGCTCAGCTCATGGGTCTTGATTCCTTCTACGTTCAGAGAGTGTCTTTATGGAGTCCCTTTGGTCTTTCCCACAATCTGACTTCAATCAAAATTAGGATGACCACATATAATTTTACAGATTGTGCACTATACAACTCCAGAGGCATCATTCACAGAAACTAGTATTAAATATCTGCAAGAAACCATAAATGCCGCAGTCTGGCTGGGCACAATTCAGGAGCCACTTGTAAAAAGAAACGAACTTTATTTTTAGAACCACACAGGCCAAACAAAACAGCTCCTCAGGAAAAACCCTCAGAGCCCAACTGCCACCACCGGCTTCCCACAAGCCTCTCCCTCAACCACAAGCCTCACCACCTCCCACAATCCTCCTGCTCTTGAGGCCGATTGGCTGGGTCGCGTGGGCGGAGCCAAAAAAAGTCCCCCAATGAGCAGCTCAGTGGTCTGAAAGGGCAGGGAAACAGCCCAATGAGCATCACCGCAGAGGAGCCAATCAGCTAGATGTTGCTGGGGCCGCTGTAAGCCAATCATCAGCCGGCAGCTGGAAGTTTGCTGGGGCCCCTTCGGCTGTGGCTCTCAACACATAAATCCATGTTTTTTCAACTCCTGATAAAACCCTTGGGCCCTCCAAGCCTATACCAGCAGAAAGCAAGCTGAGAAAATTTCAAATCTCCAGGAAAGACATAGTTTTCAAAACTGACCTCAGTGATATCTACGGAAGATGAATGGACACAAAAGAACCTTCCAGGGGCTGGGTAGTGAGACTCGGTGGTAGAGAACTTGTCTGGCTGTGTGAAGCCCTGGGCTTGATCCCCAGCACCAAGACAAACAACAAACCTCTTACGTGGTTGAATCTGGGCTTGTCCAATGGGCCAACCAGGGAACTTGCCCTCTGCCAGGACAGAGAATCTTTGTGGTTCTTTTTTTTTTTTTTTTTTTTAAAGAGAGAGTGAGAGAGGAGAGAGAGAGAGAGAGAGAGAGAGAGAGAGAGAGAGAGAGAGAGAATTTTTAATATTTATTTTTTAGTTCTCGGCGGACACAACATCTTTGTTGGTATGTGGTGCTGAGGATCGAACCCGGGCCGCACGCATCCCAGGCCAGCGCGGTACCACTTGAGCCACATCCCCAGCCCTCTTTGTGGTTCTTACTTGTTAGGATTTGACCATTGTTGAAGACCAGAGACCACTGTGTATCACCCATTCTTCCCTTTTCTGACTTGGAGTATTTTTAAAAAATTTTATTTATTTATGTGTTTTTTGGTTGTAGATGGACACAGTACCTTAATCTTATTTATTTATGTTTATGTGGTGCTGAGGATCAAATCCAGTGCCTCACACATGCTAGGCAAGTGCTCTACCACTGAGCTATAACGCCAGCCCCTGATGTGGAGTTTTAACTGTGGATATTCTGTCCTTATCACACCACTGCAGGTTGGTTGTCTTAATTTATGAGTCACTGCTGCAGATGAAGCAATGTCCAAACTTGACGGAGAGGACTGCCCCCCACTCAGAGATCATGGACACTGAGATGGATGTGGTGCTGGGGGACTTTAGACTGGTTCCCTTGGGGAGGAAGTGAATATGTTCATGTGTCTCTGAAGGATCTGTGTTGATATTTGGGTGGCCAGAGATATGGTCTATAGAAGAGCCTTCTAGTTGACTTCTGATGTTCATTCTCTAAATCTTCTTTTCAGTAACAGAACCTTCAGTTTTTAGTTGGGCACATGGCTACCAAGGTAGAATTCCCTTGTAGGTAGGTGGGCCATATGACTAAGTTTTCTCCAATGGCACATGAAAGGAGTTGGTAGATACTCTGCAGAGAATACTTTCACTTCCCTTTTATCCTTTCACAGAGGCTGCAACCTGGCAGGGAACTGGTTTTGTCTGTTTAGATGAGAGCTTCATTTAGTATACATTCTTTCCAAGGGTCAGCAAACTTTTTCTTAATGGGCCAGATAGGAAATATTTTGGTGTGCAGGTCATAGGATCTCTGTCTCAACTACTCAAATCTGCCCTTGTTGCTCAAAAGCAGCCATAGACACGACTCATACAGATGGGTTTGGCTATGTCCCAATGAAGTTTTATTTTCCAAAGCAGCTGACAGACCATTACTCCTGCTCTATTGGAACAATAACATAGATAATTCCCTGGTTGACCTCCTGGGAGAAAGCAACTCTATACTCCAGGTCACCTGTCAGTTCAGACTTTTATGTAAAGCAGAAATAATTCTTCACTCTCATTTGTCTCTGTTATATTTGGTTCTGTTAAACTGTTCAATCAATATCCTAATGCAATTCTATCTTCCTGTGAGAAGTACTTAAGAATTTATGATCATCATGCATTAGAAGTGTCATTACTTTTATTTTACTCATTATATTTCTGGAAAGAGGAGTGATGACTGGGGAAGAAACTTTCTCAAAATCCAATGGCAAATCTGTCATGGTACTGATAAGATGCTATATCCCTTGATTTTGGAAAAACCAAAGTAGCAACTAAAGATGAAGTTGCTTTGTTTTTAACCTGAAATCACTGTGAAAGTGGTTGTTGTGAAATGACCTCTAAGCCACTTATTTACTAGTGACAAAATAACATTTCATTAAATGCAACTTGGTTGCAAGTTCCTACCTGCAGTTCTGGTTAAACATAAATATCCTAAAGGCATCATAGTTGCAAAGGAAATTCCAATATATTGCATAACATATTCATATTTTGCTCATCATTTGCAAAATCATACCCACTATTGTCAACTTCTCTAACCACCTTTTAAATTTATAATCAGTATGAAGTTGGGAAGCAGACTGGAGTACTTCTTTTTGCATTTATGACAGCCCACTGTGTCTAAAGAAGAAGATAATAAAAAAAATAATGGGTCATTTTGAAAAAGGAAATTTACTAAATGCAGCAGTTAGAGAGAGTGGCTTATTGTTTTAGAAAAGTTTACATCACTTGTTAATATTAAAAATTGATCTTCAAAGTACTCTTCTCTGTTTTATTTTCTCTTTTTAATGAAGGCATCTGTATGTACTGTTTAATGCCTTTACCTCTGTAGTGCATATTTATGGAGGCATGGACTTTTATTTGTCTAATTATTTATTCATTTATCTAACTTCATCTTTGGTTTCCATTGTTTTAAAAGTACAGTGATCTTATATTAACACTTTGGAATTTTGCAATAGTGGACATGATTGTCTTATGAGATCTCTTGTGATATAGTGAATGTCATGTTCCTTATTTGAGTGTTATTTTTTAAACATATTCAAGGCAGTGCCCTGCCCCCCCCCAGACAGCTGTGACAATAATGCCCCACCATGACAACAGAGGAACAGTGCCAAAGCTCAGAAAAACAAAATTTACTTGGCAGGGGAGAGAGAATAGAGGCTTTTCACAGCTCTTTGGAAATGCTAATAAGGTCTCAACCTTGAACTATGTTTGCTTTTTATCTGGGAAACCCTTTCCAGTGAGAATACCACTGGTATAATAAGAAGAGATTCCAAGTTAGGATTTATACAGTGGCACATTTTTATTTGAGAAGCACAAATCCAAATCCAGAGGCTTCCTCTTCACCTGGGAGAACTGTGCACTCTGGAACATTTTAGAGTCCTGCTTCTTTGGGTCCATAGTGATAATAGGAGATATGACAGTCTCCAGGTTGCCAGGAGCAGTGCTGTGTTAATGTGGCTGAGACACATTTGCAATGTGTAAATAGTTGACTCAGAGCTCTAATTTTGTTCTAGTGAATAGTTCTTTTAAGCTTCCCTGCCTTTTTTTGTCCTGTATTGCATAGTTGAATGGAGAAAAATATCATTTGATGGCTCAATTTAAACATCCACACTAAACCACTCACTCATACCAGCCTTACCATAGTTGATACTAATTTTTAAAGCAACATGTTAAAAGAATCCTGTCTTGAGTTACTGTTAGGTCCTGACAACACTGGGATATTTTTTAGACCTAAAACACATGAAGGCTTAAAGCTGAGTTGCCATGTCAAAGCTCTCCCCTCCTTTCCTCTGCCTCATTCCCACTGGAATCATTAGAAGTGTAATGCTTTTCTTCTGTGACTTATCTGTTTTCAGTGGCATAAATCCCATGAATACAAAGACTTAATATTAAGAATTCCCACAGCTGGAGCTGGGGGTATAGCTCCCTGGTAAGAGACTTGCATACATATACCACATGTATACACATGTAACAAAAATACAAAATGAAACAAACAAACTAACTGTAAACTATCTGCAAACTTCTTTTTCTTTCTTTCTTTCTTTTTTTTTTTTCTTTTCCAGCACTGGAGATTGAACTGAAGACTTTGTGAATGCTAAGCAAGTGCTCTACCAATGTGTTACATCCCCCAGCCCTTTTTATTTTTTAATTAATTAATTGATTGATTAAGTTTTTGGTACTGGGGATTGAATCCAGGGGCACTGAACCACTGAGCCACATCCCCAGACCTTTTATATATTTTATTTAGAGATAGGATCTTGTTAAATTGTTGAGGCTGGTTTTGAACTTGTGATCCTCCTGCCTCAGTTTCCTGAGCTGCTGGGATTATAGGCATGTGCCACCACACCTGGCCCTTTCTATTTTTTGAGACAGGGTCTTCCTAAGTTGCCTCAAAGTTGAGATCCACCTGCTCAGACTTCTGAGTAGCTGGCATTACAGGTTTGCACCACTACACCTGCCAACTATCTGAAAAGTTCTATTCCTCCTTTGCTGTTTCTAAAAAAATAAGAACCATGAGAAGTTGTGTATAAAAAGTTAACAAACATTCCTCTTTTACACTTAGTAATTTATAGTTCAAAGAATTATATGAGGTGTTACTGTTTAAAATAAAGATGGATAATACAGGACAATAGGAAGCGTGAATTGCATCAGCAAAGGTAATGAGTAATAGTCTAAACATTTATCTTTTCCAACAAAAAACAATATCACTATTAGTAGGTCCCTCAATATACTTCTTATTATTATTTAGTACTGGATATCAGATAATATTTTTCTTTTTATTATTCTCATGTATCTAAAATAAGAAAAGCAGATGGGATAAAATTAACATAAAATATTACATATGTCTTTATGCAGTGAGCATAACTTAAACATTTTGTGATAAGTTAATAATAAAGTAATATTACATGTACACTGAGTAGTCTCAGTAATAAAATGTTTAAAATAATACTGATTTCAAATTAAAGTGATTTAGGGACCTTTCATAATAAAATCATTGCAGTGTTTCAACAACTATTCCTACCAGTTTTTCCCTTTTAAAATCAAAATATACATATATATTTAAGTAAAACAATGCTTTTAATGCATTTAATAAAATCATGCTTATGTAGTTAAGTAAAATAATTTGGAAAAATTTCACCTGAAATTTTATCAGAGATGTTTTTCTCTGATAGTTGTAACAATAAGACATAAAAATCTATATGAATATGACAGTGTTTTACTTTATGATCTTTTCCCCACCATATGTTAATAAAAATATCAACACTTTACTTTTTTTAAGTTGTTGATGGGTTTTTATTTTATTTATTCATATGTGGTGCTGAGACTCAAACCCAGGGCCTCACACATGCTAGGCAAGTGCTCTACCACTGAGCCACAACCCCAAACCTTAATGGTTTACTTTTTAAGTAGTATTTGGTAACATGATTTTAAAACTTAATCAAATGATGAGAAATAAAGGCTTTTCTGAGGTTCATCAAATGAACATACCACAATTTATTTGAATAAGATTCCTGTTGTTGGACATTTAGATTAGGCTTAATTTCCCCTTATTATGGTAAAATTAAACAAAATACCTCTGAACATAAATCTTCACATGCATTATATTTTCTTAGGAGAAATCTCTAAATCTGAGGTTAGTAGGTCTAGAGTTATGGTCACCTCAATTCTAATAGGAGAAATCTTTTAAAAAGCTTGATATTTTCAGGTCCATAGTTTCTTTCAGTTTCTACATATGAGAAATGAATTATTTTTAATAAAATAATCTTTTTCCCCCTTAAATGGGAAGGATGGTTTTGGCTTGTATAGTGGATAAAACTTGATCGGTGACTGTGTCTGTGATTTTGTAAGCTCTACAAATATATTTGGGAGCAAAATGATGTGGAGTTCCTCTTCTGCCATGAATAACGCATCATCTCCAGTTATAGCAATCTACCTTTGGGCAGGTGTTGGGCAGGTGGAAGTAGAGATGAAGACCTTAGAAAAGTGGTAGGTGACGAGAGATAGATTAGGAACCAATAGGAAATCAGGCAAGCAGGAATTATGTAAATGGTGAGAATTGAGGCTGGTCACAATGAGTCTGAGCAGCAAAGTAGACACTTTAAACCATTTTAATGAATGCTAATCCGCAGGCTTAGTGAAAAATCTCTTGTTATGACAAACACAATGGCTTATGCAAACATTTGATAAATCTTTCTTGGGTATGATTATGGTTTAGTTACTGAGACATGACCCTGGGAACAGATTGCATGGTTATATTCCTTCTTGACCACTTACAATACATACCCATAAATGTAACTGTGTAAATACAATGAATATGATTAATTATTTAAAGTACTTATTATAGTGGGGTATGGTGGCTCTTGCACATAATCCCAGTGACTTGGCAGGCTGAGGCAGGAGAATCATAAGTTCAAGGCCAGCCTGGGCAATTTAGCTAGACCCTGTCTCAAAATAAAAAATAAGAAGGGCTTGGGCCAGGCAGCATGGCTCATGTCTATAATCCCAGCAGCGTGGGTGGCTGAGACAGGATGATTACAAGTTCATGGCCAGCCTCAGCAATTTAGAGAGGCCCTAAGTAACTTAGTGAGATGCTGTCTCAAAATAAAAAATAAAAAGGGCTGAGGATCTGGCTTGGTGGTATAGTACCCCTGAGTTCAATCCCCAGTACTGGGGAAAAGAAACAAACCTGTTTTAGAAGTAGTAGTGCTGTGTGTGTAAATGTAACCCACAAGTATTAGATGAGAAATAAAGGCTTTTCTGAGTTAGCCCAGCCAGAATTTTGAGAAGCTGTTTTGTGCTAACACCACTACTATGGAAGAAGGGAGAAATTCCTTTAAAAGGGACCAGCCCACTGAGAAAGTTGGGCTAGAACAGTCTTCCTAGTAGTAAAAAAATCCCTTGGAAACTTCTTTCATCTAAAATCTAAGAGTAGGCATAGTATTTCCTTTCAATTTAAGGCAGAAAGCAGAAGGATCACTCAAATCCTGTGAACAAGTTTGTCAGAGAGATAAGGTGATCAGGCATGAGTCCAGGCAGGGAAAAGCGTAATACTGGGACCAAACAGATGTTCTCAGTATTGTCACTGACTCTGGTCCTTGGCCAGGGTTGGATCTTTTAGAATAGTGGTATCCACACTGAGCATCAATCAGTCACAACTGGGGCACAAACATCTTCTAAGTCAGAATCTTTGGGAATGAGGCTTGAGATTCTGTCTCAAGATTTTCAAGCAGGGTGAGGCATTGTACACCTGTAGTCCTAGCACTTGGGAGGCTGAGGCAAGAGAATCACAAATTCAAGGATAGTCTGGGCACTTAGGGAACCCTGTCTCAGGAGAAAACAAAAAAGCTTTTCAACTCAGGTTGGAATTTTCATGGAACTTTATAGTTTATAAATGGTGAGATTTTTGACTTTGGCTATTTGGCCTAATGAAAATGTCCTAAAGCAATGCAATTCAAAGGGGAAATGTCGGAAGAAAACATTTAGAAAGAGTTATATATTTAAAATCATGTGTTTTAAAATGTTTTACTTTTCTCATGTCTTATGAGATTCATTATATATTAGTATATATTATATGATACACATATTAGTACACATTATACAGTTTATAAATAAATACAGTGGCATTTGTGTTCAAAATATTTTACTGAAATACATTTTAAAAATTGATATTTTCAAAAATAAAAAGTTTGGGAACCATTGCTTAGGAAGCAGATAACCAGAAAGAATAGTTGGCCTTCAAAAAACCGATACAGTGGGCAGTACACTTCTAGAGTCACTGGGACCTTAGAAAATGACCACTCCAAGTAGGACAAGGGTCAAATTCCTGGACAGGAATTACAGCTCTAACCAGTGATAGCAAGAGAGGCAGCTTGATGTAGCCAAAAGAGAATATGCTTAAGAGTCAGCAGATCTCCCTGAAACTTTGAGCTCTGTCACTCCACAGCTCTTATCTCAATCTCTCGGTCAGTTTTTCCATCTGTAAAATAGAGATAGAAATGCTTAACTTGCAGGAATATTGGAGGATTAAATGAAATCATATATGTATTTTACAGAGCCCAGTACATAGTAGGTGCACTGTCAGGTAGCAGCTCTTGTTATTAACAGCTATTGTTAGTAGTCCCATTATTATAGAGGCAGGACAAGGCAGTGGCTGATGGTGTGGGCTCCGAAGGTTGGAATCCTTGCATGGCTGCTCATTAATGGTGTTAACAGTGGATGGTAATATTATTATTATTATTATTGTTATTATTACTACTACTAATAATAATACCTATCTCCTGTGGTGATTGGGAGGAGAAAATATGTGTAGACTTATTGGGTGATATTTGGCTCATAATGATGTTTAATACACACCAGCTACTGTCATCTTCATTATCATGGTCATCACTGCATCAGCTTTTGTTTTTAATGGAAGAAGTAAATGATAATTAAATAAGTGTAGACCTATGGTTATAATTCTATAATTAATAACCAAGCAAAATGACCAGGAAATCTGCTGATATGGTTCCCTGGTAGCATCACTTCCTAACATTTGTGTACACTGTAATCATCTAAGGGACTTCTGAAGAACACAGCTGAGTTCTTCTGAAGAACACTAAAGACTTTCTGAATTAGAATTTTTGGGGTGGAGCTTGGACAGCTGTGTTTTTCCACAAGACAAATGAGTGATTTTGATACATAACAAAGATGAGAACCACTGATAGCCTCCTCCTTTAATAATTTTAGCTCTAATTACTGTAGCTTTTCCCAAATCTCAGGAATCCCATATGAATAGTGTTACATTAGAAATACCACCATGATCCAGTTGCCATTTGGCTATTACTCAGTGCCTGGGAAGGTCATATATTTAATTTAGACTGTTACTCTACTGGTTGGAGTTTTAAAGTGCTGTTCTTCATTCAGAGTTACATTTTGCTTTTTGTTTTTTCTTACCATCATGTTACTTTACTGTTCAGAGTAAGTGAACATGTTCACAGAGTTGGAAGGGAATTTAGAGTAACTAGTCCAATATCCAGAAATTAATGATTATGAGGATATACTTTTCCCTCATTTAGTTAGTAGCAAAGTCAAGATTAACATTCTATTTCTTGATTTCTGAGTTTGTTCTCTTGCCACTGTGACACACTGCCTCCAATATTTTAATGACTTTATTTGGCACTGGAAAGGCTGTGTATTCACCTTTGGGAACTTCGTTTCATTCAAATCACTAAAAGCATAATTTAGAAAATTCTCCTAAATTTTCACTTCAAAGGTGTGAAAGGACTAGTTTTTCCAAAATGAGAAGAATAGTCTGAAAAAGAAACATGAAAACTAATATTAAGTTTTCTTTTATTAATTTTAACAATTAATTATTATTGATTTTAAGCTCCATTTAGTGAAAAATTATTTCCTATTATCAGCCCACTTGAAAGATCAGTATACTTAAAATATCTACTGAATTATGGTGATGCTTTGAAGTACAGACTTGCTAGGGCTGGGGATATAGCTCAGTTGGTGGAGTACTTGCCTTGCATGCACAAGGCCCTGGGTTCAATCCCCAGCACCAAAAAAAAAAAAAAAAAAAAAAAAAAAAAAAATCAGACTTGCTTGCATTTGTATACTCAGAGTAGCTCTCATCTCCTGTGTAAGACAAAGCAAATACAATATCAATTATAGTATGTTATCACTGTTGTTCTGTTGTTATTACCCAATGATATAGTCTTTGTCCTTCTAAAATTATATTTTAAGCACATAAAAAAGTATGGAAAATAAGACATATATGTATGCACTTATTCATTCATTCATTCATTCATTCACTCACTACTTGGCTTTTACAAATTTCAACATCTTGTCATATTTCTTGCAGATCTTGTGTTTCTCATTTTGGAATAAAAGCACCAAAAAAGTAAAGTAAGTTTAAACCCCCTGTGTAGTCCTTCTCAATCCTCCTGTAATAACCGCTATCTGGAATTTGGTGTTTATGATTCCTAAACCTGGTTTTAATTTTTAATTTTAATTTTTTTGGCATGCCTACTTTATGCTTTCATTATATGAGTTATACATCCATAAATAGAACTATGGGGCTACAAATTTCTTATAAGAAGAAAAAAGTTTATCATTTGAAGACTGACTTCCTGTCTATATTTTCATGATTAACAAAACCACATGCTTTGTAGGTCCTAAGAGGGGTAACCACCCACAAATACTTTGTTTCATTTTGTCACTGTGAAATGTGCAAAAGGGTTATATGTCATGGGCCTGGTAATGCAATTAAAGAAAGTGGAAGTTGCCAAATATAGGAGAAATTGATATGACTGATTTATACATCATGTAAGATTCAGGCACTAAAGTAAGTCGACATTTTCAGCTAATATTCATATTCATATTAACTAAGAAAATGAAAGCAAAGCTGGGAGCTGTGGCACATGCCTGTAATGCCAGTGGCTTGGGAGGCTGAGGCAGGAGGATCACAAGTTCAAAGACAGCCTCAGCAACTTAATGAGACCATAAACAAAGAAGTGAGCACATATTTCAAAATAAAAACTAAAAAGCGATGGGGATGTAGCTTAGTGGTTAAGCACCCATGGGTGCAAAAAAAAAAAAAAAAAAGCACAAAGCAAATGCAGAACACAAATTGAATGTTACTACTCAATACATCATGCTTTCTCTACAAGTGCTTTGGAAGTTGAAGAGTAGAAAGCTCAAAATTGCATTATAAAGTGAAATATAATTGTATTGATAAAATATATGTTGTTGTAAAATGTTAATAAAACATTTTATGTATATTTTAATATGTTCTTTTTTGGAAAAAAACCACAATAATCCTACATTACATTGATGGTTTATCTGGTAATTGATGGCATTTTAGAATCCAGGAGTCCAAAATCCCTCTTTTCCAGGAATGGATCAAGACTGTTCTGTTCCATTTCCTTTTTCTTTCTTTTTTTTTAATATTTATTTTTTAGTTGTAGTTGGACACAATACCTTTATTTATTTATTTTTATGTGGTACTGAGGATCGAACCCAGGGCCTTGCATGTGCTAGGCAAGCGCTCTGCCGCTGACCCAGAACCCCAGCCCCCAAACTTCCTTTTTTCTTAGGGAGTTTGGTTATGTTCTAGTCTAAGATTGGATCAAGAGACCTCCAGGAAAGGGACATAGGGATTATCTTTATCATACAACAGAAGAGAGACTATAAAAAGAATTGGATTGAACCTGGAGAAGCAGCTTGGACTGTTAATGCCTAACCTGTGGTGTTATTTAGCAGAGGAATGGCCCAAGGTTTTGGGGACATACTAAAGTGATTGTCCTGGAGGCTGTCAGAGCAAGTTCATGTCTTTTTGGGTTGGAGGTGGTGGTCTTCATCATGACAGTCGGAATTCACTGATCAGTCATCTTGGAAGAAGCAGTTCGTGGGACTGGAAATAAGGTCTTGCATGTGCCTTAGACTATGGGTGAGGGGAAAACTCACTGATGTTTTGGCACTTTGCCTGCATGTGCTTTGCTATGTAGACATGCTAGTGCACTACCAGTGATGGGGGTGAGAAAGTGTTTGCCACATGAATGCAGGTTGAAGCCCAGGTATGGAGGGTCCCCAGTGTTGGTTCTTTGTCCTTGTAGGCTCTGAGAGGAGCTATATCATGTGAAGTTGCAAATCTCTGTGGCAGTGATTAAAATATTAATATGCATAAATCTCACCTGGGGAGCTTGTTATATAAGCAGACATCAATCCCATTTTCAGAAATTCTAGTTAAGTCTGAAATGAGACCCTTAATCTTGTTTAAAACAAACATCCCCTAGGCAATTCTAACTCCTTTAGTTCACATTTTAAGAGATAATCTTATGTTTTCTTCCAGTTGGTTACTCTCTTTGCCCCCAACAGAGTAAGTTGCATTTCTCAGTCATGTAAAGTACAAATGGAGTTTTGGGGGATAGTATTAGGATGATCTCCGCTCCTCCAAATAAACTCATTCTTTATAAAATCACGGTGACTTACTAGCTATGGTTCCCAAGGCCACCCTTAATATCATTTGCACTTTAGCCCTCAGGACATGAGAGAGAAGGGATGACTCAGCTGGTTACTTTTTTTTTGGTACTGGGGATTGAACCCAGGGGAACTTTATCACTGAGCTACATTCCAGCTCTTTTTATTTTTCATTTTTGAGACAGAGTCTCACCAAGTTGCTTAGGGCTTCGTTAAATTGCTGAGGCTGACCTAGAACTTGCAACTCTCCTGCCTCAGCCTCTCAAGTCGCTGGAATTATAGGTGTGTTCCACTGTTCTGGCCTCTCCACACTCTGCTTTCACCCCCTGTGGTCCTGGGGATGGAATTTAGGACCTCACATTCTAGGTAAGCACACTATCACTGAGCTACATCCCCAGCCCTCAGCTGGTTACTTTTGAGACTCTTGGAAAACTTGTCATCAGTGGAAGAGTCTGTTGTGTGCTTTAAAAGATGGGACAGAGGAGAGGGAAGTCCATGTTTACTCCCCACCCCACCCCACCCCACTTGCAAGGCCAAAGCAGTGGCAGCCCCAAGTGGATTTCCTGAGGCAACAGGTTGTGTCAGGTTCCTGGGGGAGATTGCTGCAAGGTTGAAGTCTGCAAAGGTTTTTCAGGGGAAGAAATCAGAAGAAATAACTTTGGAATCAAGGATCCAGACAATTTGAGATTAAAGGGCTCAGGGTGGTTTCCAAAAGAAACACTGCCCTATTTCTCCACTTCATCCCTAGGTGCTAAGTAGCCAGGACAGACTGGTTTCCCTCAAAGGTGACAAACAGGGTGCTGCTCTTGGGAACAGTTCTTATCAAGCAGGGCTCCCTTGGCAGCTCCCAGTGGTGCAGGGGGTGGTGGAAACATTCTCTTGAGAAAGCTAACTGGCCTCAACTCTCTCAAGCATCCACAAGGGGCACAGCGACTGGAAGCCTCAGCATCACCTCTAGAGGGCGCTTGAATCTCTACCAAAACCCTGAGTGGCCTTACTTGTTTGGGATTCCACTTACCTTCCTAGAAATTCCTGTTTTAATATGGGGGGGGGGGGGTAACAGGTGGGGTGGGGAGGAGGCAGTCCTGAGGAGTTCTAAGAGTCTTCCTAATTGGTGTCTTGGGCTCTCTGTCTTCTTCGGTGTCAGCCTCAGGGGCAGATTCCCTCTCTTTCTCTCTTGGCTCAGGACATATTCTTGCATTTTCTTTCTTTTTTTTTTTTTTATTGTTGGTCGTTCAAAACATTACATAGTTCTTAATATATCATATTTCACAGTTTGATTCAAGTGGGTTATGAACTCCCATTTTTACCCCGTATACTGATTGCTGTATCACATCAGTTACACTTCCATTGATTTACATATTGCCATTCTAGTGTCTGATGTATTCTGCTGTCTATCCTATTCTCTACTATTCCCCTTCCCCTCCCCTCCCCTCCCCTCCCCTTTTCTCTCTCTACCCCCTCTACTGTAAATCATTTCTTCCACTTGCATTATTCTTCTCTTACCCCTCCTTTCCTCTTATATGTAATTTTGTATAACCCTGAGGATCACCTTCCATTTCCATGCGATTTCCCTTCTCACTCCCTTTCCCTCCCACCTCTCGTCCCTGTTTAATGTTAATCTTCTTCTCAAGCTCTTCGTCCCTACCCTGTCCTTGGTTACTCCCCTTATATCAAAGAAGTCATTTGGCATTTGTTTTTTAAGGATTGGCTAGCTTCACTTAGCATAATCTGCTCTAATGCCATCCATTTCCCTCCAAATTCTATGATTTTGTCATTTTTTAATGCAGAGTAATACTCCATTGTGTATAAATGCCACATTTTTTTTATCCATTCATCTATTGAAGGGCATCTAGGTTGGTTCCACAATCTTGCTATCGTGAATTGTGCTGCTATGAAAATCGATGTAGCAGTGTCCCTGTAGCATGCTCTTATTAGGTCTTTAGGGAATAGACCGAGAAGGGGAATAGCTGGGTCAAATGGTGGTTCCATTCCCAGCTTTCCAAGAAATCTCCGTACTGCTTTCCAAATTGGCTGCACCAATTTGCAGTCTCACCAACAATGAACAAGTGTACCCTTTTCCCCGCATCCTCTCCAGCACTTGTTGTTGTTGGATTTCATAATGGCTGCCAATCTTACTGGAGTGAGATGGTATCTTAGGGTGGTTTTGATTTGCATTTCTCTGACTGCTAGCGATGGTGAGCATTTTTTCATGTACTTATTGATTGATTGTATGTCCTCCTCTGAGAAGTGTCTGTTCAGGTCCTTGGCCCATTGTTGATTGGGTTATTTGTTATCTTATTGTCTAATTTTTTGAGTTCTTTGTATACTCTGGATATTAGGGCTCCATCTGAAGTGTGTGGAGTAAAGATTTGTTCCCAGGATGTAGGCTCCCTGTTTATCTCTCTTATTGTTTCTTTTGCTGAGAAAAAACTTTTTAGTTTGAGTAAGTCCCATTTGTTGATTCTAGTTGTTAACTCTTGCGCTATGGGTGTCCTATTGAGGAATTTGGAGCCCGACCCCACAGTATGTAGATCATAGCCAACTTTTTCTTCTATCAGACGCTGTGTCTCTGATTTAATATCAAGCTCCTTGATCCATTTTGAGTTGACTTTTGTGCATGGCGAGAGAAAGGGATTCAGTTTCATTTTGATGCAAATGGATTTCCAGTTTTCCCAGCACCATTTGTTGAAGATGCTATCCTTCCTCCATTGCATACTTTTAGCCCCTTTATCAAATATAAGATAGTTGTAGTTTTGTGGATTGGTTACTGTGTCCTCTATTCTGTACCATTGGTCCACCCGCCTGTTTTGGTACCAGTACCATGCTGTTTTTGTTACTATTGCTCTGTAGTATAGTTTGAAGTCTGGTATCACTATACCGCCTGATTCACACTTCCTGCTTAGCATTGCTTTTGCTATTCTGGGTCTTTTATTATTCCATATGAATTTCATGATTGTTTTGTCTATTTCTACAAGAAATGCTGTTGGGATTTTGATTGGGATAGCATTGAACTTATAGAGAACTTTTGGTAATATCACCATTTTGATGATGTTAGTTCTGCCTATCCATGAACAGGGTATATTTTTCCATCTTCTGAGGTCTTCTTCTATATCTCTCTTTAGGGTTCTGTAGTTTTCATTGTATAAGTCTTTCACCTCTTTTGTTAGGTTGATTCCCAAGTATTTTATTTTTTGGGGGGATATTGTGAATGGAGTAGTTGTCCTCATTTCCGTTTCAGAGGATTTGTCGCTGATATACAGGAATGCATTTGATTTATGCGTGTTGATTTTATATCCTGCCACTTTGCTGAATTCATTTATTAGCTCTAATAGTTTCTTTGTAGACCCTTTTGGGTCTGCTAGGTATAGAATCATGTCATCTGCAAATAGTGATAATTTAAGTTCTTCTTTTCCTATTTTTATGCCTTTAATTTCTTTCGTCTGTCTAATTGCTCTGGCCAGTGTTTCGAGGACTATGTTGAACGGAAGTGGTGAGAGAGGGCATCCCTGTCTTGTACCAGATCTTAGAGGGAATGCCTTCAATTTTTCTCCATTCAGAATGATGCTGGCCTGTGGCTTATCATAGATTGCTTTTACAATGTTGAGGTATGATCCTGTTATCCCTAATTTTTCTAGAGTTTTGAACATAAAGGGATGCTGTACTTTGTCAAATGCTTTTTCCGCATCTATCGAGATGATCATATGGTTCTTATTTTTAAGTCTATTGATGTGGTGAATAACATTTATTGATTTCCGTATATTGAACCAGCCTTGCATCCCAGGGATGAATCCTACTTGATCATGGTGTATAATTTTTTGATATGTTTTTGAATCCGATTCGCCAGAATTTTATTGAGGATTTTTGCATCTAGGTTCATTAGAGATATTGGTCTGTAGTTTTCTTTCTTTGAAGTGTCTCTGTCTGGTTTAGGCATCAGGGTGATGTTGGCCTCGTAGAATGTCTTTGGAAGTTCTCCCTCTTTTTCTATTTCCTGAAATAGCTTGAAAAGTATTGGTGTTAGTTCCTCTTTAAAGGTTTTGTAAAACTCTGCTTTATACCCATCCGGTCCTGGGCTTTTCTTAGTTGGTAGTCTTTTGATGGTTTCTTCTATTTCCTCTATTGTTATTGGTCTGTTTAGGTTGTCTATATCCTCCTGACTCAATCTGGGCAGATCATATGACTTAAGAAATTTATCTATGCCTTCACTATCTTCTATTTTATTGGAGTATAAGGATTCAAAATAATTTCTGAAATCTTCTGTATTTCTGAAGTGTCTGTTGTGATATTGCCTTTTTCATCCCGTATGCTAGTAATTTGGGTTCTCTCTCTTCTTCTCTTTGTTAGCATGGCTAAGGGTCTGTCGATTTTATTTATTTTTTCAAAGAACCAACTTTTAGTTTTGTCAATTTTTTCAATTGTTTCTTTTGATTCGATTTCATTAATTTCAGCTCTGATTTTAATTATTTCTTGCCTTCTACTTCTTTTGCTGTTGTTTTGCTCTTCTTTTTCTAGGATTTTGAGATGAAGTATGAGATCATTTATTTGTTGTTTTTTTCTTTTTTTAAGGAATGAACTCCAAGCAATGAATTTTCCTCTTAGAACTGCTTTCAATGTGTCCCATAGATTCCGATATGTTGTGTCTGTGTTTTCATTTAACTCTAAGAAGTTTTTAATTTCCTCCTTGATGTCTTCTAAAACCCATTGATCATTCAGTAACCTATTGTTCCTTCTCCAAGTGATGCATGATTTTTCCTTCCTTCTTTTATCGTTGATTTTCAGTTTCATTCCATTATGATCAGATAAGATGCATGGTATTATCTCTACTCCTTTATATTGTCTAAGAGTTGCCCTGTGACATAATATATGATCTATTTTTGAGAAGGATCCATGTGCTGCTGAGAAAAATGTGTAACTACTTGATGTTGGGTGGTATATTCTATATATGTCAATTAAGTCTAGGTTGTTAATTGTGTTATTGAGTTCTATAGTTTCCTTATTTAACTTTTGTTTGGAAGATCTGTCCAGTGGTGAGAGAGGTGTGTTGAAGTCTCCCATGATTATTGTATGGTGGTCTATTAGACTCTTGAACTTGAGAAGAGTTTGCTTGATGAACATAGCTGCACCATTGTTTGGGGCATATATATTTATGATTGTTATGTCTTGTTAGTGTATGGTTCCCTTGAGCAGTATGTAGTGTCCCTCTTTATCCCTTTTGATTAACTTTAGCTTGAAATCTATTTTATTAGATATGAGTATGGACACTCCTGCTTGTTTCTGCAGTCCATATGAGTGGTATGATTTTTCCCAACCTTTCACCTTCAGTCTATGTATATCTTTTCCTATCAAATGCGTCTCCTGTAGGCAGCATATTGTTGGGTCTTGTTTTGTGATCCATTCAACTAGCCTGTGTCTCTTAATTGGTGAGTTTAAGCCATTAACATTTAGGGTTATTATTGAGATATTGTTTGCTCTTCCAGCCATATTTGTTTATTAATGTTACTAAACGTGATTTGTTTTCCTCTTTGATTACTTTCCCCCCTTTACTGTCCTACCTCCCACTGTTGGTTTTCAATGTTACTTTCCATTTCCTCTTCCTGCAATGTTTTGCCAAGGATTTTTTGAAGAGATGGTTTTCTAGCTGCGAATTCTTTTAACTTTTGTTTATTGTGGAAGGTTTTAATTTCATCTTCCATCCTGAAGCTTAATTTCGCCAGATACCCGATTCTTGGTTGGAAGCCATTTTCTTTCAGTGTTTGAAATATGTTATTCCAGGATCTTCTAGCTTTCAGAGTCTGTGTTGAGAGATCAGCTGTTATCCTGATTGGTTTACCCCTAAATGTAATCTGCTTCCTTTCTCTTGTAGCTTTTAAAATTCTCTCCTTATTCTGTATGTTGGACATCTTCATTATAATGTGTCTAGGTGTGGATCTCTTATGATTTTGCACATTCGGCGTCCTGTAGGCTTCTAGGATTTGGGATTCTGTTTCATTCTTCAAGTCTGGGAAGTTTTCTCGTATTATTTCATTGAATAGATTGTTTATTCCTTTGGTTTGGAGCTCTGTGCCTTCCTGTATCCCAATGACTCTTAAGTTTGGTCTTTTAATGTTATCCCATATTTCTTGGATGTTCTGCTCATGGTTTCCTAGCAGACTTGCTGAGCTGTCTATGTTCTTTTCAAGTTGAAATACTTTGTCTTCATTGTCTGATGTTCTATCTTCTAAGTGATCTACTCTGCTGGTAGTATTCTCAATTGAGTTTTTAAGTTGGTTTATTGCTTCCTGCATTTCTAGGATTTCTATTTGTTTGTTTTTTATTACCTCTATCTCCCTGTGAAATTGATCTTTTACTTCCTGGATTTGTTTATGTAGTTCCTTGTCAAAGTGATCTTTCATTGTCTGATTTTGCTGTCTAATGTCTTCCTTGAGACTCCAGATCATCTGAAGCATGTATATCCTGAACTCTTTTTCTGACATTCCATCTGTTGCAGCTATTACCTCTTCTAAAGTTGAGTTGACCTGCATTGCTTGTGGTCCTTTCTTTCCTTGTCTTTTCATACTGCTTGCGTTTCTTTCTGCTTGGTGAAACTGTTGTGTTTTTGAAATTTTCCCCCTATTTATTTGTATTGCTCTTGTATAGTTGGAAAATCTCCCTTGCAGGGCGGGTAGTGGCTGTGCTCCTCCTCTAATTAGGGTGATCTGTCTACCACTCTGGTTGGTCGCAGGTCTGCCCACCCTGCGGGCGCGGGTGGTGGCTCTGCACAGCCCCTACTCCAAATGGGGTGACTTGGCTACCGTGCCGTCGGGTTGCTGGTCCTGTTCTAGGCGTGGGCGGCTACTCTCTTCGGCCCCAGCTGCAGTTGGGGTGTCATGATACCACGCCGGTGGGTCACTTGGCCTGCTCTGGGCGCAGGCAGCAGCTCCACTCTGCCCCCCCTGGCCCCCACAGCACCCAGCAGGACCCGGACCGAGAAGCAGTCACCGCAGGTTCCCCAGCAGGTTCCCCAGCCCTGGGCCAAAGCAGCTTCGGGAGCCAGAACCCGGCCTCTCCGATCCCGGCCATGCTCCGCTAGGAGCAGGCTCCAAGGAGCGACCCCCGCGGGTTCCCCAGCCCCAGGCCAAAGCAGCCCCGGGAGCCAGAGCCCGGCCGCTCCAAGCTCTCCGAGCTCGGTGCACGCTCCGCTGGGAGCAGGCTCAAAGACGCAGTCCCCGCGGGCTCCCCAGCCCCGGGCCAAAACTGTTCTGGGAGTCAGAGCCCAGCCGCCCTGAGCTCAGCACACACTCCACTTGGAGCTGGCCTCAACACGCAGTCTCCGCAGGTTCCCCAGCCCTGGGCCAAAGCAGCCCGGGGAACCAGAATCCGGCCGCTCAGAGCCCGACGCACGCCTTGCCAGGAGCGAGCCCCAAGGAGTATTCTCCACAGGTTCTCCAGCCCCAAGCCTGAGCGATCTGTCTGCAAGACGCAGGCAAATACCAGCCTGAAATCACCTGTTCCGTAGCTGAATGAGCTGAGATCAGTAGAAAACAGGGATGATTACATCAGCTCTCCAAGATGGCGGCTGCTGTCCTCCTCCGTGGTCCGACCGGTGTCGAGAATCGAACTGGACCGCTTCTCTCCTCTGTCTCAAAGCCGGAACTCAGCACTAAGCACGGCCATTGCACCGCTAGCAGGAGCCCCCAGAATCCGCATCGCTGCACTCCCGCTCCGGCACCTCGCCGCTTCCCAGCGCACGCCGCAGACTCCAGCTGCCGGGCGGTCCGCAGATCAGGCAATGCGAGAAATCGCCCGCGACCGAGCCCCCGCAGCCGAACCTCGCGCGATGGAAATCCGTCCACTAGATTCTGAAGCACCTCAATTTCACTGGAAATTCCCAACAAGATAGCCTTCAGCTGTTTCACCTTGTCTTTTTCCCGCACAGTGACGCGGCGCACTGGGGTGATGCACTCCCTTCGCCGCCATCTTCAGGAATCTCTATTCTTGCATTTTCTACAAGTACTCCTTTCCCAGTGCCCCTCCCACTCACCTGCAGGGTGTTGATGGTAAAGCCCATCACTTCCCTGGCAGAACTGATTCTCATAGGTCTATGGTCTTAGTAGGAACCCTAATTACCTCTTTCTGTGTTGCCCCAAGTAAAGTGCAGGACCCTCAGTGTAGGCTGGGCTCTGCACTCAACTGCACTACTGTAGGGATGGATCCCAGAGCACCATAAGGTAGATTTACAGACTCAACCTTGAAAATCGTCCTTAGACAGCACCATAATTTCAATATCTAGGCAAGAATAAGTGAAAAGATCTTTATGTCAACCCCCAAAAGGGCAGTTTTGACCTTTTTGTTCTCAATAGATTGTTTGCTTCAAGTAAGAAATGTTCACATGGAAGAGCTGTCATTAATATGGGTGACCTAAAGGTTAATATAGTCCAGGGAATGCCTTTCATTGTTCTGTATTGTTAGTTTCCCTTTTGTGAAATTCTCTGGCCAAGGGAACTGCATAGTTCCAGTACGAGGTCCAGGAGCACATTACTAATTGCATACTTTAAAATACAGACTTATGTTGGTTTGTTTGGCCATACCAGGAGACAAACCCTTGTAGGGGGTTATAAAACGTCAAGGTTATAAACTTCATGGGGCTTTCAGGCAAATGAGGAATTTTTATTAATTCTTTAAATGCAAATGTCCAATAATGTCTCCACCTGTCACACCCCCTGCAGCGCTCCAGGTAGGAAAGGATTGCAGTCTGCTCCATTGGGGGCCACAGGGGGAAATCAGATTATTCAGAAGTTCTCTGGTATCAAGTATCATAGCTGAATATAAAAGACCCTCCTCTCCTGACTGACTACGTTCCTAAAAGAACATGTATCAAATATAGATGTAAAAGAGAGGAATCTCTCTCATTTGTCACCTGCCCCCCAACAGGACACGTTTTAGAATGAAATCAACAAGTACCTTGGCAGGCACCCAGTGTATCAGGTGAATTGTTAACTGACTTTTTCTTTTTTTCTTTTATTACAGCATCAAAATTGAGTGTGATGTTAAAGCAAAACCTCCTTTTTTAAAAACTCATGGTTCATAATCCTACTTTAGATACCCCTAAATACTGCTTCCTAAGAACTTTTAAAAGTATGAGCATCTTTTTCCTTTTTCCAATTACATTACAGCAAAAATCCAGACCTGCAATGACAAATCAACATGTATTAATCAACTTCATATCTTGGTCAAGGGCATGTTGTGTGACCCTGAAAAAAGATCCTAAATATGTCTTCTCGGGACAAAGACAACATGGGGCAAACTTTTCACTTATTTTTCACATTCCTGTAATCAAGTATTAATTCTTGACCTGTTTTTATTTAGTAGAGATGTGATGGTTAAAGAAGGAAGAAATTGCTTTATACCAGTCATTCTCAGTGGGCTGAGGACTCCTGAGAAACTGGGGGACTAGGGTTCTGCATGTGAACATTTTCTGTAGACTCAATATGTGACTAGTCCTGAATATATATGTACTCTCTGAGGTCAGGTGACATACTCATTTTTACTCACCCTTGAATCTTCAGTGCTACCTCAGTGTCTGTCACAGACTGGACGTTCCACAAATAAATAAATAAAAGAAACAATATAATTTTCTTTTTTGGAGTATCTAAAAATAATCATACACCTTTATGGTATACGGTGTGATAATTTGATGCAGGTATATACTTTGTAATGATCAAATCAGGATAATTAGCATTTCCATCTCCTTGGATATTTATTACTTATTTGGGAACCTTTGTATTATTCTCTTCTGGTCTTTTATAAAACATAATAAATTATTGTAAACTATAGTCACCCTATTGTGCTGTAGAATGCTAAAACTTGTTCCTCCTATCTAACTGTATTTTGACTTCCAAATATACATAAAAATAAAATATAAATTTATTTAAAAAGTATCACTAACTTCATATGTTGTCATTCATGATTGGTTAGGTTTTTTTGTGGTACTGGCAATCAAACCCAAGGGGCTCTCCCACTGAGCTACATTCCCACCCCTTTTATTTTAAGACACAGTCTTTGCTAAATTGCCCAGACTGGTCTTGAACTTGAAATCCTTCTGCCTCAATCTTCTGAGTAACTGGGATTATAGGTGTGTACACTATGCCTGGCTATTATGATTTAAAAAAAAATAGATTCTAAGAGCGTGAGTGCTACCTGGTCTCGGGGAGGAATCAAAATTTTTATGCTAAGGATCCTGATACCTACAAGATTGGAAACTCTTGTATTCAGTTTCCTTTACAAAAGGTTATCTGGTCTTGGCTGTTTTTGATGTAATGCATCTTACCTCTTCAGCAGTTGGTGTGTTTCATGATTAGGCAGATAAAAGCATTAAAGATTTCTCCTTGTGTTGAGTTGAAACCTGTCCCTTTGTGTTGTCCTATTGGTCATGTTAATTCTAGTTTGAAGGAACAGAATAGTACATACATTATCCCTTTTTTCCAAGGAACAGCTTTTATCAATTGCCAACTTTTTCATTTTTTTTCTTTTAAAGCAAATTATTATAAACTGGAGTCTTGGTCAAATGTAATCAAATTCTTCTTGTTAAAATTTAAGATGGAAGAGTTAAAAAAAAGTCTGCTGCTATCTATCAGTTTGGGGACTTTAAAAAAAAAATGGACAGTCATAGAAAAAAAAAAGGAGTGTAATTCAGGACACTGAACCCAAAGTGGGAACCATCGTGCAGTGCCTCCAATATGTGCTCATTGTTGGAGGCAGGAAAAATATAAGATGAAGACATGTATTCTGGGAGAGCTATGGCCCATTCCCATGCTCTCTGTCTTCAGACACCTCCTGTTTCCTTCCTACCTGTTTCAAAGTCCATGTGTTGGAAATTTAATCCCTAATTGCAGTGTTAAGAGGTGAAACCTGTAAGAGGTGATTTAAAATGAAAGGATTAATGTCCTTATGGTGGAAGTGGGTTCGTTTTCATGAAAATGGGTTTGTTATAAAAGTGAATCTCTTGTACTCCTGTGGGCTCCCATCACCGTAAGAGGCATTCCACCATGTTATGATGCAGCAAGAAGGCTCGAACCAGATGTAAGCCTCTGGGTCTTGGACTTCTGAGTCTCCATAACTGTAAGAAATAAATTTCTGATTTTTTTAAGAAATAAATTACCCTGTATTGGATATTCTATTATAGCAGCACAAAATGGACTAAGGTAGTGAGCTTTGATCTTTATCTATGTGATATGCCTTCCTTTTCTCCAGGATACTCCCTGATGGAAGAATTCAGTGATTGAATAAATGGGGCAAACCCCAGAGAATTCTGGAACTGGTGGAAATGTCTTAGGTCATATGATCTGTTTCCTCTACTCCCTTTATTCCATGTTAAAGAGTCTTAAGTCTGCTCTCAGCCATCTCTTTACCATGTTAAGTGGCATTTTCTGCACAGGAGTGTATAGTGTTCATCTCCTCTCTTGGACACAAAAAACTATCCCTCCTCATTCCTTTCTGAAATCACTTAGAGAGTATCTATATGACAGTATGTACATCCAAAAGACCAGTCCCAGGGTGACAGCCCAGGCCTTTCCTTTCACATGAGGAGAGCTGAGCCAAGGCAGCACCTCACTCCTCTGGTTGTACAGTATTGATAAAGCATGTACTGGGCCACCCTTGACCTCTCTGCTCTTTCCCACAATCAACCAGTGTGGAGGAAACTTGAAGTTCTTCTCCATGATCCCACATGAACTTTATCCCACTTTATAAAACATGCTTTGAACCCAAAGCTATAACCATAATGTCTTTCTTTTCACTTCTTTTCCTTTTCATCAGATATTCAGGATATTATTAACAAAACAATGATTCTTTCTTTCTCCTATTTCTTCTTATCACTTCCTTTCTCTACTGTTTTGCCTTGTGTCTGATAGACTACTAATTTCCTTCTGTGATCGATTTGCCTTTCTGAATTATCCATCTTAATTAAAGGCAAATGTCAGTGTTCAACCAGACTCTTGGCTTCATGTTTTGATGAATAATTATTACACTCAGAGCACAGTGGGCTAGTGCTAGGTCACACTCTGATGAATGCCAAAGGAAGGTTGACTACTGAGTGAAAGACAAAATAACAAAACAAGTAGTTGGAGCTGCCAGTCCATACTTGGCTGCCTCTTGTGTTTCCCTGATCACCAGAGCCAGAATTAGCTATGAGTGGGAGACTCTGCTTTCTTTTTCCAACTCCCACCCAATGTTGACTCACATGGGCATTTCAAAAGGACCCACAAGTTCAAAATAATTTGCAATGAACACAAATACTTCACTTCTAATTTTGGTCTTTTATTAACATCTGCAAAGGAATTTGGATTTGATAGTTTTAAGTGTATGGTGACCAATATCTTAATTTTATTTGTTTCTTACTTCCAGAAGTCATTTCTTGACAAAATGTTGTAAGTTTAGTTCCTTGAAATTTATTATCACAAGTGATCCTTTGGCAAAAGTGACTCAGATCAGGTTGTGGAATTGAAAGGAGCTACTTTTTCCTGGTTTTGTTTTCTCTCATCTCAAAAAACTGATTTGGCTCTTTCAGAATTTATCAATATTCTTATAAATCTTGGAGTCTTATTCTAAGAATTATGAAAGCCAGCTTGCTCTACCTAGGACTCCAGAGTTGAACCCAACCCAACCCAGCCAACCCAACTGGGCTGTCAGTACTAAGGATAGTATAGCCCTTCCATATTAAAAAATGACACATTCCCTTTTCACTAGGAATAGAAAATACTCTTCTAATTTCTTACCAACAAGGAACAAAAATTTTGATTGCTCTTCAACAGAAAACAGGAAATTCTATTGGTCATTATCCCTTGGTGATCTTTTAAATTCATATCTCATGATAGACCCCAGAGAATTCTGGAACTAACTGGTGGAAATGTCTTAGGTCATATGATCTGTTTCCTCTACTCCCTTTATTCCATGTTAAAGAGTCTTAAGTCTGCTCTCAGCCATCTCTTTACCATGTTAAGTGGCATTTTCTGCACAGGAGTGTATAGTGTTCTTCTCCTCTCTTGGACACAAAAAACTATCCCTCCTCACTCCTTTCTGAAATCACTTAGAGAGTATCTGTATGACAGTATGTACATTTGATATCCTCAGCATGTAGAAGGGACGTTACTGCTCTGCCATTAATGGAGTACATCTTTCCACTGATAAGTTCTTCAAAAACAAGGGTGGAGGGAAGAAGGGAAACTTACAGATGAAAGGAGTCTTGAAAGCCACATTAGCTATGTTATTTAGTTTTCTATTACTGACAAAATACCTGAGATAAACAATTTTTTAAAAAATATTTATTATTTTTTAGTTCTCGGCGGACACAACATCTTTGTATGTGGTGCTGAGGATCGAACCCAGGCCGCACGCATACCAGGCGAGCGCGCTACCGCTTGAGCCACATCCCCAGCCCTAGATAAACAAATTATAAGGAGGAAAAATTTATTTATTCCAGGGCCTTGAGCATGCTAGGTAAGTCCTCCAAAATTGAGCTACATCCTAGCCCAGAAAGGTTTATTTTGGCTCAAGTTCTCAGTTTCAGTTTGGCTCATGGTCAGTTGGCCTCATTGCTTTTGGGCCTGTTGCAAGGCAGTACATCATGGTAGGATTATATGGAGGAAACTGCTTTCTTCATGGCAGCCAGAAAAAAGAGAAAAGGGGCTAGAATCCCTTTCAGGAGCACCCCCCCATGGGGCTGACTTCCTCCTACTAGGTCTCACCACTTAAAGGTTCTGCCACCTCCCAGTACTGCCAGAGGCTGTTGACCAAGTCTTTAATAACCGGGTCTTTGGAGGACATTTATCCAAACCATAGCATCATCTAACTGTAGTTTATGGGCCTAATTCAGATCTTGATTCTAGCAAAACAACTGTCAAAAGCACTTTTGAGGTAAAAGTACTTTTGAGGAACTTTAAGTATGGACTGGGTACTATAATATTGAAAGGTTTTTTTTTTTATTATTTGGGGTTGAACTTGGGGTGCTCTACCATTGAGCTATATCCCTAGACCTTTGTTTTATTTTGAGACAGGATGTCACCAATTTGCCCAGGCTGGCTTTGAACTTGTGACCATCCTGCTTTAGCTGGTCTTATAGGTGTGTGCACCCAGCTGATTGTTAGTTTTGTTAGATGTGATTATTGTGTTGGGAGTTATGTTAATACAAAAGTTCTTTTGTATTAGAGATACAAACAAGTATTTATAGTTGAAATAACAGTATATTTGATGTTTGCTTTAAAATATTCCAAAAACAATAGATTGAATAAAGATTGAGTTGAAACTTTGTACATCAAACTGAGATTTATTACATTACTTGCTTTAATTTTGTGTATGGCCAAAACTTTCACAAAGTTTTTTCTTTTTTCTTTGAGAGAAAAAGAGCACATCCTTTGTTTTTTCACTGTTAATTTGTTTTTGTCATTTTTCTAGTAAGGAGAAGAAATATTACCCAATCTAAGTCTTGCCTATATTATTTTAATAATAACCCATTTTCTTTGTACTACAGTTCTTACTTCTCATTCTATTTGTATCTGAGGCCTTATATCTAGTGGCAGGCAGCCAAGTAACTGGCTAATTGAGAGTGATTCTCTTAAAATGTAAATCAGAGTATGTCACTCCTCTCCTGAGTCTCTTCCAAAGACTTCTGATCACACATAAAATCAAATCCAAAATGTTTACTCAATCTGCAGGGTTTTTCATGGTCACCTACCAGGCCCCCACCACCTCATTTCTCCAACTTCTCCCTTTGCCTGCTCTGCTGCGCCTGCTTCTTCAGTGCTTTTCCTTAACTGTGGAGAGCATCCTGCTTATGCTCATCACTTGACCTCCCCTCTCTTCCCTTTCTTCTCCCTACCCTCCTTTCCTCAAGCCTTCACTTCCATGCCTTCTTACTAGAGAGAAGTGTCAGACTGACTGTAATGACACTCCCACAAGTTTTCTCTTTTCCTCCTTACCTCTCTTTATTTTTCTTCATAAATTACCCTTCATCATTAGGCACTTACTTGTTTATCTGTTTCTTCTCATTGTAAACTCAATGAGGACAAGGGCTTTGTCTGTTATTCACTGCTGTGTCTCTAGCACCTGGAATGATAAGACCTGCCTCATGTAGTTGCTCCATAAAATTTGTTGTATCACCAAATAACATGACCTCATCAGCATAGTGACCTGGGTCACTGGTTATGTACATCATGCCCAGACCAGGCAACCTATGGGACTAGAACAAAATCATTGATAAGATCAGCAACACCCTCTGACATCCTGTTCATAATGGGAACACGGTGGAAAGGTTTGCATTTTAGATCCATCATTAATGAGTTACCTGACTGTGAGCAAGTTTCTTAATTCTTTTTAGTCTTGGTTTCATCATATGTAAAATGAAGATAATAGCTATTAGATAATTACGTGATTATTAGATAATTATGTAGAATACTGAGCAAGTTATTCAGTTCAAATCTCCTTTTTATGGTCAATCGGAAGTTTCCTCCTCAACTCTGTAAGAGTGTTTTGCTTTCACAACCCCAGATATCTGATCAGGCAGCCAAGAACTCTGAAAGGTCTTTGGCTGGAAATGAAGGATTATTAAAGCCAATGTTCTCTTTCATTCTTGTTTGAGCATGTAGATGACATGGAGTAACCCTTCTGATTTATTGAATTAGCTTTTCCAGTGTGGTTTATGCTGTCAGATGATCACTTCCCAATTTGATAAAAATCACTTCATAATGAGGATTAGATAGTATAAAAATGACAGTGTCTCTGCTGGATCTTTCATATTTTTTTGAAACCCCAAATCTCCCATATGCCAAAAATTTGCACAAAGACTTAGTGTTGTTATAATTTTCTAGGACTTAATAAATTAGCCATTGTTATGCGATAACCTCAAAACATTAAGAGATCTTGGCTAGGAGATTAAAATTTTTTTAATGGTCCAAAAACATGGACTCATTGGTTAAAAAATTTTTTATTTTTAAATCCCATGTAGTACTTTTCTTAGGTTGAGTGGAAAGTAGTATAGCCACAGGAATGTACATTAACAAAAGTAATAAGCTAATTAAATAACACACAAATGTTGTATTGTCTGGGTATTAATGCTTGAAGGTCATACCTTAGTTTACAATGGCAAAGGGAATTTATTAAGGGAGGATTATTTGACGGGAATCTTTTTGTTCTACAAGTTATATGCAAGTTCAGATAGCATTGTTTTCCTTTTTCTCCCTGTGAGTAGAACCATAAAGAAATATCCACAATATATACTTCTTGATTATTATATAGTGGTGTTTAATTCATTGGGTCTTGGTAAGAAAAGGAGAGGAAAGGAGAGGAGGTGCACACTCATTGGGCATGAAGCTGGAGGTTAGTGTTCTAGTTTGCTGGCTGTGATTAAGGGAGAGAGCTGGCCCTGGTTTCTGAGGCTTAATACCTAACAGAGCAGGAAACACATGAGCACTGAGCTGTGTGCCATGTTTTCCCTTCCATCTTTAAACAAACGTAGCAACAGTCTAAAAGCACAAAGGTGGTTTTGGCACCGGAAGTTGGGTTTCCTGGTGACTTTACTCTCTTTCTTGGCATTTGGTCTGTGTTTACAGTCAAAGTAGCAGACATGAGGTAATGAAGGAAAGTACAAGATAATGACCATACAGTAAAGGCACTGTTTACTGTGTTCTTTTTGGAGAACAGAGGAGGGATGGAGTAGTCAGCTATATGGCGTCTGCTTTGGATTCTTCTGTGGCCCAGGCTTGCTCCATTTGACAGTCCACAGTTACCCAATGTTGCACCATCACTACTGGAGGGCAGTGAGGGCTGTGAAAAGCAGGTGATGTAATCGCCGTCTCAGGTATACCTGTTGGGACTAGTGATAATAGCCAAATGCCAGGAATGCTTTGGTATTGGGCATAAAGAAGGTGCTCAATAAATATTCCAAGTGACTTAACTCTTATGTAGGCTCTAGTCATGGACTCCATTCCTTTAAAAGTGTACCTCAGCATATTTTAGGTCTGCTTGGGAGAACTAAGAGAAAATAGACTAGCTTTGCTCATGCATTCTCATTTCATCTGGAGGTGACAGTAGGGATAGGAGTGATGGAAGAAAGGCCAAGAACACACTCAAGGACCTGTGACAGAAAGATGGTCAATGGGCCCATGTCTACCTCAGAGACCCAAAGGACAGAGTCTAAGTGGCAGCTTGTAATATGACTATAAATGCTCCTTTGTCTTGTTTTCCTGCTATAATTTTTGTAGGACCTTACACAAGTTTAATTTAAAAAATACTTTTCTGGAAAGAGCTACAAGAAGTAATCTGTGCCAGCAAGTGGAGACATGCTTTGGCAAAGGTATTGCAGAGTAACCCTAAGAAATCAATCTAGGAAGTTGGCAACTGAGTCTGAAGGCAGCAGCATGGTGCGTCAGGCCCAAGAGACTCTAGTCTCTGTTGGGCAGCAGTAATCAGGCCTGGTTATCACATTCTGAAATAAAGCTAAAAACAAAATGATCCGAGAGCAGAGACCAGATTAAAGCTGTTTCTGAAGATGCCTTAGATAATGTGAGAACAAGGTAGCTCCAAGGGGCTCTGTCATCAGGTGATAACACTAACACTCTTATTCTCAGAGGCAAAATCACACACAAAAAAATTCTGTGCCAAAGAGTGCAACTTGAACTGAGAATGGTGGAATCTGAGAGTCCTTGTGTCCCTTTGCAGAAGACTTCCAGTGAAAAGATTTCCCTGGCAAAAGACATCTGGTTGAGTTCAGGGAAACAAATTTTTACTAAATGGGTAACCTAGAAGAGTTGGCAGCTTCTCATATTGCCAAATCCAATCCTTTGTTAACAGTGTAAATCAGTGTTGAAGCAGAATTATTTGTTTCTACGTTGTTTTCTTGTGATTTGAACAGTGATGTCATTACTTCCTAATCTGCAGTTTTATGATTTTCTCCATTTCCCACTAAGACCAGTCAGCTAAAGAATATTTGGCTGGCAGACAACAGGAAAATACCATGCATAGCAACCAAAGATGTATGTGTTATGGAAAAATATCATGGTCCTATAAAATCAACAAGGAAAATCCTAGCACAGATCCAATAATGACTTCTCAATTTTAACTGTAGCTTACTTCAAATAATCATTGTGTTCTAGAAACACCACCTGTTCCTCTTTCTGTAGATCTGTTGGACGCCCAGGCGTGAAAATGTAGGAACAATTTTTCCGAGCCAAATTACTATGTAATACTATTAACAATGTTTTGCTATGTGAGACATCTGGTGGTATATTTTCCTTTTAGGCTTTTTGAAAATGGTGCAGATTGAATCACATAGTGAACACAGTGGATACTTTTCAGGGTCATTGATTGTTCACAACCCCTTTCCATCTCAGTCCCCTGCTAAGAGGTGCCAAAGGGGCCAAGTGAGATATGAGACATTAGATAGGACCAGCATTTGACAAGGTGGAAAAGCCCTCAGATGCCATGCCAGAGAGGAAGACTAAAGAAGGAAGAATAAAGCCAACACCAATGTGTCAAGGGCTATGACGTGAATGTTTTGTGTACTATGAATTGTCTGGAAGAACTGTCAGGGATAGGGCTGGGGAGGAAAGGAGCAGAGACTTTGGGGGTACATCTGAGGAACAGCCTGGGTCTGTGAACCTGGTGTAGCAGGCCAGGCTGTGATTCTCATCTAAGTCTCTGTAGTCTATTAGTGGAGGTGTTTACCTACATGGTAACAAAAGGAAAGAAAAATACTCTAATTCTCCTAAATGAATGGGTCTGAGATGGAAGGTGAGGCAGAGACTAAGGATCCAGATTCTGATTAGAAAGTTATTATAATCATTTAAAGGCAGCCAGGCAAGGAGGAAGGAGGAGAGAAAGCTGTCAAAGACTGCAAGTGTCTGAAACTTAGTCTGAGAGAACTCAGGATTCTCTTGAAATCTTAAGATTTGGGCAGGAGGTCTAACCAGCAGAACCAGGGTAACTGACCTTTTTGCTCACATTAAAATTGGCTGAGGTTCAAACTAGGCTCTTCAATCTTAAGAAAGAAAGAAAAGAAAAAAACGACAAACAAACAAAAAAAACCCCAAACTGGGGATGTTGCTTAGGTGGTGGAGTATTTGCATAGCATGCATGAGGTCCAGCACCACAAAACAACAACAAAAGCAAAACAAAAACAAAAACAGAAACACAGATTGTAGAAAATGCTGTCATCATGGACCCATTACCTGATAGTAGACCCTGTAGAACAGCTTTGGGTGGAACGCTGATTGCCTCAAAAGGAAACCAAACATTTTGGATAGATATAATAATGGGAAATAATTTTTAATTATGTATTTGTTTTCATATATAGTTTATTCTCTTCCATTAGATTGAACAAGCTCTTTGAGGGCAGGGATCCCACTTTTTTTGTTCACATTATATCCTGAAGCATATCATCGTGCCTTGTATGTCACAAATGCTGTACCTACAAACAAATCAGTTTCAAAATTTCAAATCATTTAAAATACTGCAAAGGTGATAAGGTTTCACTACTGTTGAGAAACCAACACTGAAACAATTTAGCATGGAGGATGTTTATTAAAGAGTGTTTTGGGGATTCACATCTGTGGAAGGGAGGAGAAGGAATGGGCAGCAGGCAGAGAAAGAAGCAGAGCTACAAAACAGGCCCAACAATATCCTGAGCCAACTCCACACACAATGCGGAAGTGCCTTCTCCCTTCAGAGTCACGCTACATTGAACCAAGATGGGATGGGACATGGGTCACCCTAGGAAGGGCCTAGCTTTGGGTGAGTCAACTGTCTGTGGCTGAAGCATTTGCTAAAGAGGCTGAAAGCTGAAGACTCTGCCAACAGCTGTCCAGCAGCTGGAGGAACCAAGCCTCCACTGAAGGGCACCAGCAGCATTGCACAGAATGTGCTCTACTTAGCAAATATGACCATGGAAATGGAAGCTACCTAAAATCAAGTAGCCATGGAAGGCCTCTCTGCAGAGGAAGTAGCTAAGCTGGTAACTGCAGTGAGAGGCAGCAGCCACCTAAACAGATGGGAAAAAAGCATTCTTATCAAAGGGAAGAGCAAGTGGAATGTCCTCCAAATCAGAGCAAGTTGGGAGTGTTTGAAGCATACACCACAAGAAGACCAGTGAGGCCATGGGGGTCAGAACATGAGGACTGTAGGAATTTGGATTTTATTCTATGTAATGATGTACAGTAATTGAATCTTTTAAAATCTCTTTAAAAAGACTCCTCTAGCTGATAAGTGGAGAATTGTCAGGAAAAAAAAAGGACAAAAATAAGAGATCAATGAAAAGATTATTGAAGAGTTTCAAATAAGAAATGGTGTGTAGATCAAGACAGAAAAGTGGCTGTGTTTATATACAGTACTCTGTAGAAAAACCCGTGGGCTTGCTAGTAGATTAAATGTGGAAGATGAAGGGGAATCAAGAACGATTCCTATTTTTTTGGCTTTAACAGTGGGTAGGATGATTGTGTAATTTACTTAGATGGGAAAGCAGATTAAGGAATGAAAATAAAGAGCTCCATCTTGGGTTTTTAAAAAAATGCCTGTTTGACATTAAGAAAGGAGATGCCAAGTAGTCAGCTGGATATACAAGTCCAGAGCAGAAAAGAAGCAAGGTCAGAGGCTAAGGGTCTATATTTGGGAGTCATAAATAAACAGATGATCTGTTGGTTTGCTATGAGCACTCGAACATTCCCAATCTTCAGTGGTATGAAAGACTTAAGAGACCAGAACACTAAAGTACAGAAAGGTTAGGTGACCAGCTCAGAGTCACATAGTAGGTGAGTGACACAACAGTTATTTGAATCCAGGAAATCTGGATCTAGATTCTTTGTACTTAACCACTCTACTGTGCTATTTTTTTTTTCTTGCAGCTGTTCAATAAATGTTCATTGAATGATTGAATAAATAAAGCAAAGGGAGTAGTTGGGTATGCCTTTCTAATCTGAGAAGTTTATCTATTTATTCACTGGACAAATATTTTTTAAGTATCTGTTATATACCAAGCACCATGATATGCTTCAAGATACAATGTGAACAAAGAGAGTGGGATTCCTGCCCTCAAAGAGCTTATTCAATCTAATGGAAGAGCATAGACTATCGATGAAAACAGATACATAATTAAAAATGTTTACCTACTGTTATTGCTATCCAAAATGCTTGGTTTTCTTTTTAGGCAGAGTTCCACCCAATCCGGTTCTATAGGGTCTATTACCAGGTGGGACAATGATGACAGCATTTTCTACTCTGTGTTTCTGTTTTTGTTTTGCTTTTGTTGTTGCTTTGTGGTGCCAGGATTGAATTCAGGGACTCATGCATTCTAGGTAAGTGGTCCACCACTGAGCTATACCCCCAGCCCAACTTTTTTTTTTTTTTTTTTTAAGATTGAAAAGCTCTTCATGTTTCTCAGCCTTACTAGTTGAGAGTGGAGATGATGACGCTTCTATTGATAATGGTGACTCACTGTAGGGAGATTTACTGGGTTCCTTATCTCAGGTCTCAGTTCCTGCATCAATCATTCCAGGAAATAATACAGAGGAATGGAAGGAATAGAGAGATTCAAAGGGAACCAGAAACTCTGGATGTCTCCATAGACTGACAAAGATGGGGTGAAGGAAGAAGTGCTTTGGATAATGACTCAGAACATAGGCTCTGGGATCCTGCTGTGGGCTTGTACTTGCTCTTTGTTGCTTATTATCTGTTTTACAATGGCTGCCTTACCTGAGCTTCCTTTTCCTGGTGTGTAAAACAAGAATAATAATAGCACCTGCTTTAGAGTTTGCATTCATTATTGTGAAGATAACATGAGTGAAGCTGATCTCAGGGAGGACAGTATTTGGGCTTCAGGGGTATCTGGCTGTCTGAGTTTTCCGGATGTTATACACAGTATAGAATTGGATTCTCTCTGCCTAGAATTCAAAAGCTGAGAAGTTGGTGACAAACCCAGTTCAAATTACCTTCTCATTCAGGGTTTTGTCAGCGTGATCTGTAGTTCACTGAACAGCACCTCTCCATGAGTGACAGATTGTTGCTTGGTAGTTTCTCCCCAGCCAGATCTCCACTGGCAAGTGTTTGAATTGTATTTGTCTTCCTTCCTCTTCTACCTTCTTTATTTCAAATCTATGGAATGAGGACACACACATTCTATATGGAGGGAAATAAGTGCTGCATCTGTGGCGCAGGAAAGAAATGGTTCTCTGTAGAGCTCGATAATTGTTGCTGCCGCATTATCAAGCTCCATTTTCAACTCTGACTCTCGCAACAGTAGCCTGATTTTATACCATTGAAACTGCTCAGGGATATGTCTTCATGATGGGTCTTGTTTTTTTCTTTGCCTCAAGAAAAACTGGAACAACTTCTTTCAGTTTTGATTTCATTCTTCTCCCTTTCTTTATTATTATTTTTAAAAATTTTATTAATTTAATTTTATTTTTTACACAAATAGAGCACAACTTTTCATTTATCTGGTTGTACATAATGTAGAATCACACCATTTGTGCAATCATACCCACACATAGGGGTAATAATGTCCGTCTCATTCTACTATCTTTCCTCCTTACCCCTTCCTCTCCTCTCCCTCCCCTCTGCTCAATCCAATGTTCCTCCATTTTCCCTCCCTCCACCCCATTCTGGATCAACATCCACTTATCAGAGAAAACATGTGGCTTTTGGTTTTTTGGGATTGGCATACTTCACTTAGCATGATATTTTTCAACTCTATCCATTTACCTGTAAATGCCATAATTTCATTCTTCTTTAAGGTCAAGTAATATTCCATTGTATATATATGTACCACAGTTTCCTTATCCATTCATATATCTCCCATCCTTTATAAAGGAAGAAATAGACCAAGAAGAATTAGGAGGTAAGTAAGAGGTAAGTCTTAAATAGAATCACAGGTAAATATGTATTTTCAGGAGTGATTTAAACAGGGGTGATTTGGAGGATGCCTTTGGGCCTAGAAAAAGACACAAGAACATTTGGCTTTCTGGACTCTGACAGGATGAGGACTCCCCTTTACAATAGCCATATGTAGTCAAGGATGTGGTATTTGAAACCTAAGTAATAAAATACCCTGCAGAATTTTCCAAACCACATATGATTGACTTGGTGCTCTGGAATAGCAGTGTTGAGAATCTTCAAGCCACTGTATTCTGTCATGGCTCAAAACCTGAGGATAATTCACCTACTTCCAGGTTGACCTCCCTAAAGAATCAGCTTACACTTTATGATAAATAAGGCAGGGAGAGAATTTATAGAATTAGTTACTAGGCTTTGATCTAGTAAATGTACAAAGCACACATGGATGGTGCTGGAGTTTTAACATGAGTGTAGGGACTTGAATTCTTTTGCAGCTGGAATGTGCTGGAACTTCCCAATGGCTTGAAAGAATGCCTAGAATTTCTTTTCTATTATGGTCACTGTTGTTTCTCACAGAAGCAAGTGAATCGTCCTGAGTGTCTGTGATAGAAATAGAAGAGCCCCAAGCGGGTTTGTGGGGAGCAAAGCCGGCCAGTGCTCCATGGCTTGGGGGAACCCTGACTTTCTCACACAGGGGTGTCAATCAGAGCTGTTATAAATCTTTAAAGCCAACAGGAAAATTCATGGGCAGGGCACAGAGCAGGACCTTGTCAGCTTGGTAATGGGCGGTGGGAGGAAGAATTCCACTGCTTCCCTCCAGGCATTAAGCATAACTCAGAAATTTCTGCTTTGTGACCATTATCCAATTATAACAGCCTTCCATTCTGGAGAATTTAGTTATTGCTTTCAAACCATCTGGAGGAGGGAGGGAGCACTTTATTCAGCATCATCAAGATGATGGGGTCTATTGTATTGAATTTACTCTTTAGTGTAGAAATAAAATATTCCTTCTAAATCATTTCAGGTGTCAAGTGCTTGATAAATATGTCCTACAATGTGGAGAGAGAACAAGGATTATTCAGTCATCTTTTGAAGCCCCACTTTCCCCTAGAACATTAGCTTTGTGAGGGCAGGGATTTTATGTTCATTGCTATGTCCTCAGAATCTAGAATTGTGCCTACCACTTGACGGGGCATGGTGGCACATGCATGTAATCCCAACTTTCATATTATCTGGAGGTCGAGGCAGGAGGATCACAATTTTTAGGCCAGCCTGTGCAATAAGATCCTATCTCAAAATAAAAACAGATGGGGATGTAGCTCAGCAGTAGAGCACTTGTCTAGCATTTGTAAGGCCCTGGGTTCAGTCCCTTAGTACTATTAAAAAAAAGAAAAGAAAAAAGGTTGTTCTGAGGATTAATCAAGATCATGGATGCAATGGTGTTTGTAACTCTGAAAATGCTGCTCTTTTTCCCACCCTTCCCTGAATCCCATTGCTTCAGTAAGGAATTGATATAATTGGCTACCTGTTCAGTGGCAAAATTAGGAAGCTCAAGAATTTATTGCCAAAAGATTAAATTCTAAATCACTCTTCATGTTGCAGGGTGTGTATTGTTTTGTTCTTACACATGTGCTATTTTCTGTTTAAAAAAAGGAAACATATTTCATAAAGATATTGAATCCTGAAAAATCAACTGTGGCCAATATGAGGCTTTAAGCATACTCTAAAATAGCCCTTACTTAATCCTACTAGGATAATACCCATGTCAAGAAAAAAGTTGGGGAACTTTCCTAAACTTAGTTTTCTTTCAGAGGCATTTGGTAAACCTGTATAAATTTGAGAGTTCTAAATTAAGTGTACTTGTAAATGCTGTTTTAAAATAATGTATTCTCAGTATTTTTGCTTCAAAGGGTTTAGTATAACATTTGTCAGAGGCAAAGAACATGCTGATAAAAATATCCAGTTTTGTATTTTCAGTTGTTATCAAAAGCTCTGTAGGTCTCTGAAGGTCACTGCCGGGCAAGGCTCTGTGCGTAAGAGGCTGGAGAGCTTCTGTGTGTGACCGGACTGCTTCTGATGTTAAGGAATTCTGTTTGCTGTGATACAGGTTGTGTACATTTCCTTGATTTGATACCTGTCAAAGAAAATGTTATCCTGTATTTAATTTCTCAGTTATAAGAGTGAGAGAGGAAAGCACAGAGTTGGCATGGATATGATTATTTGTTTGTGACTTGAACCCACCCTTTTGGGAGAGGGCAAGTTAGGCAACTGCCATGCAGTCCTTTCCCAGTGTCACTTCTTGTTCACCTTTCTCCTTCCTAAGCCTCTTAAGGGGTACAATTGAGTGTGCGAGCAGGACTGGCACTGCTGAAAGGGAAATTAGGAAACGGTCCAGGCAGTCTGATTTATGAGGCATTGAAAGGCACATCTGACCAAAAATATCTCCTCCTCTGTCCTGCCACTGGTGACTGGAATTCCCATGATTGAAATCGCTCATTAAAAGCCTTCTGCAGACATGCATGGTTTCTTGGGGTCCATGTATATGTTACAGGGAAAATGGGAAAGTATCTCATTAGAAAAATTGAATTTATTTTATCATATCAACCTCTTAGTCAGGAGTAGCATCTTGATAGCTTAGAGGACTGCTTGAGGCTGGAGGGAAAACTGATAGTTTAGGATTTTTTTTTTTTTTTTTTTTTTTTTTTGTGCTGGGGATTGAACCGAGGGCCTTGTGCATGTGAGGAGAGCACTCTACCAACTGAGCTATATCCCCAGCCCAATAGTTTAGGATTTTGTCTGGCATCTTCGTGGGAGTCTGAGCAGTGTGAAGTTGAAGAGCAAGAGGGAGAAATTGCCTGAAGTGGACTGAAGAACTAAGATATCGAAGACAAATTTATGTGTTTCATGGTTCTGTCGAATGCTAGGTTAGGAAGTTAGGGAGCATAGTTGCTGGAGGGACATCCTCGCAATTTCCCTTTTCCACAGTTTTAATTCTTGAGTAACTTAGTTCTTAGTTTTATAACAGGACTATGATTCTGTTATTCATAAAACAACAATTGTGATTAAGGTCAAGCAGATTTAGGACCAGAGGGAAATACATTTGCAGACAGAATCAATGAATAATTCTGTGACTTTGTTGGTACTATTCTATAAGTGTGTCTGGGTTTCTCAAAGTCTTGTCTATGTGCCACCAGTATTTGAGTTGCCATTGGTGCTTATTAAAATTCTGGTCCCCTTCCAAATACTCAGAAACAGATGCTCTGAGGAGGGACCTGGGACATTGCATTAAAAAGCCATCCCTGCTGATTTTTATGCATACTATTTGAGAATCAATGATTTAAAGGCTTCAGCGGAATAGAAAGGTAAAAATGTGTAAATTTCTATAGGCAGGTAAATCAATGCTCAAAGCCTTATTTTGCTGCTGACTTGTTCTGTGACCTTTGGCAAGTTCGTTGACCCTCCTGGCCCTGACTCTACAGTGCTATTATTTGAGGGCTGAGGAAAGATTCTGTAAAGTTTAGCATAGCACCTGGCATGGAATGAGGGCAAAAGAGATAACCATTACTATGATGGGGAGTATTGAAAAAGACTTTTAGGCGATACTTACTGATATTCAGTATTTTGATGTCTAGGTAAAAGATAAATTAAAATTTCTATTTCAGTAGACAGTAAAACAAATTATCTTCCTAATTTCCCACTTACTGTTACCTAAGATTTTTGTATTATTTTATCTTGTATAATATTTCTGCCTCTTCAAACAAGTCTAACAATAAGAGAATTAGATGAAAAAGTTTGTAATAAATATTCAGAAATGTCTCATAAATCATTGTGTCTAGCAAAAGAGGACTTAGTTGACTGAACATACTTTGAGGTCTCTCTCTTTTTTTTTTCAACTCTTGAAACTCACCTTGGTGTTATTTATTTATTTATTTGTTGTAGTGCTGGGGATTAAACCCTGGGCCTTGTGTATGCTAGGCTACACTCTACCACTGAGCCATATCCCCAGCCCTGAATATATTCTACTTTGAGATGCTTTCATATTCTTTCTAGAATGAACCACCTGGTTCTGGTTCCAGCTATTGCTTTCTTTTATTCTCTATGTTTTTATCCTTTGTTTCTGCCTCTTCCCCCCCCCTCATTGAAAAAGTGCTTACATTCTCCATTTTTCCTTTTTCCTGTCTCTCTTTCTGGTGCAGTTCCTTCTTATTGATCTTGCAAGCAGAATTTCTCTGCACAGCACAAGTCAGAGCTAAATATGAAATGCTGTTGAATTTCACCATACTTGTACAGGATTATTATTGATAAATGCGAAAGCAGATCTTCTGCCCAAATGGACCTTAGAAAGCCAGATCAAGAGGAAAAGAGCAAAGGTAAAAAAGAGACTCTTACCATTTCATCTTAATGTAAATCATGGCAAACAGATTATTCTCATGGCAATATAATGGTGAGAAAGATAGTAGGAAATTATGTAGTCACAGAATGGAAAAATGGAATGCAGGCCCCCAGTGTATTCTTTTGCCCCCATGACTAACATCCTGCATTTTTAGCTATTTAGCTTATGTGAATGGACTAATTATAAATCTGAGAAATTGCCATTTAAAAAGTTTCAGGTTTCAAACGGAATCACTAATGTTAAAAAAAGTAGATAAATGTTTAAATTCCATTGGTGAAAGTGTAGGGACATAGGGACCAGGACATCATGTTTGAAAAAGTATTTTCAGGCAAATCACTCTTGGAGAGAATGACTGAAAAACAAACCATCAGTCATGCCAGGCACACCCCTTGCTTCTATTCCATTTTTATCATACCAAGCTCCCTTGCAAAATTTGATGTTGTTCATAAATATTTTCCTTCCAAACTGTGGGAAATAAGTTGTGAGTAACTTTGGCTCTTTGATAAGGTTAGGTTAGGGGACTGCTTATCATCGAAACAATGAACACAAAAGCAATTCAGTTCCGAGGCCTCTGACAAAACTCAGCAGCCAAGTGGTCCTCACCCTTCTTATTTTCAGGCATTCCAGGGGATTGGCAAAGGGACAGCCAGCACAAGATATTGTCAAGGCCCCTTTTCCCTCCCTGCAGAGTCACTGAGACTCTGATCACTTAGAAAAAGATTTGTTTTGCAGGAACCTACAGTGTCCCAAAGAACTATGTTTACCCATAATGGGCCTTGCACTCTGTTTAATACAACCAGATGGACACTGCTTTTTAACTTGTGGTCACATCCCCACAGATTTGACCTCATTCAGTGGATACTATTAAAAGATTATCCTATTATTGAGAATTTCCATTGCATCAAATGTTAAATATTAGTAACATTCCTCTACAGGGAGAATGATGTAAGAACAGGGCACAGACTCTTGACCTCAGGCACATCGTGCAGATAGGTATGTGGAGATTATGCAACTAATCTGCTGACTAATAAAGCCCAGTGGTACAGGGAGTAAAGCTCCAGGGGCAGAGACTTTCCCAGCAGCTCTTGAAGGAAGCGTTTGGGTTCCTATGAAGCCATAGATGGAAATTTATTTGACTTTGTTGCCTTGGCGCTGAGGTGGTTATTTTGAAAGATACTAAGGAGGAGAAAGTACATACAGAAGTGTGGCAGTCTGATGTTTTTTTTTTTTTTTTTTTTTTACAAATGGGAAACACTTGGTTTCTTCCTCCACCCCCCTTTTCCAGTTTGGAAGTTAAAGGATGCTCAGGGAAAGCTTCAAACTTTAGTGTAAAGGCTACAAGTGATTTTTAGAATTGAGACATTAACAAATTATTGTAATAGTGATTTTTTTTTACATGTTGCAGAAAAGGTGCTTGAAGGAGCAACTCTTAAAGAAAGAAGACGTTGATCTTTCTACTATGTCCATAGCTTTGCCTTTTCCATCCTATCACAGAGCTAGAATCATACAGTAAGCAACCTTTTCAGATTGGATTCTTCCACTCAGTAATGTGTATTTAAGTATCTTCCATGGGCTGGGGATGTGGCTCAAGCGGTAGCGCGCTCGCCTGGCATGCGTGCGGCCCGGGTTCGATCCTCAGCACCACATACCAACAAAGATGTTGTGTCCGCCGAGAACTAAAAAATAAATATTAAAAATTCTCTCTCTCTCTCCCCTCTCTCACTCTCTCTTAAAAAAAAAAAAAGTATCTTCCATGTACTTCATGGTTTGATAGTTAATTTCTTTCACTCTAAATAATGATCTGTGACCTGGCTGTATCAGTTTTTGTATCCATCCACTTTCTCAGGGACATTTTGGTTGCTTCTGAAGTTTGGCAATGATGAATAAAGGTGCTTAAATTACAAGAAAAAGAAGATTCTAGTCACAGGACTGTTGTAGTCAGCTTTCCATTGTGTGACAAATAACTGAGATAAACAAAGGAGAAAAGATTTGTTCTGGCTTCTGGTTTCAAAGGTTTTGGTTTTTGGTGTTTTGGCTATGTTACATGTGAGCCTGTGGTGAGGTAGAACATCAGCTGTAGTGCAGAGCTGCTCACCTCGTGGGGTCTGGAATGCAGAGATTGAGACAGGAAGGGGCTAGCGTCCCAATATCACAACCTCAGTGACCTAACTTCCTTCCACTAGGCCTCACCCCCTAAAGGTTCTACCATTTCCCAATAGTGCCAGAGGCTGGAAACGAAGCTATCAGCACATGGGCCTTTGGGGGACTTTTAAGAGTCAAATTATAACATTTGGTAAATGAGACTAAATTAAACTTTTAGTTGTGATTTTATTTGAATATACTTAAAAAAACAATTGATTAAATTTTGTTGAAAGAATAAATTATAAAATTAGTACATAGTAAGTGAAAGGAAGTAATTTTAGGAACAGATATATATAAAATTTAAAAAGGGAAAATCGCCTTACTTTTTCTTTTAATAAAGTGACAAATATTGCTATAATTTATCTTTCAGAATTTCTAAAGCACCATATATAAAATAAATGTGATTTTTGTTTGGAAGTTAAGTATTGTTCTGAAGTAGTTCTACTTTGTGTCTTATGGACATCTTTCTACTCTTAAAAAAGCCATTATTAAGGCTGGGATTGTAGCTCAGTGGCAGAGTGCTTGCCTTGCATGTGTGAGGTCCACTGGGTTAGATCTTTAGCACCACATAAAAATAAAGTAAAGGTATTGTGTTTGTCTACAACTAAAAACAGTATTTAAAAATAATAGCCATTATTTCTACTCTTCCTTTTAAAGGGAAATACTATATCAAATAAAGTAAAATGAAAAATATTTATATCTGATGCATTTAAAATATATCTCTTGATATGATATACTTACAAACAAGTTTTATAAGTTATTTCTAAATTATAATCCAACTGTATAATATTCCATTTACCAAGATGAGATTGGAATACACAAGAAGTTGACAGTCATGCTATAGTGAAAAAAAGATTTCATAGGAGTATGGACAATATGATTTCAATTATATAAAAGGTACATATATGCTTAAAAAACAGTTCACACATGAACACTAAAATACAACAATTAATGGAGGATGGTTGCAATATAAGTATTTTTCAAATATGCTTTTTCTGTATTTTAAACAATGAACTTATATTACTTTAAAAATTAGTCAAAATAAATATAATATAAAAATTACAATGTACCTTATTTTTTTAAAAAAATTCATGTCCAAGGACTACAAAAACTAAACTTTACCTAAATTATCTTCTACTGTGTTCCAAAACCTCAGAATAACAGAGTAGAAATACTGGGCCCCTTTGTTTTGCTCGCCCCTCCCTCCCTCCCTCCCTTCCTTCTTTCCTTCCTGTTTTGTTCCCAGGGGCACTTTACCAATGAGACTCATCCCAAGCCCTTTTTATTTTTTTTTTATTTTGAGACAGGGTCTTACTAAGTTGCTTAGGGTCTTGCTAAATTGTTGAGGCTGGCCTTGAACTTGTGATCCTCCTGAACTTGTCTCAGTCTCCCATTTGGCTGGGATTACAGGCATGTGCCACTGCACCTGGCTTAATTTATTTTTTTTAATTTAAGGAATTAAATATAAGTTCCCGCGGTAAGAGAAGTTAATCTTTGGCATCATTGAAAGAGTTGATAAGGAAATGAGACCAAAAAATTGGGAGATCATATTCCTTTATTACATATATGAAATATAAAAACAAATTAACAAAGCAATATATATATATCTTTTGCAAGTCCACAGGACCTCAGGAAAACAATATGTTCTGTATGTGAATTTAATCTTATGGCACTGTGGTTCATGTTTTGTATATTCAAGTACAGAAGAAACTGTATGGATAGTGGTTATGCAGGGGTAAAAGATGAAAACTAATGAAAAACTGTAATTTGGTGAACTATCACATACATTGTGTTTAAAAATGTGTAAATATGATGACTCTACACTGTTAATAAAGACAAGGAGTAGAACTGTTTCATGTTCAGGCTTAAATACTAAACACAAAAATATAACAAACTCAGTGTCTACAATAATTTTTGAAGTGTATACAAGTGCATTGCAAATAAATGAGGCTTTTAAAATGTAAAAAGTCCATTTCCCCTTTATGAAAACATACTTCTACACTTAATGATTTCTTCCTTTTATTTTAAAGTCTTTTTGTTTAGTTTTTAAAAAAGTTTCACCATGGCCAGCATCTTGGAATCTAACCTCTAGCCCAAAGCTGAGACTTCATGCAAATGTGTACTCCTTTCAGGTTGTATCTTCACATAGATTCTCCAAGTGTTTGGAGTTAAATAGCACATTTTCATTATATAGGTCACTTCTTCCACGTGTAGTGGCAGTGCTTCTGTTTCAGCAGATTTTTTTTTTTAAAAAACAAGCCCTTTACTTTTCTTCCTGTCAACACCAGTCTCCGAATTTTCACAATGCAAGTGGTAGTTGGTAAAGTGCTTTATACAAGGAAATACTATATACATGTGGAGAGGTTCCATTTGGCATCCCACAGACCTAAGTTCATACACTTCATACAAGGGAAGGCTCTTTTTTAAGAAATACCTTTCCTTATAGTAAGTGCGGGTGGGGATCCCTTAAAATCTCATGAATTACTTTAAGTAGCATCACTTGTAGGTAACACACCTGAAGTTGGGGGAGTCCCTATTAGAAGTCCTGCCCTTCATGGGTTACTGCTGAATATCATGCTGCTATTGAAACATCCTTGAGAATCAGACTTTCAGAATCAGTACATAGAAAATAGAAACCAGCATAGGGGATTTCATTCCTCTTTACGAAACAAAACTCTATTTAAAACATGGGCCCAGAACACATAGATTAGACAATGCCCACATATTTGAACATTTCTCTACATTTTGGCACTTTAAAAATTTTCCAGTTTTGTTTTTGAGGTTTCTTTTTCATTAAGTTTGTGTTTTGTACATAGACAAGTGCCATTGTGTGCTGTACACCTTTATTGTTACTTGCACTCCTTTTTTAAAATATCCATAACTTTTCTTCCAAGAGATGGTTTCCAGTGCTGGACAAAACTTTTCATATTCACCACTAATTTGCCCGTTCTTACATCCTCATGCCCAGCTACAAGGTACTCCAAACCTAAAATAACAAAATTAAGAATGATACAGTGTTAGACTTTATTGAAGGGGGAAAGGTGACTTCATTAGTTTCATTTATTTGTGGTTTTGCATATGCATGGTTGAAATAGGAAGTAATAGACAATAGTGGCTCCCATTTAACAAATGTTTATTCTATGCTAAGTGCTTTACATGGATTATCTCTTTTAATCTTGAAAACAACCTGTGGAGAGTATGTGTGTGTGTGTGTGTGTGTGTGTGGTATGTGTTTACAAATGAGAAAACTGGGGCTCAGCAAAGTTAAGAAACCTGTTTACTGGCAGCAGCAGTACCTTGACTCAAAACTAGGTCTGTCTGATGCTAGAACCTGTGCCTCATACTGTACCACTCTCCATGGGACAGAAGTGAGGATTCTGTGGGACCTTAACAAACTGATATAAATCAGTATTTCTGTATATTAAGTATTCCAGTATATTAAGATGGAATTTAGGAAAATGAAGCAGGCATTTATTTAAAAAATTGGAAATAGCTATGGATTATACAAAATAACACATATGCCCTACATAAAGTTGATATGTTTTTTGAATATAGAGCATTTGTTTTGATACACTAAAAAATATATTGAAGATTGAATAGATCTACAGCTGCCCTTATAATTCAAAGTTCTTTTTAGACTTCAGATTAAAAATTATGGTTAACAAATTCACACAAAAATGATTGTTTAGTCTCATTACCTACATGTTAATTTTAAAATGATAATCTTCCTAGTAAATACTCATAATGAAATCAGTTTTGGTATTTAGAGACAAATTTTTAAAAAATATTATAAGATTGGGCAAATAATTTTATTTATAAGATAAAATTTTCCATTTTAAGAGCCATATGCTTTAAAAATTAAATACTACATGTTAAAATTCAATCGAAAATGTCAATTTAAGTTTATGATTATATATTTATTATTCATTCACTTAAAGGACCTAGAAAAAATGTTATAAGTAATGAATACCTGTAAATAAGCATGCTATGGCTTCTGATAACATATCTACTGAAAGCAAAACAAAACAAGGCTTCTTGGAGAACAGCACATTCCAATCCAGGCAGACAGACATGAGGTAAGTATGAGGCATATATTGTACTAAATACCAGGGAAACCTCCAAAGATTAGTAGGGAGCTTTCTTAGAGGATTCAGAAGCTCCAGAATGGATTGTAACAAATTATAACTTGTCAAGGTAGTGATAATATGAGCACCAAGAAACATAATAATTGTGCATATGGAAACACACTGAGTTAATGAAAATCCCTAATTCCAATATTATGCTCAAAATAAGAGAAAGCCAGAGAGAAATTAATTTGGCATCTTTTGAGGCAGCTGTTAAAGCCATCCCTTACATTGGAAATTAAAAGGAAAGAACTCGGCTTTTATCCTGCCTTTGCAATAAGAACTGCATTTCATGGTAATCTATTACCACAGCTCGGGAGAGAAAGTCCTCTCACTGAATGCTGGCTAATAAATGAAGAGAATTAGACAATTTAAAAAACATCAAACTTGAAAGTGCGGATTCATAAAGGGACATCAATTGGTGATAAAATCATTAAAAGAATGGTTAATGAAAAAGTGGATGTTTGTACAGTATCAGTCAGTATTGCTTGATACTCAAGTGGAAAAATGGAACTGCCCATGGAGAGATCAGACTGTCCTCAGTGTAACCCAAGGTCAAGCTTAGTGACACCCATGTGGGTCACACAAGTTTTATGTGCTTTCTGATAGGATCGAATATGATGTGACAACAGCAGCTAAAATTGATGCAAACCAAGGTGTTTATCTTGAATCAATCAAGCTTTTCATTAGAGATCACAGGAGACAGGAGACAAAAGAACAAGCTAAATGCCACCACAAGGAACCACTCAGGCAAATGTAGAAGGTTGGATAATCTATAGGACACATGGCCTAGTTTCTTCAACCAATCATTAAAAAAAAAAGGAACCTATGCTTGAATAAGAGGCTTGAGGTTCTGAAAAGCCAGACATAATGTGAGACTTTAGATTTCATATTGGAAGGACAAATCAGTTTCAAAGGATATTTAAGGATCAGTTGGGAAATAGGATGATAGTCTGATCTCTTATCAGAACTTACCTATTTTTCATATTAGGTAATATGAAAATACACTGAAATTAAAGGTAATGATTATTGACTGAATAAAACAGGTTATAGAATAGAGCATATTCTACTATTTCATTTAGGTTAAAAATACAGCATACGCACACAGAGAAAGATCTGGAAGGATTTGAACTAAGATATTAACAGAGGTGATCTTTGGGGGAGGGTAAGAAATGTGAAGTTTAGAAATTTTCCCTAAATTTCTGTTCTATGCATGCATTTTACCATTTCAATAATAATAAAACAATTAAAAGATTATTAAACAAAATCAATTCTAAACTTAAAAATAGCTATAATGATGTTGGGGGTGGGGTGGGAAATAGTGCCATAGAGAAAATAATGGCACAATAATTTAATGACACAATATTGTTAAATAATGATATAATAGTACTGGAAAACATGTAGATTATACCGTAATTACATTCTTTAAGGGGTAACCTTAGCTTCTGCATGAAAAAGAATACCAATATTTAATTGATGTACTAGTTAAAATGTAATAGTCTTGATATTGTCTAATATCTATCTGGAATAATAAACTCTTTTTTAAAAATTACAATAAACAATTTTTTTAAAACTCCAAGACTAAGTCTAGTATTTTAAATGAATTTATTTTGAAACTATAAAAAATACAGTTTACCATTAAAGTATAAATATAAATTAAACTAATATTATGATACTGATAAATCTTTAAGTTATAGAGTAACACCATACCAAAAATTAACATGAAAAACAATGTGATTTTTTTAATTTCTTTTTTTTAATATTTATTTTTTAGTTTTTGGCAGACACAACATCTTTGTTTGTATGTGGTGCTGAGGATCGAACCTGGGCCGCTCGCATGCCAGGCGAGCGTGCTACCGCCTGAGCCACATCCCCAGCCCCACAATGTGATCTTTTATATCTCTTTTTAGCACTTGCATTTCATTTTTCTATCTTTATGCTTTGACATCTATTTTGCTGCAAGTTGGAAGGCACAAAGTTTTATTTTATATCCACAGAAAAAGAAAATATACTTTAGTGCTAGTCTTGGTATTCACAAAAATTAAAAGGAATGATTTTTCAGAGGTATCCGATTAGATTACTCCTTGTCAGAGTAGCAAAGGGAGCAAGTTGACGTGCAAGGTTTCAGAGTTTTCTTATCAGCTTTCTTTGGCTGTAGCAATTGAACTTGTAAAAATGGAAAAACAAAGTAAAATGAAAGAGTGTCTGGTTTTGCTTTGGCAGGTTCCAGTCTTTTCTTCAAAGCAAGTAAACATGTTTTCAAGAATTCTTTGAATAATTGCGCTTATGTTTTCAATTGTGATGAACCCAGTTGATTCTTTGACTGTTTGGCAGAAACCTGATTAGGAAGTACAGTGCACTTCCTGGAGGGTGGCTGAACCGGCAAAGCTTTTGTTTCAATGTCTTACTGAAAAACCAGCAGATTTTTTTTTTTAAATATTTTTTTATTTTGCTAATATAGTAGAAAAGTGCTTATAAGAAGAGCCCCTCAGCACAGATCACTGGGGAACAGAACTTAATAATAATTCTTTGTGTCCTGCATTCAAAATCTAAGATTCTCACTACTTCACCTTATCCTTAGGTATTATATATTTTTTTCAGATTGAAATGCTTTCCCCCTTTTTCTTATTAAAATTTGAATGAAGTGGGATGGGGTTGTGGCTCAGTGGTAGAGCGCTCGCCTAGTATGTGTGAGGCCCTTGGTTCAATCCTCAGCACCACATATAAATAAATAAATAAACTACCACTAAAAAACAAATATTTAAAAAAGTTTGAATTTAGATAAAACACTGAAGGGCTAAAACGGACATGATAAATTAATTAATAATTGAGAAAAATTAGCATTTGTATCACTGCTTAGATTGTTTAGATTGAGGGGATACTTTATTACTGTTTTTTGTTCTCTGTTTATCTGTTTCTTTCAAGTTTATTAATCAGAGACCACAAAAGACTCCTTATGAACATGACTGTGGGTTCCTGGCATATATGGAGAAGGAATTAGATCCAGAACATAAATTATGCACCTGTTTCAACACAGATGATGACTACATAAACAGGAAGACAGATGACATAAACAGGGAAACAGGACTTTTTTTTTTTTTGAGTTATTGTTTGTTTTACTAGAAGCTACTGAGTATTATATTACCAATGTATAGGTACTAATAATAGGTACTAAAGATATTATGATCAAAAACCTAAATCCTGTCCTCAGATTTAATGAGGGAGACAGAGAACTAAGTAGCTTATGACAGAGTATAAAGAGTGCACATAAACAGTGTAGAGGTAAGAACTCCCTTGCTTACTGCTCATCTCCACCTCTGCCATACATTTTAATGTTCAAATCAAATTTCCCTCCCTTCCAAGTTTCTCTAAAATTCTATTTAAAAAAAATTCCCTGTTGTTTCTGATTTGAAACCACAATGATCATTTAATGAAAACAACACGGTGAGAACTTGAGAGTTGTTTTCTGTCCAAGAGAAACAGATGCTTCTCATGCAATAGTAAAAATGAATTCAATATTATTTGCACAGATGGACTTTTGCATTTGAGCTTCCTTTGGCAACAGGTTCTAATGTAATAGGATCTAGTTTTCAGATAACATGCTAGTGGCAGATAAATTCATAAAAGTGCTTTCTATGCAACTGGCACCTGGAACCAATCTGAGACTTCTCTTTTAGGACAGAAAGTATTATATTGCTGGATTTTAAATATTTTACTTTTACAGAGCACATGGTAGATAAATAATTTTTTGATGTTGGTTCAAAAATTCCACCTGGACTTTCCCCAGAATTCAAATGGTGAAGAGGAGAGATGCCCTTGCTGAGTTTACTTAAGTTGTGGTTCAGAGGATGCAAGACAAGCAGCAAATCAGCAGAGACATGGTAGATTTTAAGTTAGAAAGGTCAAATGCTCACCAGGATTAAGGATTGGACAAGTGCAACCTCTGTTCGTCCATGATTCTGGATATAATGTTCGCTTTCCTCGTAAAATCTTCAATTTAGTAGATTTTAAGACTTTTTTAATCTTCACATTGACCTCAGCATGAGAACCTTTATCGTGAGCTGATAAAATCTTTATTTTTAGCACTGTAACAACATAATTCCAAAAGTCAAAATATAACAGTTTCACATTATCTTTTGAAATTTGAACAATTTAAATATGCATTTCAGAGTAAGAAGGTACATCAATGATCAGAATGTGGAAATTTGCTTTAAAAACCATCAGGTCCATTCATTTTTGCACTCATTTTATCTCATTCCTCTGTATAAACTGTGTTCTCCCTTCTTGGGAAAATTTACCTTCTACTTCCTCCTATATCACTATACTAGGGGGATAGCAGCCATTTGTTTATTGCAGTTATAATCTTAAATACATTCAGCTATCAAATCTATATAGAAAGAAGAAATAGGAAGTTGAATTGTTATCCTGGTTTTTATTTGGATTCTGACTGTATTATACTTTCATGGTTGACCATATGTAATGTATGATAGAGAGGAAAATGTTACTGCTAGAATGTATTTTACAGATTCTAAAGATTATATGATGATTATTATCTACTCTTTTTCCCTTGGTGTACAATGCAAGCTGACTGGAGTGTTATGATTTAGATGTGTGGTGTTCCTCAAAAGCTTACAATGTGGGCTGGGGATGTGGCTCAAGCGGTAGCGTGCTCGCCTGGCATGCGTACGGCCCAGGTTCGATCCTCAGCACCACATACCAACAGAGATGTTGTGTCCGCCGAGAACTAAAAAATAAATATTAAAAATTCTCTCTCTCTCTCACTCTCTCTCCTCTCTCACTCTCTCTTAAAAAAAAAAAAAGACTTTAAAAAAAAAAAAAGCTTACAATGTGAAACAATGCAAGAGATTTGGAGGGTAAATGATTGGGGTATAGCCTTAACCTAATCAGCAAATTAATCCCTAATGGGATTAACTGAGTGGTAACTGGAGGCAGGTGTGGTGTGGCTGGAGGAAGTGGTTCATGGCAGGGGTGTCCATGAGGTATATATTTTATATCTGGAGAGTGGAGTGGAGACTCTCTCTGCTTTCTGATCACTATGTGAACTGCTTCCCTCTGCCATACTCTTCTGCCATGATATTCAGCCTCACCTCGAGCCCCAAAGAATGGAGCCAGCCTTCTATGGACTAAGACCTCTGAAACCATGAGTTCTCAAACTTTTCTTCCTCTACAATTGTTCTGGTGGGTCTTTTAGTCACAGCAGTAAAAAAGGTGACTAAAACATGGAGTTAGGGAAGCTGTCCCTCGACTGGAGAACTTCAGGATTTTAATAGTTTTTAAAACAATTTTAAAAGTGTATTTTAACTGAAGATTTTTAAAAAGTGCACATTTATGGAGTACCATGAGTTAATTCAATACATGTATATATTGTGTAATGTTCAAATCAGGGCAAGAAGATCTACTCAAACATTTATCATTTTTTTTTGTGGTGAAAGCATTTGAAATACTTTAACTTCTCTGAAATACACCGTACAGTATGTATCATTATAGAGCTCTAGTATTTTGTTTGACTTTTGATTCTATTATGCTCCTCCATCTATAAAATGGATGTATCTGGGAATTAAGTAATGAAGTAAGTTGGAGTGGGGAAGAAAGTAGACCTAATGAACACTTGATGGATGCAATTTTCTATTTCATTAGGAAAGTTCTTACTGGCTCATCTACATCATATTGGAAGACTGTGTATAAGGAGAGAAGCTTATCTTGGCTGATCCTATGTTCTGAGAATACAGTTGCCAGAGTCTTTACAGAATCATCAAAGTTTAGACTTCTAAAAGGTCTTAAGAACTCATCTAGTCTTGCAGGTTTTAAGAAATTAAGTGAACTGCTCAAGTTCACATGACTGCTTGGCTAGACGTAGTGTCTGGACTTGCCTTGCTGAGTAAATGCATCAAGGGTGACTAGCATAGTGCCTGGCTCATGATAAATGCTCAGCGAATGTCCACCATTATTATTCTACTGGTCTGTAAGATCAAATAGAGCAGTTGCCTTGTCTGTTCATTATTTTGCTCAACAAATATGTGATAAAGTAATAAATAAATGAAGTGTTTTTTCATTAAGCCAGAGAATGGGAAGGGAGAAACCATTTTTTTTCCCCAAGTCTTTAGGTGTCATATAGTTAAGAAGACCAAGGTGCTTCACTCCCTCATTAAGAATGTTCAAATCTCCTCTGTAGAAAGTTAAAACAGCCAGATCTATTCTGTTATTTAGCCAAATTGAGAGGTGAAGAGAGGGAAGTATGCATGTAATTATAGATAAGATTTATATGTTTGTTATCATTTACTTTTTAATCTTTTATGAGATTAAATACAATGTCATCAAGAATCTAAATACTTGATTTCGGAAAGCATGACTTACAATTTTCTCTTCAGAGTACTGCGTGTTTCAGGCCATATAAACTATAGAACAACAAAAAGCCTCACACACTGATCAAGAATGTGTTGGTAAGATAAGATATGTTGGTAAATCTTAATATATTTAACAATAAATGTGAAGCCATTTGGAATTTGAAGATAGTAAGTCTTTCCTCAGGGTAGTACCATTTTTCTTCTTCCGTATGATGTATTTTCATAGTATTTGCAAGGTAGAGAAGTCTAGAGTATTCAGAGAAGCTGGGAAAGAGACCTAGGTGGATAGCTAGTCTCAGTGTATCACAAAAATATATCATCTTTCTCTTCCCTACCATTTCCTAGGCATCTACTATGTGCTTGGTAATGTGCTCATGTCATCTGCCAGGCCTCCTATTTCCTTAAAAATTCTCTGTACTAGGTTTGAAAAGGTTCTTAGCATATTTGAGAACTTCAAACTCACCGTATGAATATTTCATTCCACAGAATGCCTTGGAGTTTCCTAACACCTGTTCCTTACATTCACATTTACCTATAGAAAGTAAGTGGAAAATGGCATTAGTTATTGAGAGAAAGAGAGAGAGAGAGAGAGAGAGAGAGAGAGAGAGAGAGAGAGAGAGAGAGAGAGAGAGGGAGAGGTGTGTGTGTGTGTGTGTCTGCGTATCAGCAAATAAATCCAGGAAACACACCCTTTAAACCTTGAGTGATTCATGCAACATAACCCATAAATACTAAGCAACCATGAAATAGTCTCTTTCTGAATTGAATGAGTTATCATCCAATAAAGTATTTTCCTAAGAAAATATAGAAGGTAGAAACAGTGTCATATTTCAGTACTTGTAACTGGTGCTATGGTAAATATATTAATGTCAATATGTTAATATTCCATGTCCAGTGGTAATATTCTGTATTCATGAAAGAGAACAATTAGATGGATAACCTATAGAAAAATAATTTTCTATAATTAATGTTCATGACCACAAAAGTCAAATAAAATTATTGGATAGTCCATTAAAGGTAATACCATCCAATTTAAAAAGTATTAATTTAACACCTGTGATATGCAAGTCCTGATATAACCTTCATATATATCAGCACATAAAGATGAGCAAGATACAATTCTTGCCTTAATGATTACAACTCAGTGAAGTGAATAAAGCAAGTGTATAAAAAGCAGTAAGTGGTCCATGAGAGGCATAGTCTGCTCGAGTGGGTCACATATGTCTGGGAAAGTGGGAAAAGGTTTTGTGTCTGAAGAAAAATTTGAAATGGACTTTGAAGAAAATGTGGGATATTTTCTCACAACAGCTAAAATTATTACAATTCTAATGTGTGGGAGAAATGCCATGCTATGTAGAATTTTCAAAGTACTCTGTACAGAGACCCATATAGAGCATGTGCATACTCATTATCTGTTTGTATTCTCTTTAGAGTGATCCTGGAGGACAATGATTGATTATGTCCTATTCATCTTTATATTCCTAGAACCTAGAAAGGATATGATTTTCAATCTTCACTGATTTCATGATTAGATATAGTTGCCCCCTCTTCTCTCCCCTTCTCTCCTGCTGTCATGCACTTCATAAGTTATTAGCACTGAGTGGTGATAGCAGCTAACTCCTGATGTGGCGTGCTTATGCCAGGTACTTTCCTTATTGTTTCAGTGCTGGAGATTGAACCCAGGGCCTGGTGCATGGTAGACAAGCACAATACCACTGAGCTATACCCTGCACTCTACTAGGCACTATTTTGTTTTACATTTATTTATTCACTTAATAGTTTAACAGGTAGAAATTTGATAAGAATATTGGGATAAAAGAGTTAGCAAAGAAATGTGAGCGTGAGAGGAAAGAGTGTTTGTGGAAGGATCAGTGATCCTATTTGTTCTAAGTACTGGCTGAGTTGAGAATAGTAGTAGAGGTGTGAGGGAAGGCCCTGATTAACATCCAATTAGGCCCTGATTTTAACTTGTTAGATACAGGGGATCTGTTTAGAGAGGTTAAATGAATTTAAAAAATACATATATATGAAAATTAATCTGATATTACTTCCTCAGAAGTATTGGAAGGGAGAGTAAATGGAGGCAGGAATCAATTAAAAGTTAGTGAAAGCAATTATAACAATAACATCAATAACTAATTTGAGTGCCAACTATAAGTCATAAATATGTGAGGAACTTTACCTGTATGATCTAATTACTTAATATTTATGCCTATTTATGGAGGTAGGCATTAATGAATTAAGAATATGAAGGCTCGAAGTAGTTAATCAGCTTGCCTCAGGCAGGACAGCTAACAACTAGAAAAGCCAGATTTTAAGCCTCATTTGGGGAGAATCTAAAACTCTGATCTTTTCACTATATTGTCCCTCTAAGTCCTATGTAATGTGGGTCTAACTAGAGAGGTGGCTATGGGTCACAAAAGGAAGAAGCATCAAGGATGCTGCAGAATTGGGGTTTGCAAATCTTGACAATGGGTTGGATGAGGGCCAGGGAAAAGGAAGAAAAAAAAAAAAAAGAACTTCAGGGCCTGGTAGTATAGTTTAGGGATAGAGCACTTGGCTAGAATGTGTACTGCCCAGGGTTCAATCCCCAGTACAAGGAAGAGGAAGGAGGCAAGGGTAAGAATTTCATTAAATGAAGCTTTCAGCCAAGGTAAAAGGGAATTGTAGTATCAACAGAACTGGAGAAATTAGAATTTCAAGGGACTCTAATTCAAAGGTTTATGTAACAGTTTCCTGACTTATTGAAAGAATGTGGAATAGCTCACAGAAGGGAGAAACAGAACTCAGAAAGATCAGGAATCAGAAAAGCACTGGAGATCCAGTCAGTATGGACTCCTGGGTATTCTCTTATAGCTTCATCACTGGCTTTATGAAGTCTAACCACTTTCAGCTTTGCCACTTTTAGGTCTAGACTTAAATTCCAGAGAGAGAACATCTGATTGGCTTCTCCAAGACAGACGTAGAAAGGGCTGCTTCCCATAGGAAAACTGTGTGGAGCTGCCCCCCCCCCATATAGCAGGAAACAAAGGAAAATGGATCTGGTCAGATAGAAGCAGCAGAGGTCTAGTACGAGGGGGAATATAATGAATTAGAGATTTGAAAGGTAGAAGTGAGAGGATGATTCTAGTGAAACCAGGTAGATTGAGTGACATGGAAAACATTAGCCTTTCCACTGTGGCTAAAGCTGCCAACAAAATCAGAGAATGAGTTTACAAGTGGAAAATCACGGTGGAATGAAATAGTGGAAAAGAGAAGTCAAAGGTGCTCAAATCAGCTGCTGTGATCTGTAAAATAATATTGCTTATAATCTCAACATAGTAGAGTTTTACTCATGCATAAGTTGTAGTAACCTAAGTGAAATAGCTCATGGCCTTCTATAAATCTACCAAAACAGGAAAGTATAGTAACTACCACACTATAAAAACCTAATGGAGGGCTGGGGGTGTAGCTCAGTGGTAGAGCACCTGTCTAGTGTGTATGAGGCTCTGGGTTCCATCTTCAGAACTGCATAAATAAAAAAATATATAAAATTATTTGGATTGGAACTCCAAATGGCATATTACTATTCCTCAATGCAATGCTCTCCTCTTTAGTCTTTCAGCCTTTTAGAATTATTTGAAGGTCTTTGTCTGCCTAACAATACTCCTTTTTCATATGCTTAGAGCTCAAACATTAAAATTTGTTGGTCAGGCTTCAGCCCAGATATATTTTCAGAATGTGAATCTGGAAGGAGAGAAAAACCTGTTTAGTTTCAAAATGTTCTAGTAACTAGGTTACTAGATGGAGTCTTGCAAAGTTGACCAGCCTGGCCTTGAATTTGTGATTCCCCCTACCTTAGCTTCCCGAGTTGGTGGGATTATAGGTATGTGCCACTGTACCCAGCACCAATACGATTTTTAAAAATTGAATTAACCTAATTACTAGAACATTTTGAAAAATGAGCATTATTTACAAGTCCATGGCACTATTTAAAACCAGTTTTGGTATTAGTAAGTGAAATTTTATATCTGGTGTTCTTTACCTCACGAGAAGTGGTAGAAATTAAGGGTATTAAGGGACTAAAGATGTCATGCAGTGGGAGAGCACTTGCCTAGCATATGCAGGCCTTGGGTTTTGTCCCCAGCACCACCAAAAAGAAACAAGAAAAAAGAAAGAGAAGAAAGAACTTAAGAAGTAAGGGTATTTTGTTGGAATAGTGCCTTATACTTCTAGTTGAAAGCTTTTTATGGAAACTTATGGTAGATTGTAGGCATGCATGCACCTAAATTTGAAGACAGACTTTTTAAATTAAGTTATTAAGAAAAAAGTGCCAGGATCACTATCCTATACCCAGTGGGAATGTTGTTGTTTAACAGGAAACTGAACAAAGTCTCCCTGCACCTGGGGCTCATATGGATGAATCCTACAGGCTCTCTGGGGACATCACAGACCTAACAGCTGTGGTGGACATGAGGGTCTGGAGTCATTCTGGTGCCAGCCACTTTATGTGCTAGAACATGTACTTAATTGCTCAAATGTAGGGATTTAAAAACAACAACAAAACTTTTTCTTGACGATCTCTAATCTATTTTCATTATATTATATAAACTCTCTGAAAACAAGGAAGGCAGCCCAGATCTGTTTCTGGGTTACTTCCAAGACTAGATTCATAATAATAAGCTCCCTAATAACAAGCATCATGGGCTCAGTGAATGTCTGATAGTCCTAAAGACCTGATTATTACAAATTTGACCTAGCAGGCCAAGTTGGAGAATTATAAAAAGTCACTGTATTAGAAAAGAGAATGAAAACTTGTAAAAGTGACTATTAAAGTTGTAAAATTCAGACTATGTAACATTAAGGCAAAAAAAAAAAAAAACTCATAGGAAAGATTTGTTTTCTTTTCCAGATGCTTAAAAGATAAATGTGGCAACTTCATATAATCTTATCTTTCTCACCTTCTTTTTTGTTACTAAATTAGATTAGAGATCATCAAATTAAAATGAAACGATTAGGAAAATTATCATAATATTAAGTTAGGTAAAAGAACCAGAAATGCAAATATTAGTGTTTCTCAAATTTGGGTGGTTTCTTCCTGATCTAAAATATAGATTAGAGGATGGATCAGAATAGAGATGTGGATATATGGATAAGTGACTATTCAAACCTTTCTGTATGTTTGAACATTTTCATAATAAAAAATTGGGGGGAAATTATTATAGACAATACAGTTTTGTAAGTTCATACTTGAATACATCCTCAACTCTAAACATACAGCAATGTTAGACAAAAGAGAAAACAGCCTGTGTCAAAAACCAGATGCCTATTGCTGAGGATTAGAAATGAATGAATGTGCCAATCGAGAGAGGCCTGATATCTTAGATCTTTCAGATCTGGTTTCAGAATCAGGCAGCTGTGATCAGGAGTTCAGATCCTGAGGGGTTAAGGGGACTAAGAAGGGACAACAGTGAGGATCACCTTTTAGAGACAGATTGGATAAGTTTCTCCTTGATAAAGGAAGGAGGGAGCTTGGGGAAAAAGCCACAACCAAAACCTAAAACCAAATGATGGTTGTTAATGAGCTGGGATTTTTGTTTTTAGCAAGCTGCAGATGTAGGTAAGCTGGCAGGGTTGGCTTCCAGGCATGGGGCCTTGGGCTGAGAAAGGCTTTGTGCTTGATGGAAAGCTCTGTGGTGGCACCTTGACATTCTTTGCCATTTTTGAACAAGAAGCTTTCCATTTTGTCTAGCACCGAGCCCTGCAAACTCGCTAGTTCTGGAAGTAACCCAGAAACAGATTCAGGTTGCCTTCCTTGTTTTGAAAGAGCTGATACAATATAATGAAATTAGATTAGAGATCATCAAGAAAAAGTTGTTTTGGGTGTTTTTATTTTTTAAATCCCTACATTTGATCAATGAAGTATAGGTTCTAGTAACTCAGTGGGTTAACAAGGAATTCTTAATGGGAATTATAGTAAATTTAGAACTGAATCATAATGAAAACACTGTCTATAAAATCTAGTAGGATTTAGCAAAAGAGAGCTTATTAGGAAATTTATAACCTTAAAAGAGCTTGTTAAAAAATTATTAAAATAAATAAGTTAATCATTGAACAAACAAAGCTAGAAAAGAAAACAATAAGATCAGAAATTAGTAAAATAAAGAAAAATTAAATAGAATCAGTCAACTTAACCAAAAGTTGTTCTTTGAAAAGCAAATTAAGATCAGTAATGTTATACAATCAACCACAAATATATGAAAAAAATGTTCAACATCTCTAGCAATTAGAGAAATGAAAATCAAAACTACTCTAAGATTTCATCTCACTCCAGTTAGAATGGCAGCTATCAAGAACACAAACAACAATAAGTGTTGGTGAGGATGTGGGGGAAAAGGCACACTCATACATTGCTGGTAGAACTGCAAATTGGTGTACCCAATATGGAAAGCATTATGGAGAATTCTTGGAAAACTGGGAATAGAACCACCATTTGACCTAGCTATCCCACTCCTTGGTCTATACCTAAAGGACTTAAAAACAGCATGCTACAGAGACACAGCCACATCAATGTTTATAGCATGACAATTCACAATAGCTAAACTGTGGAACCAACCTAGATACCCTTCAGTAGACAATGTGGTATATATACAAAATAGAATATCATTCAGCATTAAAAGAAAATAAAATCATGGTATTTGCAGGTAAATGGATGGAGTTGGAGAATATAATGCTAACTGAAGTTAGCAAATCCCCAAAAAACACATGCCAAATGTTTTTTCTGGTTCAAGGATGCTGATTCATAATGGGGTTGGGGTTGGGGTTGGAGGAGCAGGGAAGGATTAGATGAACTCTAGATAGGACAAAGCGAGGGAGGGGAAAGGATGGGGCATAAGGGTAGGAAAGAAGGTGGAATGAGATGGATATCAGTATCCTAAGTACATATATGAAGACATGAATAGTGTGACTCTACTTTGTGTACAATGTGAAAAATTGTGCTCTATATGTGTAATATGAATTGTAATGCATTCTGTAGTCATATATAACATAAAAATTTAAAAAAAGATCAGTAAAGTCAATTAAGACAATAAGAACAAAATACAGAAAGAAGGTTAAGGACTAAAAGGAAAACTAACAGCAAATTGAGTAGAAAGTTAAAAACTTATAAGTGCATACTATGTTTAACTTTATACCAATAAGTTTTTTTATTTTTTGTTTTTGTATAGGTGTTTCTCAGCCCTTTTTAGTTTTTGGGATGGAGTCTTGCAAAGTTGCTATCTGGCCTTGAATTTGTGATCCCTCTGCATTAATCTCCTGAGTCTCTGGAATTATAGGCATGTGCCTCTGTGTCCAGCATCAATAAGATTTTTAAAATTAAATAAAATTGATAATTTTATAGAAAACTTTAAGTATTAAAACCAACTCAATATTAAAATAATTAATAACCATTGAAGATAATCAATCAGTAATTAAATATTTTCTTCTACTCACAAACACCATGTCAAGATGGTTTTGTAAATAAGTTCTAACAAACATTCAAGCAGATAATTCTAGTCATGCACTGAAATAATGACGTCTCTGTCAATGAAGGATTGCATACACTCTGCTGGTCCCATAAAATTATACCACTAAGTCATAGCTATCTTAGTTTACGTAAGTACATTTTATGATGTTTGCACAACAATGCAATTTCTCACAATATATCCTTGTAATTAAGTGACACATGACTGTATTTCAATATAAATTATTGCAGATAATAGATAAAAATAATGGTAGAAGGATCTTCTAACTTATCCAGATGTATGATACCATAAGTTATAGGCCAACAATCAATTATAAACATAGAAAAATTATAAACAAATAAACAAACTAAAAAAACAAAAAATCCTTGCAGATTGAACTCTGCAATGTATGAATAAAAATATATCACGACCAAATGGCTTATCCTAAGACCGAAAGAATAGCTTGATATAGGAAAAAATCTTTTTTTTTAAAATTTGCATTTAACCTAATTTTATTCATGCTTGCCTTGGGATGGGGAATAGACTATTTGGTAAAAACAAAAACTGTCTTATCATATGCAACTTTTAAACTACAATAATGATGTATCTTAATTACTTCCATGCACACAAATCTAACATTACAGTATTTAAAAAAAATAAACAATTAAGACTTCTTAGGAACATTTTATAATAAAGTAATTCCTAATTTTTCTTTGTAGAGAGATCAAGCACCTCCAAAATACACATTCCTATAGGAAAAATCTTATTTTTAAACCTCACATTCGTAGATTATAAGAGAAAAACCATATGGTTTTCTCAAAAGATACAGAAAAGACAGCCAAATACAAAACTCACTAATAATAAAATTAGGAATAGAAGAGAAAGACTTTTTCTGATAAAGGCAGCATATAAAAAATCGCCATCAAATATGTTGGAGAAATTTTCAAAATGTTTGCATCAAATTTGGGAAAATATTATACTGGAGGCACTACCCAGTGCAATAAGGCAAAGGAAAAAATGAGGTGTATGAACTAAAAGTGAGACAACTGTCCATATTTACTAATGATATGATGGTCTACATTTAAACATCCAAGATAAAGTATAAACCATAAACCATTTGGATTAGTAAACAGGTTCATTAAGATTGTTGGATACAAGATCAAAATCCAAAAAATAAATGATATTCCTTTATATCATTAATAATAATTTAGGCTTCCAGCACCAACAATCCTTTGAAACCCTTCAATCTCTTGACCCAACCTCTTTTCAACCTCATATCCTTTCTTATCCAGCTTTTATTCCATGAGTAATCATTGCCCTCTGTTGCTTCATTCTTGCTTGGAAAAACCTCAACCCAGATTAAATCCAATTTTTTGCTTATGCCTGCATCCACAATGCTGAATATGACAAAGGAAAAGATCGTCTGTGCCAACTGGTGTTATCTCAAATGCCCTATCACAGGTCGAAACCCTATAAAGGGGTCTGGGGCTGTAGCTCAGTGGCAGAGTGCTTGCCTAGCATGTGTGAGGCACTGGGTTCGATCCTCAGCACCACATATAAATAAATAAAAATAAATAAAGGTTCATCCACAACTAAAAATAAAACACCCCTCCAAAGGTTTTGGCCTTACTCCAGGTAAAAGCCCAAATCCTTCCAGTTGCCTATATAATCTCCACTCTCTCTCTTTTACTATCTTCCTGGCATTCTCTGCTCCAGCCACACTGGCTTCCTGGTCCACATTTGAAACTGTGTTAAATGAGCAATTTGGTGCTAAATAAAATCACTTGATTTTCTATAAGAGAAGACTGAGACAGGATGAACACAGAAAGGAAGTATGGACATCATTATCCAAAGTACACGTATGAAGACACTATTTGGCTGTCAACCTACTTTATATACAAACAGAGATATGAAAAGTTGTGGTATATATATGTAATAAGAATTGTAATGCATTCCACTGTCATGTATTTAAAAAATAAAATCAATTAAAAAAAAAAGAAAAGAAATCCTACAACGGGGGGGGGGGAACTATGTCACAGCAAGCTCATGAAAAGAAGGAATGGAAAAATATCATAGGACAATTAAGTCAGAGGAAATAGTATAGATTTGACAAACTTAAAGAATCAGAATGGACAACAAAAATCATTTTTCATATTTAATTAACAGTAATTTTATTTATATTATTACTTGGCTTATATTTACCTTGTAAAATTACTTTTGTTTTATAGTTGTAAAAAGACTATAAATATAAGGATTTCACATGTAGCTTTTGCTTTGAACATATTAGACTAGTCTGTAAGAGTACTTTTTCCTTTAAATGGATCTGTACATTTCCAGATCTATTCAGTTATCTCTTAACTATGAAGAACATTAGGCTGTAGAGGGAAATACCCCAAAGTCTTCACAGTATGATAATGAGACCTAGGATGATTTTTTCCCATTTACTCTGATGTTTTACATTATCCACATTTTCTGTACTGACTAGATATGTTATCCTAACAGAAAATAAACAGGTTTGTTAAAATACCTCTCAGAAAAATTTCAGTTTCATACTATGGGAGTCACTGCTGTATTAAACCATAAAACTAAAGAGCTCTCTTCACAGGATCCAAAAGCTGTCCCTGGTTTGTTACATTCATGATTACTCAAGACCAGACCTGGAAATATGATATCAAGTTATATCTGTCTCACCTGAGTGTCGAAGTGCAGAAAATCCTTGCTCATCCTCCCACTCCCAGGTTGGCTCGCTCTTATTATACATGGAATGGAAGTCAGGAACTTCATGATACCAGTCTATGTCTGTGCTGCTTAATAAAACAGAGAACAATGAAGAACTTATAAAGCAATTTTTTAGAACTTGAGTGGAAATGAATCTATACATAGAGATTCCAACCTTATCATTGTCTTTCCATACTCTCACTTTCTAGGATGCAAAAGTGTTTAAAGAAACTATAGTGAAGAATAATTTATCTTGCAAAATGGACTAGATGATCTCTAGTCTTGCAAGAATAAATTACTTGGCTCTGCAATGTGACCAAAATTCTTTAAATATATGTGCAAATATATCTTTGCTAATGGCATCCAAGATTTTCCAGATCACTACCAGATCTTTGAAAGAATCTGAAATACACATAGATGAGAGCAAGTACCATGCACATTCACCTGCTGATGCAGTCCCCTGTGAGAGGGTCGCAGCTTCCCGCACAGTCACAAGGTCTGCAGCCGTAGGCTCCGAAGCCCCAGTATCCCACCATACATCTGTCACAGTGTGGCCCTGCCACCCCAGGCTTGCAAGGGCAGTCACCATTGCTGGGATCACAGAAGGTCACTGAGCTGAAAGGAAGGATAGCTGATCCAACTGGATGGCAGGAACACACTACAACAGAGAGGACACAGGGGACTGATGAGTGACCGACGATCATCTGTAGATTAAGCTCAGCAATTCCAAAATGGCTTCCCTTCACTATACCTCACCTTTCTGAGACTCCTCCTTTAGTCAGTTGGTGTATGCTCAGAGAATGAGAATTAATTAAATTATAGCTAAGCAAGATAAAATCAGAAAAGCATGTCAGCTGCAAAAAGAACATAATTTATTCTAAAACTGAAGTCATTAAATAAGAATGCTGTTTGGTTTCGGTGATGAGGATGAACCAGCAAAGGAGATAGAAGGAGCATTTCAAATCATATACAGAAGGAGTATATGATGTTTTAGAAGCCAAACGAAGTTAAGCCTCAACTGTGTCAAATGCTGATAGATCAAAGATGAGGAATGGGAATGGATTTTGTTGCATTTAGCAACATGAAGGCCATTGATATCTTTCATAGGAACCATTTCAGTATAACAGTGAGTCAGGAATATAATTAAAGAGGACTCAGAAGAGAATGGGAATGGAGGATTCTGAGCATGATAACTGATCTTTTGGCACAGAAATAAGGTGGTATCTAAAGCTGGGTAGGGATACAAACTCAAGTGGAAGAGTAGGATTTTTTTGTTTTGTTTTAAAATGGGAGAAATCACAGCATATGTGATGTTTGACCTTGATGGGAATGATCCAGTAGAAAGGGGAAAACTGATAACGAAAAGAGAGATGGGAGAATTGTTGGAGGGATGCTTGAGTAGAGAAGGAGGGACAGGATCTGAAGTAGAAGAGGTGCTGGTCTCAGGCAGGAGCACCATCAGTTCACAGACACAGGTGCAAGGCAGAGCACATAATCACAGGGGTGGCAGCTGGTGGGACTTTTCTTCTGATGGCTTGGTTTTGGGATAAAATGGGAAGCAAGGTCACCATCAGGTGAGAGATGATGGAAATATGAAGAGTGGGAGAGTGAGAGACTTAGGAAGTGAAGTATAATTAGTTGTCAGGCAGCAGGCAGTAAGGCCTTCAAGGTTAGTGGACATGAATTGACAGTGTCACCAGATAAATAGGTGAGTTGTCCAGACTCATATAGCAGAGAAAGTTTGGGTTTGGTGATGGAGGAAAGTTGGGTTTAACCTGGGTGGGGTTAAATCTAGCTCCTCAGAGTAAAATCTGTATTCAGACAATTCTGCTAATCCTTCTCCTCAACCCTCTCCTACTCCCAGAATTACCTTCTGCTCACAGATTGACAATCCACAGTATTTCTTTTCTGCTGGGATAGTAGAAATAATACACACACACACACACACACACACACACACACACACACACGTATATAAATAAAATATCTATCTCTGTGCTTATTGAGTTCATCACAAATTCATGTACCTTAACTTCAGGTGGGTCCCCTAAGTAATACTCATCAACTCTATTCAATTTTAACTAGTTTTGATTTTTTTTTAGTTGTACATGGACACAATGCCTTTATTTTATTTATTTTATTTTTATGTGGTGCTGAGGATTGAACCCAGTGCCTTCCTCACTTGTGAGAGGCAAGTGCTACACCACTGAGCCACAACTCCAGCCCCCAGAACCCCCATCGATTTTTTTTCTTTAATATTCCTCATAGTGACTAACACAGAACTTCCCTAGGCTCTTCCATTCACCCTTCCCACTTAGTCTGATGATTCTGGTGCATTAACAAGGTCCTCTAGATGATCTTTACTTTACCTTAAAAATTTCTTTATTTTCATCTTTTCACTCTTTCCTCCAAAGATCAAATGAGAAATGCTGGGAGGGATTTCAGCTAATGATGCTGCTGCCCACTAGTCTGTGATTTTGGTCAAAAAATTTAACTGTCCTGAAACTTGGTTTCTTTTTTTGGTTCCAGAGATTGAACCCAGAGGTACTTAACCATCAAACCATACCTTTAGCTCTTTAAAAAAATTATTATTTTTTTTTAAATTTTGAGACAGGGTCTCACCAAGTTGATGAGGCTGGCTTTGAAATTGAGATCCTCCTGTGTCAGCCTTCTGAGTCTCTTGAATTACATGTGTGCACCACTCTGCCTCATGAACATTGGTTTCTTTACTGTGATATTTATTTCTTATGGAGATTTCATGACGTTGAAGTTTTATTTTTTGGTACTAGGGATGAACTCAGGGACACTAGACCACTTAGCCACATCCCCAGTCCTATTTTGTATTTGTTTAGAGACACGATCTCACTTAGTTGTTTAGCACCTCACTTTTGCTGAGACTGGCTTTAAACTCAAAATCCTCCTGCCTCAGCCTCCAGAGCTGCTGAGATCACAGGCCTGTGCCACTATGCCCAGCTAGGTTGAAGTTATTTTAAATGAAACTGCATCAGCAAGGCATATAACACGGTGTCTGATATGGAATAGGTCAATTCTCTGTCATATCTTTGGAACTTCATTTACTAGTTATTTTGTAATTAAAATGTCAGCTTGTCTTCATTTCCCCACTATCCAACTGTATGACCTTTGGCAAATCACCTAGCCTCCCATCCCATTTCCTTGTCTGTAAAAATGGAAATAAAAATATGTCTATCTTCATAAAGCTGTAAGAAAGAAGAACAGGTATACACAGCTGGTAGTGTGGTGTCTGGCAAATAGAGTTTATCAATAGTAAATTAACTAATTAGTGCAAAAGAGATTCTTATAGAGGTATGGGATCTGTATTTGTGTGAGGTATGGTGCTAGCTCCCAAGGAACTCATGGTCTTGTGGGGAAAGCAGAAAACTATACTAGAACTTCCATATGCTGTGATGTTCTAAATAGAGGTACGCATAAGGTGCTGTGGGAGCACAGCCAAGCCATCAGAGGGAATCCTGAGGATACACAGAGCGGGGTGTTGGATAATGAGCCAGATCTAACAGATAAAAAGGAGTTTTGTCTGAGTTGAAAAGGTGGGGAAAGTAGGAAGCTGCTCATTCTGGCTTTACTCATTGTGCTTTCAAAAAAAAATCATAGTTAATTGTGATTAAGCACCATAAAATTTATCATCTTAGTCATTTTTAGGTATAGTTCACCCCATTGTGTTTCATGTTTCTGTGTGATGGTGAAACTCTCACTGACTCGTGGACCCTGGGTGCCCTTGGCCTTGCCTGCGATGCTTTTCTCATCTTGTCTATCCAGATCCTGACGTGCTTTCTTGTCCTGCTCCTCCAGTTATCCACTCTCTCCTCTATGCTGCCTCTGTTCTTTGTATATATTTCTAATTTTTGTGTATCAGAATCCATTATTTTTATTTGTTAATATACCTGTCATCCTTAGAACTGGGCTCTGAATCACTGACAGAGGGGTCTTTTTCTTTTTCTTCTCATATTTATTGGGAAAAAAACTAATCATAATAATATGCAAAATTAGATTCCTTGTGTTTTAAAGGTATAAGATGTATTTCTGTTACAGTTGGAAGTTTGGGAGGGAGAAAGGAATGGATGATGTCAGTATTTAGGGAAGAGATATAAGAATATACCGTTTGTGAAAAATGTAAGTGCTTATCACAAAACATACACTTCATAATGTTCTTTACATCAGGTGGATAAGATAATTTACCCAGAAAATTTGTTAACTCAAATATCCTGGTTTTCTCAAGGAGATCATGAAACAAAAAAAGGGCTTTGCGCAGATTCAACAGAAAACAAAGTTGACCAAGCACTGTGCTGATGTTGTCCCATTTAGCTAGCCAGTTGGTAGAATGCTGATTACATTAGACACTTTTCACTATGGAAGGATCAGATATATGCCACTGCAAGAGAATGTGGCCTCAATTTACAGTTTTTTTAATCTAAAAATATGTTTATACCATCAGCACTACCCATCTTAGATTTTCTGAATACTTTTATCATTGTTTTCTATATATAGAAATACAATATAATGTTACATTTGTCCCCAAAATTGATTTTCCAATTAAATTTGTAGATACTCAATTGAAATGAAAGGGGATCTTTATCTTCTTATTTTTGTTTTTGAGGTTTAGAACAGTGTCCAGTACATAGTAGATGCTCAAATAAGCATTTGTGGAATTGACCTGAAGCACATTCCAGGCCGTGGGAATCATGTGAAATAGCATGGGGAATGTGAGGAGCTTAGTGTAGCTGGAGTGTGCGTGAACAGAAAGCAGTGGAAGGGAGATGAGCCGAGTGGAAAGCGGTAGAATAGGTTGGACTGGGGTTGGGATTCCAGATTGTGGAAGGTCCTATGCCAAGAAGATGAATTTTGTCCTGTGGGCCTAATGAACCATGGGACATTTTAAAGCAGAATCATGATGTGATTAGGATTTAATTTTGACATACAATTTGGTAGCTTTGTATAGACTATACCAGTGGCAGGAAAGCCAGGGAAATGATAGCAAGGAAAGGAGGTGTGGAGGTGTGGGAATGGGAGAGAAGTTTGCATATGAAAAACTTTTTTTTTTTTTAAAGATATAAAGGATTTGGGGACTATCCAGATGAGGAAGAATAAATCGTTAAGGGACAAACAAGTTGAGGCAGATTTTAGAATTTCTAGTTTATAAAACTGAATGGATAATGACACTATTTATAAAGATCTGGAATTAGAGCTTGAGAAGGTTGAGATGGATCCACATTCAGAAGGGAGTGGTTTGGAAGGAAGGGAGAAAAGAAGGAGTTCAGGGTCAAACATACCAACTTTGAGATGCTTGAAGGATATGCTAATACACTATAATGGGCAACTAGACATGATCTGAGGCTTAGAAGAAAAGTTGGGAATCATTAAAATACTTTTGAGAGTTACCAGTCAATGGTAGTTGAAACAGGGAGGGTTAGATGAGACACTGCAGGGATAATGTATAGAATAAGAAGACAATCAAGAATAGGTTACTGGAGGACATCCACAGAGTGTACTTGGTTACATGAGTAAGAACTTCCGAAACAGATTGTTAGGCCCCAGGTAGAGAGGGAGGAAAAAATAAAGACAGCATTGTTATGGAAACAAAGGATTAGAAAGTTTCAAGTGGCTAGCAGTGTCCAACAATGTAGAATGCCTGAGTCACATACAATTGATAATAGGCCAGTAACACTGTCCATCACGAGGTCACTGGTGACTTTTCTGAGAACAGGAGCTGGAAACTTTTCGGCTTTTCCTATACTTATAGGCCCTGATGGCATGGTACTTTGTGTAGATCTCTCTTTCAACTTTTAACAAAGAGTCAGTAGAGCAGTGGTTCTCAAACCAGTAATACTGTGTGAAGTTTGCAAAAATTCTTTTCTGTGTGTAAACTTCCATCCCAACCCTCCATGTGCTCTCCTTGGTTGAGAACCACTATGACAGAGCATGAAATGTTGCTTTTTTTGGTGAAAGGTGTATATTATCTTTTGGGGAAGAATCTCATGTTCACTCATTTATTTACCCACTCAATTAAGAAATGCTAGTTGATAATAATAATTCTATGCTTATGAAGTATTTGTAGTTTACAAAATGCAATCACTGCTTCGCCAAACATTTCAGATGCTTCATACTATGGCCCTGTTTTACTTTTTCAGTCTGAGCCTTTCATAACTCTCTTGCATATGGTCCTTATCTAATTAAATTTCTAGACATACCCCAACTTTCCTGTTTCTTTATTCATTTTTGTAGGGAAATTTTACTTCCCCTATCCATCTGTTGAAATTCCATACATCTTTCCAGATCTATCTCAAATGTCATTCCTAAGAGTTGCCCCAGTTCAACCATTTGTGGGGTGAGAGTGCTCAATGTAGGAGCTCTGATGACATATTTCTTGTTAAACTTTTGAAATTGAAATATATCAATATTCAGAAGAGAGAAGTGAGGTGCAGCCCCCTTCTTTCCCCAGTGGGACAGGCTTACCATCTTTTAGAAGTCATTCTTTATTCTAACATAATTGAATCTAATATATCCTTTCTTTGAAGCCCTCCAGTGCCTTAAAAATAGCATTTCTTCTTTAATCTCTGATCACACTCTTTGCATTGCAGACACTAGGTGTTTTCTTTCTCTGTCAAGCCGGTCTATAAGCTCCCACCCACATTCAACTATGCCCTGCAGTGCTCCTTTTTCACCTGAGTCTCACCCTTTTATTTTACTGGGTTATATGAAGATTAACTGAGAGATAGTGTATGTCTATAGCACGCAATAAGAATTCCAAATGGTACATTATGGATGCTCAAAAAATGGCCATTAAATTGAATTAAAAAGCAATGATGAATACTCTTTTCAAAGAACAATGGAGGAAAACATAAAAGACACAGTTTGAAAGACTTAATAGTGTGTGAGTTTGTGTAAGGCAGCATTTAACCATTCACTCACCAAGCATTTAATGAGCAGTTACAATGTGATAAGTACTGAGCAATTATTTACTAGGGGTCATATTTAAATGACAGAATCTTGGCCCTTCAAATAGAGCCATAGTTTAGAAGGGTAATTCCACTATTTAAAAATTTTTACCTAATACATGGAAAGAAGTAAAGATTTTTGCTGGTACAACATTCTCAAGAGAAGGGCTTTATTTAAATTCATGCAGTTGGGGTTAATTGTTTCTAAATTAAATCCCCTAATATTTTTTCAGTTGTTTCATTTTGAGGACACTTTCTTTGATTTGTCTCTCATTTTTTAATTAAATAATTAGGAGGACTTATATAATATATGTTAAGTAAATATATAAAACTTCTAACTTCAAAACTGTAGAAATGACATTAAATGAAATTCCATGTAAAAGTATAATGCTTTCTTCATTTTGACATGACTAAAACAAAAGTTACTGTATCGCTCATTTAAGTTGATTTGGTTGACAGCAGATAGGGAGATTCAGCCAGATGAAGGATGCTGTAGGACCCCTTATCACAGCAATATATGATATTATACCACCATTACATTTTCATCTACTGGAAAATTTGAGCTTTTCTAGAAGTTGACCTCTCTGTATTACCCTGTATTTTAAAACACACATACTTTTCAGGAATGGCCAGAGGAAAATGTGATTCTATCACATGTACTTGTGGACTTCTGTCAATGGGACTTTTTTGCATAATTACCAGATAAAAATACCACTTGGAAACTATGCAGAACTAGCTCCAGGCAGAAGGCTCTGACACCTTTCAAGACATACTTTTCCAGACTGCACTCCAAGGCTTGCTTTGCATACCTAACTCCTGAATTTTGGAAATAGTCAATATCTGACACATATAATCTATATTTCTTATTTTTTTTTCAGAATGAAAATATATTTTCTTCTTGTTTGGGAGGAAAAAGGATCTCCTTAGGTTTGGGCTTAGTTCTGACTGTCCAGCACGTATTTCTTACTGAGTGTTGATTCTAGCATGTAACTTGAGCACTTATTTTTTTCATAACTAATGTCAAAGTTATGACCCAGAATGACACAAGTCCTTGAGTTCAGTTCTTTATCTTGTTAGACACGAACCCCAATAGCGAAGACTGAACAGCCACCTTATATTTTCATTCTGAATTTAATTATTTCTCCATTATATTTTTTAGTGTATATGGCTATGGAAGATTGTCTTTAAAAGCCAAAATGGTGCTTTCAGTGACAGCCAGATTTATTTAGGAGCTGTGTGACCTAAGTGGCAAATGATTCAACATTGGAGTCATTATGTTCCCCCAAATCACTTATTTACCTTGAGCTGCTCACATCACAACCATAGTGGCAAAGTGAAATTATTACAAATGCTATTTTAATTCCTAAATATTGTCACAAGTAGTCCTTTATTAATGTCAGTGACTTATTTTACATAGTACATTATTTACAAGGGTGTCCTATTGGAAGAAAATCTAAAGTGTCAATACAGAACTTTCAAAACAAAAGATAAAGGAAATGAATACAAAGATTTTAGAAGTTCCTGTCAATCAATGAATTTAGCTAATTGCAGAATGTGATGCACATTTGATCTACGGATATATGTTTGCAGCAATATACCTATTGTAAGAAGAAATGCCCTTCTATAGGGCAGTTACAGAAAAGAGAACAGGAAGCTGCTCTGGAGGATCTTCTAACAGCAAACATAACCGTTTTAATGAAAAATGGATGGACACATTTTCAAACAATCTTGTGTGTTTCTAGGCTCTAAAACTAATATTTGTTTCAACCATAAAGGCTGATAATAAATCCAGTGGTTTGGAAATTGCCCTTATGATACCTTAGGAAAACAGAAAATAAAACAGAGGCAATAAAATAAAGTTAGTAACAGCACAAGTTTGGGAGTTCGACTAGATGAGTTCAAATTCTGGTTCTGAGGCTTGTTCTTTATAAGGCTTTTTGAAATGAATTTCCTCATTCCCAATTTTCTCATTGATAAAGAATAACAATACCCATGTCACTAGGTTGTTTGAGAATTGAAAGAGACAGTGCATGTATTTAGCAATATATCAGGCATTTAGTGGCACCAAATGCTCAAAAAGGAACTGATAGAATCTGGATGAAACATTAGTTTTAAAATAGCCACCATCTATCCTTCTGTCCATCCATTCATCCATCTACTCATTCACTCATACCTTCACCAAAGAAAGAGCTTTTGAATGTTAAGTGTTTAAAAAAAATGAACTATGCTAGGACTGAAGATACCAAGAGTTATCTCTCTCGTGTGATGAAAAAAGAGATGTGCAAACAAACAATTAAAGGGCACCATGTATTAGAGCTAGATTAGTCCAGCATGCTTGAGAACAAAGAGGAAAGTGCACTAAAGGCCTCATTTGCAGATTAGGGCTGGTTTTTAAGGAAATTAATGATCTAACTGGCTTTCCAAAGAGTCTCTTTGCCTTGGATCTGGGAGGAATATGGTGGCAAATGGAAGCCTTTCTTTTCTGCTCATAAGTCCTTCAGAATTAAGTTCCTCTCCTCTTACATGTTCTTTTACTTTGCTTAAAAACAACAACAACAGCAGCAAACGATCTGCCATTACTCATTTTGCAGATCATTTAGAAAAAGTCAGGTGTGGTCTATAATCTTGCTGCTTCCAGGGAGCTACCCTGCAATGTAATGCAGAAGAAAAGTCATAGCTGGTTACCCACATGAATGTAACTATGTAAATACAAGTAGGAAATGACCAGGAACCATTATGGCTTGCTTTATTCCAATGAAATTGCTATAGTTTTGAGTGGTAGAGTCAAAGGACACCATTGCTGCCTTTGTTCTGCCTCCCCACTTTCACTAGAACTTTGGGAGTCTCTGTGCACACCTTTCACTTTAAGAGTGATGCAGGGTACCAAGCTTGTTATTAGAAACAATCAATTGAACTCAACATCTTACCTCTTTTTAATCACCAGTGCTCCTTAGTATTACCTGATGGCTCTAACTTTTGCTATTCTCTTAGTTAAAAACTACTCAGGAGCAAAATACTCTGAAAGTATTTGCTCCTGATTTAGCTTTTCTAAAAACAGAACTCAAAGTTCAAGGGCCTTAGCTGGGAAAGAAGTAGCTGTTCAAGACCTTTCACCACTAACCGGTGGCCACTCCCTCAGCAGCGCCTCCCAGGCTCCCAGCATTGTTTTCTTCTGAAAAGGCCAAGGCCCTTCAGAATTTCTAATGGGGAATTTTTAATAGCAAAGTCATTTCAAAAGCTGCCCAGCTGTCTGTTGACGTTCTTAGAAGGAATGGGACTTGAAGGGGATGGTTTTGAGATGCAGCTCCAAATAGAAAGGAGATACTATGAACTGTTAACAAATATATTAAGTGTGAAGTTAAACAGTAGATAAAAGAAGGCTTCTATTTTTTTTTTTGATAGTGTTTTCTTCTTTCCATCTACTGTCAACTATTTTTGCTAGTGGATGAATAGCTATAAAAAAAATAAAGAACACATTGTAAATGAATTGCACGTTGTTAAATGAAATAGAGTTTTCCCTTCACTAACCCTAGGGAACATTTTCCTATGGATCCTTGAAATGTTATATACATTGTGCTCGGTGATAAGCTAGTTCCACAGAGTCAAAGTGTATTTGATTTCAAATACAATTGTTCTTAAATAAATCTAATAAGTAATCTAAAATTAAAATTTACCGAAATTCAGTCTCCTGAAGAGTTGTACAACTCCCATAAAAGAGGACAATGTGTTGGTGTATAAGAGATGCCTTTATTTAATGCTTTAAAACATAAGGGTAGGGTATTTAAGAATATTTCCTATTTTTCTTCTATAAATTTTTAAATGCATAATGCAAACTAATACTAGAATTATGACTACCATTTTTAATGCTTCATTGGTTCTGCTGCTCAGAACCACTATTTGATTTCTGTATGGTTCCTTTCCTGTTTATGAGTTGTCATTGAGCCAGTTGCTATTTATTCCTGGGTATGTCTAAGGGATCTTATGTAGTTAAAAAAAAACAATTTTATATTCCTAGTTAGCCACTTCATTTAAATGGAAGAAAGCACTTTTGAGTGTATTTATTACTAGAAAACTTTCAGATATAATGTTGGACACTGTATTTTGCTTTGAAGAATTCGATTATATTGTATATCATCATCATCATATTTTAAGAAATACCACCTGCTCAGTATTCCTAATTCACCGGAATTGGGGTCATCCCTAACTTCTCTTTTCCCTAGAGAAGCAAGACTTATTCCCTGTTAACTCTATCTGTGTTAGATCTTCCCTTTGGACTGATTGGTTCCTGCTGTAATCTGTCATGATAACTTTTCTCTTCATAACACTTATAGCTATAAGTTTTTTTAATATTTATTTTTTAGTTGTAGTTGGACACAATACCTTTATTTTATTTATATGTGGTGCTGAGGATCGAACCAGGGCCTCGCATGTGCTAGGCAAGCACTCTACCACCGAGCCACAACCCCAGCCCCCACACTGATAGCTTTTAATTAAATCTTTACTTGGGTAAGTTTATCTGTAGTCCATTTCCCTGGGACTGTCTTTGGTTGTGTATGCAGTGATTAGAATAGGCCTGGCACATGGTAGTCACTCAGTAAATATAGTTGAGTTTTTTAAAATGGATGAATCATGTCACTTAATATATATTTCTTACTGATTGATGGTCTTTTGGCCTTCAGTATTCTCATTATGATTCTTGCCTCATTGTCATCTCTGTAGTACACAGTGAGATTTAGAAGGTAGGAATAATATCTTTTGATCTCTGTCTGCAAAACCCTGAGTCATGCCTCACCCATTTCATCAACTCAGTCTTTGTTGAATGAATCAGTAAATGTGTCTCTGAATACGCAACAACCACAGAATAATTCTATGTTTTGATGACTATTCTAACAGATTTATGTTACTCCTCTTTCAGGTTTTCTAGTGTCTTAGCATCACATCATACAATATCAAACAGAAAAAGCACCAAACTAATCTATAGAATATGGAAGTGGTCAAAACAAAGTAGATTATTATGAACCACCAGGGCATGACTATTTCCTTCATTTAGTGCTTCACTTAGTCCAGTTATATTATTTGTAATAAAAGCTCTTTATTGTAACTCTGCAGGGGACATTCTCCACCCATAAATGCCTTTCACTGGAAGCAAATATTTTTTCACATTAATCAATCTGAAATTCCTTTTCCTCTCTTTCAGGCAATTATATCTAATTACAATTCTTTGTTCTAGTGAAGTAAGTTTTTTTTTCTTTTTTTTTTAACCACCCCTCTGTATCCCTTATACCTTTTGAGTATCTGTAGAAACATTTGTATTTTCCCTAAGAAGTTTCCTATTTTAATCTGCATGCATTTATCATCCTTCACATTTATTCATTAGAGTATCTTTTTTTCTTGACTGTTTTTGTTTGCAGATCTGGAACACTCTGCAGTCAATTCCATATTTCTTGTATTCAGATTCCTCAATATATTTCTTTAGATTTAGATGTTACATGGGTGTTTATCAGTAATCAGGATCTTACTCAAAAACCAAAGGGCATAATTAAGTAAAAAATCTAGGTCCTTTGCAAATTACTTTTGGCTCTAAAATATTTGTCTGATTATGTCTACATTTGTTTATTCATTTTGTTTTCAACTAGGTCACAGTGTAGAGTAGAATTCTTTGGATCTTTGTAGGTCTTTGTAGGTCAAGGTCTTTGTATTCAGACAAACCTGGGCTCAAATCCTGGGTTTGTCGCTGATGAGCCGTGTGGACTTGGATGAATTACATAATCAATTTAAGCCTCAATATCCTCATTTATAAAATAGAAAAAAATACCACTTAACTTATAAAGATTGCTGAATGAGATAACTTATGTAAATTGCTCAGCACAGGCCTGTATAATAGCCATTCAACAAATGCTAATTCTTTCCTTTATGCCCCCTCCTAATTTTGTCCAGATTTTATGCAGGTTTTGATATTTTATAATTAGTTGCTTGATTATTTAATGCCTGTCCTCATCAAATGCAGAATGGCATATTATCTCTTCAGTGAATTATACTTCCTGTTTGAGAGAGATGAGAATTTCATGATCTCTCCTACTTCCTAAATCAATTCATGAAGCTTCTCCTTTTGAGGGTGTGGGAAGTAAATTTTAACATGTGTTATTTGATCTTTTTAAAGGGTTGTCTTAGTATGATTATTACATTATATTATATCTATTTTTCTCTACCTCTGTCATTTCTGGTTTAACTTTAAATTCTCTGGTTTAACTTCCTAAAAAGAAAAGAAAAGAACAACCAGAAAAATCTAGATTAAAGTTTCCCAACCACTACTGCCAAGTCACTGGTTCTATTTAAAGTTTGCTTTTCAAAAACAGTTACTTCAGGGTCTGGGGATGTGGCTCAAGCGGTAGCGCGCTCGCCTGGCATGCGTGCGGCCCGGGTTCGATCCTCAGCACCACATACCAACAAAGATGTTGTGTCCGCCGAAAACTAAAAAATAAATATTAAGAATTCTCTCTCTCTCTCTCTCTCTCTCTCTCTCTCTCTCTCTCTCTCTCTCTCCTCTCTCACTCTCTCTAAAAAAAAAAAAACAGTTACTTCATATTGATTCTATGCTGGAATCATTCACAGTTGCTTTCAATATAAAATAAAGATGTCTATGTTGTTTATATGGCATAAAATGAACTCATGTGGCTTTGCCAAAACTAGAATGAAAGAAGAAGCTTGCTGGGTTACTATTTGAGTGACCTCAGCCACCCTGGGAAACAACGGACTGGACATAGACATAGGAATGAAGAATTGAAGGTGCTTATGGGTTCCTAAATGTGTCATCATGGAAGGGTGCTCTGGATTTAAGTAATTTTAAAATGTAACTTTTAAGACAAATGGACAAACTAGAATCACTATCCTAGAGGTAGAATGAAATAATTGTTTGGCTGCCATACAAATGAACAAAGAGCAGGGGAAAAAGAAGAAGAGAGAAATCTAGAAGCTAGAACCTTTTCTTACCAACATAGTTGGCTAGTTTAGGGTAACCATGACCACGTAACCAGATGGTATCTTGGTAAACACTTGGTTTAGGTTTCAGGGCAGAGGGACCAAGTTTATTTTTATTCACTCTGTGAAAAGGCAATTGACTACATTTATTTTGGCGCAACAGGGCGGAAGGAAGGGCATGCCAGTTTTTCAAGAGGTTGTTTACTTTGACGGGGGATACATTCTACTTTGTTTTCCATCTGCTAATTTTTCTTTAAATATGGAGACTATGCAATAGTTAAAAGTATGTGTCTTGACATAAAAAGGCAAATTTATTGCAAAGAAACTAACTAGCTTTTCCTGAAAAGAGAGTTATTTCTGCTCTGCAAGACATTTCTTCAAACAGCTGTTTCAAATATGTTTTACTAAAGCAAGGGAAATTTTCTATAGGAAAGTGTCACAGAGTAGCTATCAATATCCATACATATGCAACCCAATTTCCCATCCATGCATCATTTAATATATCCTTTGGTGATAAAAGGAGGAGGGTTGGGAAGGAGAGATTTATGAACTGGACTCAATTACTATGTAAATACCAACAAAATAACAAATTTATAGTAGTTTAATGCTATGTTCTTATTACATAAATATAGAAGTTAATGTCAATGTAGTGGTAGGCTAATTTTATTATCAACTCTAGTATCCTTATAATAATTCAGTTTAAAGTATGAGATATTTATGGTAAATAAATCTATGTAGGGGCTGGGGCTGTGTGTGGTTCAGTGGTAAAGCACTTGCCTAGCATGTGTGAGGCACTGGGTTCAATTCTCAGCACTGCATATAAATACATAAAATAAAGGTCCATTTACAACTAAAAAAATTTTTAAAAATAAATCTATATGAATATTTTGGGGAGTCTCTGGTTGGAATAACCAGATATTTATTTTGAAACGGTTACCTAGAATTTGTGTTACGAATTTTCTTGGAGAAAACCAGAGGTTCTACATTAGACATTCTTAAGTTGAAGGAGATCATTGAGATGAATGCCTACCAGTATTTATATTCATCAGTGTATCAGGAAAAGTGTCTAGCCAGAGATTCAGCAAGTCTTTAGGATTTTCTACCAGAGACATGGCTAATTGAGTGAGTAGTTAAAGTTATAAATTAGCTTAATCTACTTAGATTTTAAGTTAGCTCATAATCTTTCATCCAAGGTTGAGCATGAATAGAGCTCATCTAGAAACTGGACTGGTTGGTGTACACAGTGTTTCTCATGCTGACCTCGAGGCCAAAAAGCTGAATTAGAATCACCAATGAAACTTTGTAGAGAAATATAGGTTTCTGGCCCCGTTTCCTGCTGGAGATTCGGAGTCAGTATAAGCAGGTCAGGACTCTGAGATTCCCAAATGTTTCTGATCCACATCAGATCTGGGAGTCAATGAAGAGAGAGCAGTGCTTGAGATCAGGGAAATAGGTTATGGAGGTGGAGGCTAGGCTTTGTACACAGGAAAGAAACCCTTTCAGTTTTGCCTTAGCATCTCTCTGATTTCCTAGTGAATGATCTGGTAGCTTGAAATTGGACATGATGGAAATATGTAAGCCATAGAAATTAGCAAGTGCTATAAATCAGGACTGATCCATCCCCAACCCTTGAAAGTCAGTACACCTGTCTGGTAGGGTTATTCTCACCTTTTAAATATGCCTATTGTAGGAAAATCTACTTAGGTTACAGGATACCAAAGCCACATAAGTGGCTTTAGAGATCAGATGAATTCTTCTAAGGGATGATACTCTTTCAGCACAGAGAGAGTAAGTACTCAAAGCATTCAGTACATAAAATATTATTCCCCTTTTCCTCTGTCCTTTAGCAACCAGCCAGTTTGAGCCTCCATTTCTGTTCTCCGCCCTAGTTTCAGCTGGAAAGACTCACATTTTCCCTTGTGGTTACAGACCTTAAATGCACTATCCTTTAAAACATTTTTTTCCCCCTGAGTTGTAGGAACAAATTCAGCTTCAATGATCTCCACTTGTCTTAAAAAAACAAACAACATCTTTGGAATCCTCAGAAGTGATTTCTTGGCGTGGAAATGTGCAGTTGATTGTTTGGGCCCCACAGTAGACTCTAGTTAAGGTTAAAATGAAAAGGAAGTGAGGACAGAGATGATTGAATTGCTCATAGGAATAAATTTATTGATAAATATATTTGGGTCATGGCCTTATTTATTCAGGTTTGATGAATTTATGACCATTAACTAAAAGTGTAGGTAGAAGGACCATAGCATTTAGCTTAGTTCTTATCAGGAGAGTTAGAGGGAAAAAAGCAGCCTACAACATTAATGGAGCCAGAATCTTTGGCTCATTCAGCAGGACACTACCTGAGAAGAGTCCTAAGATTAATGTCGCGCTATCTGTTAAATGAATTAATGTACCCAGGCAAGTATTTTATTATGCACATGGGGGAATCTGTGATAAAGAATATCATCAATTCATTCCTTTTTCTAAATCAACTCTTTAAATGCAACAAAGGCAATCACTGAGACTGGAAAATAGGACAAACTTTGTGTTTTTGCACCATTAGAGAAAAAAATAGAAACATGCACCAAAAAAATATGGGGGGTGGGAATCTCCTTAAGGAAGTCATCCCTAAATTGCTTGGGCCTCACTCCCACTCTTTCCTGGAAGCACTTGGTGAGTCTCTTCTCATTGCATTTTCCTCCTGTAAAGTGAGGAGTTAGCCAGGCACAGTGGCACAAGCCTCACATTCCAGCAACTAGGGAGGCTGAGGCAGAAGGATTGCAAGTTCAAGGCCAGCCTGAGCAACTTTGTGATACCCTAAGCAACTTAGTGAGATCCTGCCTTAAAATAAAAAGGTCTGGGACTGTAACTTATTGGTGAAGTGCCATGGGTTCAATTCCCAGTACCAGGGAGAAAAGAAAAGAAACCACATAAATGTGTGTGTGTGTGTGTGTGTACGTTTGGGGGGTGTCATAATAGTTCCTACATCAAAGCACTTTTGTAAAAGTTATATGTATTAATACACATATAACCCTTTGAACTATTAACAGAAAATAGTGTGTATTCAATAAAAGCCAATGCTACTGTATCATCATGATTGCCACCATGCTGTCTTTGAAATGATTTTACTGTTAAGTTCTCCCACATAGAATGTAAAGATCTTTTGGGGAAGACCTTTTCATCTTTACAGACCTGGTCCTCTCCAGAGTGCCTGGCACAGAGGAGACATTCAATAAATGCATCTTGAATTAAGTTGAGTGATAACTTAGACTTCTACTAAATTTATCTGGGTTGCTGCTTCAGGTTTTCAATGGTTCCAACTCCTGAAGAGACAAAATCCAGAAAAGGAGACAAGGGCTATCACATGCTCCCTGCTGGTAGTCCTGAAGACTGAAGACTGCCTGGGCCTTGTTGATATGACATTTGTGATATTTATTTCCTTGATATACAATTGTAGGCTTTAGCACTTGGACATGAAGGAATCTTCTAGGATATGTTCCTCCAAGTGAAATCTTACAGATGTAGGTTTATCATGAGCATTAGCATATTAAACTTCAAGAAATTCTGAAGAGACCTTTAATTCATCATGTGCTAAATTTGAAAAATACCTTCTCACATAATTCTATCTTATGGATTAGTGTTCTATGGAGGATCAAACTATGGAATGTCCTGTTCCACAGAACACATTAATCTAGATTTCTATTTTTTTCTTGGTAAATCTCTGGATAACTTATTTTAAAAATTCTAAGTCTTTATGTACACAAATAGAGATGCACATCGTGGTTACTTTGGACACTCGGTTAAGTGTTCCAGCTAGCTAAGTTAAAAAACTTAACCATAGAGGAATGGCTAAAATATTTGAACCCTTATTTAAAAGCATTCTACAGCACTGTCAGCTTTTAATGTGATATAACCACTAGGAAGTTTGTTGTAGTACATATTTGATTCTCTAGGTCTGGACTGGGATCAGAGATTCTACATTTCTAAGCAGCAACCAGATGATGCCAATGAAGCTAGTCTGTGGCACACACTCTGAGCAGCAGGATAGTTTTCTGCCTTAGTAAACATAGTAGAATAATAAAATAAAATCATTATTTTGAATAACATTGTACTTGCCGTTGATGGAACCACACGCTGAGATAGTTTAAATTTTTAAAAATATCAGCTTGTTTTCTTGATACCACCTTCCTCATGAAAGTAAAGTAAGAACAAAGGAGGAGAAAGCCTCTGCTATAGTGATATCTTTATTAGCACCTGGCATGAAGCCTGGTGCATTAGGGATAATAAATGTTAGGTATGCTAATTTATGTGTCATAGCTTTATTGTCAGAGTTAATAACTGACATTGTGATACATCTGCTAAGGAAGGAGTTAGTAACATGAAAATATTACTAAATAATGAAATGCCATAAACTATTGCTAGTCAAACAATACATTATGGAGAGTATTGAGGTAGAAGAATTGGATCTGTTGGACTCTACTACAGACTCAGAAAAGGCCACAGTAATATTCTGGAAGAAGATGCCAGTAAGGAAAACCTACCTAGGGAAGCGGGTACATTTGCCCCAATGTGGACGCATCTTCCATGGGGAGTCTACCTAGTGGTGTAGGGGCTGTCCAGAGAAGGGAAGAAGAAATTACAGATATTCTGTACTAACCCATCCATCTCCTACAAATCATGCTAAAAGAACTAAAGAGGCATTAGTTTTTCATAATTCCCCTGCTTGGGCCCAGGCAATTATACCAAATGATATTTATTGACTATCAATTACTTGTGGACAAATGTCTTGGGACATTTGCTCTAGGTATCCTTCTGCCTAAAATGATCTTCCCCCAGTTAAACATTTAGCCAACTTCTTCATCATCTTTAAATATTTGCTCACATTTCCCACGATGAGGCCCACCCTCATCACCCATTCACCCTTTATCCCTCTTAACTTTTTTTATTTGTTAATTTTTAATGATACCAGCACGTATCACCTTGCATATTACCAACGTAGCAATTACATTTACTTTCTGTCTCCTCTGCTAGAACATATGCTCCTCAAAGGCAGTGATCTTTGCTTTTTTTCTTGATGTGTCCTAAGCACTGGGCACATAATAGGCACTTAAAATGCAATCACTAAATTGAATGAATAAATGAGTAAGTACATCAGGTACAATGTAGAACATACTGTTTCAAGTACATACAATATAGTATCTTTTAGAAATGTTGTCTGATGACCTACAAGACAGTCATCTAGATTACTAAATGACAAATCTTCTCCTCTTTTTTTCTGCTTGGTAACTGATACATTCTGATTTTTAGACATTTATACTAGTGGTATGAGGCTATGGGATATACACATATACATATCTATTCACTTAAACTTACCTTGTACAAATAATGTCAGGACTGAATATGCTCTAGGTGAAGGAACTTTTATTAGCAGTCCTTTTAGGCAGCACATGCAGATAAGGAGCCTTTAGTTAGACCCTAAGGTACTATGGAATTTACAGTAATTACCTTTGACATAAGATATTTTTAATAAAGTACAGAAACCCTGTAGTATTATTTCTCACTTTCTGGCTTGTAGGACAGCAGTTATTATAATACTAGTTTTCATTTTTTAGGGCTCCCTATATGACAGGCAATATGCTAAACACTTTATCTTTTTAAAAAATATTTTTAGTTACAGTGGACACAATATATTTATTTATTTATTTATTTATTTAATGTGGTGCTGAGAATCAACCCTAGTGCCTCACACATGCTAGGTAAGTGCTTTACCACTGAGCCACAAACCCAGACCGATACTTAATCTAATATGCATATTATATCTTTTTTCTCATTATGATATTATAGGGAGGAATTAAAAAAAATTTTTTTAGTTGTTGATAGACCTTTATTTTATTTATTTATACACAGTGCTGGGAATCGAACTCAGTGCCTTACACATGTCAGGGAAGTGTGCTACGACTGAGCCCCAGCCCCAGCCCCCAGGGAGAAATTTTATAGATGAAGAAGTTGAAGTCCTAAGGGGAGAGCCTCAGTAGTTGGCATAGTGGTCATACAGCGAAGTGGCAGTGAAGGCATATAATCTAGATCTGTTTAAAACCTATTAAAATGAAGTCTGAGAACCAACAAGGAGCAGAAATAAAATAGAATTCTTGGAGAAATATTATGACACACCCAAATTTTAGAGCTTGATGTTGAAAGTAAATGGTGCCATACTCTCTACCTTCCACTACTTTGGAGGCAAAGCTTGGAACAGCAAGCCCATTGGCACTGCATGTATATTTCATATCTTTTCCCTGAAGTTAAAAATATGTATCTTTTAAGAGCACTTTGGTTTTTTCCTTTAAAAAGGAAGAAGAAAAAAACCCTCAAGGTTTTAAATGCTTATTTTTTCATTGTATTCTCTTCCTGTCCCTGTTTTTGAGATAGAACATGGAGTCCTTGGTAGGGAAAGGAAGGGCATGATTGTCGATCTCCATTAATAGTCCTAAGTGGTTTCTGTTGTCTGACAATTTCCAAGTTGATAGACATTTAAATACTGATGTAGTTAGATGAGCTGTTCATCCACATTAAGTGTATATTATATAAGCTCTGCAAGGCACTCTTCATATTCACATGTTGCTGTTAATGTCACATGAATTAGGTTGATATTTTAAAATTCAATCTTTTTTTCAAATAATCTTCTTGGGGTAATGCCAACAAAGAAGCAGAACCCATTCTATGAGAAGTTAATGTTTTGGGGGAGGGCATGAAATTCTTGCTATGCTTGAAATTAGTTAAGATACAGAGACACACAAGAGCAGTGTCACCCACAGTGCATACTAAACCCCAAACCTGTGGTTTTTCAGGTGTTCACAAAGAGATGAAAGTATGCGTAGATAACTACTCTGTATGTCATTACTTTGAGTTCAATCCCTACTCATGTAGGGATTCTTAAGATCATTTTAAAGATCTCTCCCTCTTCATTTTTTTCTCTTATTGCTCATTTTATTTTCCAAAATGTGATGCTACAGGAAATAATTTTACTTCATGGAGCATGAAAAGGAGTATGACTATTGAACTGTTTCACCTAACATGTTTAAAATCCTTACCCCTTAACAACAAGGAAATTAACTGTTATCCATGAGTATACTGTTTGATAATTTCATGACCTCTGTTCCTCGGACCAGCAAAACAAGGATGGAAAGACTCATCTCTTTTGTACAAGCCATCCTTGTCTCTAGGCACCATGAGTTGTCTTACTTTTGCAAGCGTCTGGAGCAGAGAAGGGCCTCCGGAGGTCACGGTAGAAGCCTGGCTTACACCGCTGGCAATGCTGACCTTCTGTGTTGTGCTGACAGTTATTGCAGACACCACCACTGCGATTCCCTGATGCCTCCCACACACTGATGTCAAAGTGACAGGTATCAGCATGCCCATTGCACTTGCAGGCTGGATAAAAAAAAAAGAAGAAGAAGAAGCAGAGGAGGAACACAAATAATTAAGCATATAGCAACAGATTCTCTTATATTCACGTAATTAAAAGTTGGATGGGAAGGCCAGATGTATAGCTCAGTTGTAGAGCACTTGCCCAGCATGTCGGAGGCCCTGGGTTTGATCTCAGCACTGCAGTAAAAAAAAAATACAGGACAAGCTGCTTGATAATTTATTTCATTTGTAGTTTTTATGAAGAGTGTACAGTATTGAGAGCTGTCCATAGGCTGTGTGTGGACTATGTTGTACATTGTAGCCTAGTGAACAGGATAATCTGTTGTCTCGGTTACTTCCAGTGGACATTTCCTCATGTATGACTGACATTGTGAATTCCCAGGTTCCACATAGCACCGGAGATGGGGTGACCTGCTGTAGCTGCACAACCCTCTGAGATGGGTGTGACCTGGCAAGATGCCAATCAACCTGCTGACTGCAAGACATCACAAAGCAAAACTCCACCCTTGAAATCTTACCCCTGCCTTTGATGTTCCCCCTTAAATAAACCACTGGAACCATTTTCTAATTGTTCAGCTCCAGCTTCCGTGGGGGCTGGACCTATCAGGAGCTCCCCTTTTGAAACTATCTTTCTGACTTTGTCTTTTGTTTAACTAATTATTCTAGACTTTAATTTATCAGGTGGCTTACACCTTCCTTTGCAGGAAAAAGAACCCCCAAATGAGGCGCTGGCTGCCTCGCCAAACTACAGTACAAGAATAGAAAGAATCTAAAAATGGTATACACTGAGAACTCTAGCTTCTTCATACCTGTTTATGTTCTTTATCCTTGCCTTCAATAGTTTATTTTTTTTAGTTTCTCATCTATCCTTCTGCCACCCCCGACAAATGTGGGCAGCTCAACTACGGTCTCTAGTGTGAATTTGTAGTGACACAAAATAAAATGCAAGACACAATTTATCTTTACACAAGCTTAAGGATGGCTTCCCTGGCTCTCGGCCTCAGGCTCTCCAAAAGGCAGAGCAAGAGAAGGTCACAAGAGGCTAATGAGACAGTGAGAGCACGTTTGGAAGTCAGCTTTTATTGGGATGGGGGGGACACTGTTCTTAGAAAGTTCTGTCCATAAAAGGGCAGAAGGGGTAGGATTACAAGGGAACAGGTGAGTGTAACTCAACCTCAGGGGTATGCCTCCTAAGAAGATGGCCTTGCTGTGAGCTGGGTCAACACCCAGGCCACCATGAGTATGGTGATTGGTCAGAGCCTCGTGCTTCAGGACTGGAAGGCATGGTCATTCAGAGCAGCTCCCCATATCCTCCCATTTTTCATTATATATTGTTGATTAAAAATAAGTGTTAGGATATGCATGAAGTCAATAGAGTGTGGATTTGTTGTCTGGCCAGACAGAGATGTTTTGGTTATCTTGTCAACTGGGGTTGGAATTTATTTTGCAAAGACTATTTGAGTGGTTACCCATTTCCCCCCCTCTTTGATGGTAACACTTCACTATTTCCATTCCTGCTACTTCCCAAGGTCATCACTTTGAGTCTCTTGATCTTACTAGGAAAAACCAAGATTGCCAGACATTATTTGAAAATGGCATTTTATATTGCAGATCTGAGCCTGAATTCATGCTCACTCCAAAGCCTGGAAGGAAACTTCTGGTGGAAGAGAATAGCAACTTGGCCAGCAGATTGATTTCTATTTCATGAGGTCCATTCCTCAGCTGTTGTCCCTGTGGTGAGTATAAGGTAGTCTGCTACAGAAGCCTCAATCTCCTTAGAGAAGAGGCCCACAGTGTTGCTTTATGTAACAGTTTCTCAGTGGCTTTTCTAAGATCATCAGTCAGTAGCACTGGGGGACACGTCTCTGTGTTCTGTGTGTACTTAGATGTACAGTAAGTTTCTGCAAAAAGGACCAGAATGGCACTCTAGGAATTTAGGAGAAATTCTTTAGATTCTCTTGATGAGTGATTTAAAATAAGAATCTAGACTTTTTCCTGGAAGCCAACTGTATGTGAAAATATTTGTGTATTGTTTTTCATTGTTTCCTTGATATGTTATGATATTTTGACTAGATTTGTATCTTTAAAAAGCATATTATGAGATAATTTAAGATTTATGCTTAGAGGAAATCCTTTACATTTCCTAGAAACAAAATAAATCAATGTGATTCCAAATTATGTATGGGAAGAGACTTCTCCCAAATTTACCCACGGTAGTTGCCTTTAAATCTATTGAGTGTAAACATTACTATGGGCATGTGCATTTCTTTGAACATTTAAATTTCAAAGAGAAAAATGTTTCATAATACCATATTTTCTACTCTCCTATCTAATCTCCAATCTCAAACCCAAAGTTACTTCTAGTAAAGCAATCTCATTCTTACTGGCTTAATTTCAAATCTGATCTGTCATTTCAAGTATCATACTGAAAAGAAGGCATTATGATATTCTGGGGAAAAAAAAACCCTACCAATTCTAAGTCAGTGGACTTTGTCAAGTCTTGATTCTTTCATTTATTAACTTTGGCAAGACACTTCATCTTACTGGGGGTCCATTTCCTGATCCCTGAAATAGAATTAACACAACCCACTTTTGGGGGGTTGTTTTGAGAGCTGAATTCAGAATAGATAGTTTCATGAATTATAGTTTAACATTTCTGCTATGAGAATTGCTCTTATGTCTACTCAGTTGCTCTTGTGTCTAGTAAGGTTTGTATTATATCAAATTGTCCAGGAACGTGCTTAGGTCTCACAGAGTGTCCAAGCAGGTAGGCAACACAAGTCAGTCCTATTGGCAACTGTGCACACTGTCCTAATTCCAGTGGTTGAGTCATACTGAGCAGGGGATGGCTATGTTTGTGTAGGTTGTAGTGTCTCACCTACCACTTTCTATTGTGTTTCTAGAGACAAGAAGGAGTCCACAGATAAGTTTGCTGTACAAAGGCTTTGAGCGTGGTGGGCTTGTTACTTACTTCTGCACTCCTTAGGAGCCCCTGTTCTGCCATCAGCTGCCTCCCAGGGCCGGTCATTGTACAGGGGTGCGCAGTGCTGGCAGTGGCTGCCTGCCGTGTTGTGCTTGCACATGCACTTGCCGTGGACCTACAGACAACATCAAGCAAGAGTCGTGAGCACCAGTGATGCCAGGGAAGGACATTCTCCCCACTATCCCCCCGCATTGGTTGGCTTTAGCCACGAGACACCCACTCACTAAAGAAATCAGGAATGATCCTTTCTTTAGCTTATCGTGTGATTAATTCAAAATAAAAAATAATATTTTTCTTGGCTATAGATCTATGACCCTAATGAGCAATTCTGAGGTTCTAACTAAGCATTTAAGTAAAATTTAGATACTTTTACATTTACTTATTCTTTAACCAAAAAAATCTAGAAATATGAAATCTCATAACAAAGTGATATTAATATCAATATTTGGAGTATATATATTTCTAAGGCTTTAAAAATGCAATTATATTTAAGACTTTTTTCATATAATATATTGATTTCTTTCCATTTCATGACATATTCTTGCATAACACACATTTTAAGGCTCTCTTATGTGATGTACAATTTATTTAAATAATTACCTATTTTGTTCTTATTTAGGCTTTTAAATATTTTTATATGTTACATTTAATGCTCTAATGACTATCCATAAATCATCATTTCCTTTGAATGTGTTTTCTAGAAGTAAAATTGAAGGGTCAAAATATGTATATCATTAAGCCTTGAATACATTTTGTCACAATAATTAGGCATTTTCTTTTGACCCCACAGTCAAGTACTTGAGGGTTTATTAAAATAGTATTTTTCACAGAGAAGAATACTTTAGTAGAGGCATCTGATAATTTTAATTTTCTTGGCATTATTTCACTGATAAATTAATATTTTGGATCATCCATACTATTTGCTAGTATCTAAGAATTGCCATGGTTTCCAGTACCAAGGTGTATTTATTGATACTGAAATCACAACTATAAATATGAAAACTGCAAAACAGCTCAGAATGGTGTTCATATATATGGAACTATCTATTTTTTCATATTTTTTTAGTTGTCAAGGGACCTTCATTTTATTTATTTATATGCAGTGCTGAGGATCGAACCCACACATAGCATGCAAGTGCTCATCCACTGAGCCACAACCCCAGCCCATGAGGGTTCTTTTTTCCTTCACAATGTTAAGGATAACTCAGCATAAAGGTCACAAATTATACCAATCAGTCAGCAATTTTTTTTAACAAGTATCTGCAAGGGACAGTCACTACGCTACACCGTTTGGTCTACACTGTCTTGCTCAGAGGGAGATAGTATAGTTAGAGAAAAGGATTTATGTAAGAAAAAAATAACAAATAAATAAGTCATACATAAATGCCTAAGAAGAAAAATGATGTTGGAACTGAGAAGATGGCAGATGTCACCATGGGTTGCAGTTGTGAAAGGCTTTAGGAGAGGTGCTGGGATTTGAACCCTTGACAAACAGACAGCATTTCCAACATGTCAGAGGAAAGACACCTTCCAGGAAGAGGAGCCAGAGTGAACCATGGTGTAAGGAGAGTCTGTGAGCAAAGTTTATTTCACCGTATCCAAAATATTTTGATTGTAACAGAAGGGGAACTACTAACATGTACTTAAGAGTGGCCAAACACTAAAATTCAACAAACTTGGAAACAGCCACATCAATACCTTGATATACTATTGCTTCAGGCACTGGAATGAATTGTCACCAATTCTTTGGATGGAGTTTGAGAACATTATGTTAAACAAAATAAGCCAAACTCAGAAGGTCAAGGATCATTTGTTTTCTTTCGTATGTGGAAGTTGAGGACCCTGTTTCTTTTTATACTTCCAGAGTATATATATATCCCTAGTTCCAATGGTGGAGGCCCTTGGCAAGGGCACATGCGGTGTGACTGCTGTGGACATCAAGCTCACATAATGTTCAAGTTCAGGCTTATACTCAGGGCTTGGAGACTGTCTGTGAATGAACCACATGTTTAAGAGTCATAATCTGGAAAATTTTACAGATAACATTTTGGTGACCATCTTGCCAAATTTAATTTCAATATGTAGAAATATAACGTCCTCATACTTATGAAAATAGTTGCAGTCTTTTTTAATTCTCAGGGGTTAGCAAGGATATAGATTTTTTTTAAGAGGATAGGACTGGCTCCTTGGAGTAAATTGGTATTACAAAAATCTTTGTTAATTTTCTTTCTAGAATTTTGGCTAATATTATAGATTCAACTTATTGGTTTGGTTTTGAAATGTCCAAGTATGTGTTGAGTGATAATAAACTGTCTTCTTGAGCCTCTCTTCTTGACTATCTCTGACATAAACAGTTAATTTATGGAGGTCCCTGGAGTTATAAAGGGTTATCACACTTCTCCATGCCCACATGCAGACAAGCTCTAAAGACAAAGCTGCACTTAAACTTGGAAAGCTGCAGGAATTCATTTGGTACTGCTCTATAAAAGTGAAGCCTTTTCATCCTAGCTCTTGGATATCTGTTTTTTTCCTGTGTATCTTCATTCATATATACTTTATATTCATATAAAGTATATATGAATGCTGAGGTCCTACTGCTGTTATTAAATCTTTTTTATTCAGTATTCGTTCTCATCATGCAAAAAATAGAAACTCTTATCAAATAATTTCTACACTGTAAGTTTCTTTAAAAGCTGTCAGTATGAGATTTCATTTCACACCAGTCAGAATGGCAATCATCGAGAACGCAAAGAATAATAAATTCTGGAGAAGATGTTGAGAAAAAGGATGATTTTTACACTGTTTGTGGGACTGTAAATTAGTACAACTACTATGGAAATCAGAATGGAGGGTACTCAAAAGACTAGGAAAGAAATCACCCTATGACCTAGCTATCCCACTTTTTGGTATTTTTCCCGGAGGAATTAAAGTCATCATACTATTGTGATGCATAGCCATGTTGATAGCAGCACAATTCTCAGTAGCTAAACTATGAAACCAGCCTAGATGTCCATCAATGGATGAATGGATAAAGAAAATGCATGTATACACCACACAGAGTTTTATTCAATCATAAATAAAAATGAAATATGTCATTTGCAGGAAAATGGATGGAGTTTGAGAACATTATGTTAAACAAAATAAGCCATACTCAGAAGGTCAAGGATCATTTGTTTTCTCTCATATGTGGAAGCTAGAGAGAAAAAAGGAAAAGAAAGGTGGGAGGTCTGGAGTATCATGAAAATTGAAGGGAGATCAGTAGGGAAAGGGACCAGTGGGAGGGAAGAGAAGAGAGAAGAGAAAATACTAGGGAATGATATTGACCAAATTGTTATATTGTGTTCATGTATGAATGTGTAACAACAAATTCTACCATTATGGACAACTATAATGCACCAATAAAAAATGTGGAAAAAAAAAACCAACTCAGTAAAAGCTGATGGCTCATTGTTTTACTTGTAGTACTAGATGCTGGTTTCAATCAAAATGGAGTGTTTGTAAAAACTGACAGGGTAGGAGAATTTTTCCAAGAGTTTAGTGAAGTGAAGACATGTATCTGATAGTAGTAGCACAATGAAGATTAGCAGGAAGAGCTGTTTTTGTAATTGTCTAAATCCCATGTCATAAACAAAATACAAGAAAACCATGCATACAAAATACATATAAATTAATATAGAGTCAGAGCACTTATAATAAACCATCCCTCCTCCATCATTGTTGTCAAGGGAACAGGGGATTATCTGAGTAGGGCATTAGATAAAACTCTGAGGAGTATTCAGAGAGAGAGAACAAGGTCATTAAATGCTACCTGTATAAAATGTCTAAATGCAGTCCCTGGAGTCATGTCTTGGAGGGTACACAGAGGTACACAGGAATTTCTTTAGAGAGTAAAGGCAAGGAAATAAGACCCCCAAAGGAATGTCCAAGGAACAGTCAATAAGTAAATCAGAGGTACATGTTGGAGAGATAGTTGGGTCCAGATCATGGAACAGACTAAATATCAGCTTAAAGAGACTGAAATTTATCCTGTAGATAATGCAGATCCATTGAGGTAAAGAGATGAATGAAAGGTATTAAAAACATTTTCTTTTCCTCACTTTAAAGAAAAGTTCTTTCTACTTCCCAATCTTGCCTATTATGTTATTATGTTTTTTTTCTCCCTTCCCCTCTGATTGCTTCTTTTCTACATTCCCCCACTCCCTAGTTTATGCCTTCCAATAGCCATGGCACCCACATGCATTTTGTATAACATTCAGAATTTCAAAGGTTGTTAATTATTACTTTCTGCCCTTTTGCATCTTTTCTCTTTTTTAGCAACCATATATTAAGGACTACATGAATATAGATATTGCAAAGTAGTGTTTGTATTTTTTTTAAGAGGAACTCAACTATTGTCAAACCAGTTGTGGTCTTAGAATGCTGAAAGCCTATATGTTCATAGGTTCATCCTGTCTCACAAATTCCAGGCCTCAGGAGGTCACAGACATTTGGGGTAACCTCATCAAACATTCACATGTATCACAAGATAATGCCGGACAGGTCAGTTCCCCCTGGAGTAAGAATTTCACGGCATTCCCTTGTCTCCACATGCCAAGGTTTGGGATGAGCCTCCCAGGGTCTGAAAGATGCTAGTCCAGCAAATTTTTCTGCATACAGAAAAATTCAAGGAGCTGTCATTTTGAGAATTACCAAAAATAGCTGTAAATCATTATCTAGACAGTTTGAAACAAGAAATCCTTCCTCAGCGATACAACTGTTGCTGTTCAAGCTTGAAAGATCACCTACTATTTGATGCTCGTGAAAAATGTGCAAGTAAAACTAGGTCTTCATTGAAAAAAAAAAACAGAAGAAGGAAACTTTAGTAACAAGTTAAACATAGCTCTTATTTGGTACACAAACATGAACTAGGTAAAGAGCAGGAAATTGGGATTGTGCACTTCAAGTTTAGTTGAAGAAGAATGATGTCCGTCTGTCTAGTTGGAAAATGAGAAATTTATCTTAGCAATAAAAATGATGATTCCTAATTAACCAAGGGATATTTTGGACATTCTGAGTTTCAGAAACCCCTCTGTAAATGCTAAGACTTCTTTCTCTTTTTTTTTGGTGGTGGTGGTGGTAGAGTATCGGGGATTGAACTCAGGGGCACTTGACTACTGAGCTACATCCCCAGCCCTATTTTTGTATTTTTTATTTAGAGACATGCTGTCACTGAGTTGCTTAGTGCCTTACTGTGGCTGAGGCTGGCTCGAACTCCCAATCCTCCTGCCTCAGCCTCCCGTGGCAAGAATTCTTTCTCTCTTGATATCATAAGTTTTCATTCTCATTTCTGGTTGAGTTTATTTGCTACTAATATGAACCTACTTGCCAGTCATTTTTAGCATATTGTCTTACCACGGAAAGGACTCATACAAACTTTGAAAAAAAAATTACTGAAATAGTATGTTTGTTAAAAAGAGCTATACACTTTCATAAAAAATATTGAAGCCAAATAGAGGATGAGAAAATATCATCTCTTCATATTTGAAACTATAGACATAAGAATTTAAGTCAGGGCAAAATAAGGAAGTTATTTTTCTGTTCTGTCATTAGAAGACGTATGGTTCTTGCCTAGAAAAGTTGTTTTTTTATTGTTGTTCTTTTGGGGCAGAAGGCTTTCAGAAGTCAGCTGTCATGTGGTTGAGGAAATGGGCCATGGGAGGAGGTTGTGGGAATCTGGTCACTGGCAGTGTGGAGCACAGTGGATGGACAATCACTTATCAAGAGGTTGTAGACTATTTAGATATTAGATGGAAGGCTGACTTAAGACAACGCTGTTAGTCTTAAGGTTCTGTGATTTCAAGGTTGGCTTCTCTGTGTTGTAGAGACTGTTAGGTTGCAGGCAACTATCCATCATCCTTTCTGAGCTACCAGACAGATTTCAAGTAACACAGCTGGGTCCTCCTTCACCTCACCAGAATGTTTCCAGAATGATCTGAAATCAACCAAGGGAGAGCTACAACAATGTTTCTTCTTTCTTGCCTGAGTGGTACAAATGGGCAGTAAATATTAATAGACTCTGAAGACAAACTTTCATTTTCTATATTGATTATAATTGGACTAAAAAATTTTTACTTTAATTTCTCTTTCTGCTTTTTTCTTCCTCTACCCTCTACTCCATGTTGTCCATTTCAGTGGTTGATGCCATCTTAGACTCAAAATCATTCTAGTTTCTCCTCTCAAATAAAGATGTGCTTTGTCATCTAGTGATAATGCTCCCTGAAGACATTTGCCATGTGGAGTTCCACAGGAGAAAATGAAGGCCAGGGCTTCAGAGACTCATCTTAACTAAATTCTTTGGAGAATATATGATACATTTGCTCCCCAATTGCTTTCCAAGAAAAAAGGGAACTGTTGTTGAGCCCTCTTGTTTAGGTCTTACTGAAAATGATCATGAAAGTTAGTGAAAAAAAAAAAGATTTATTTTATGGCTTAGTGTTCAGAAAATTTTGAATTTCACAAATAGTAACTGTTACTGTTTATATATTCAGGACTTGTATTCTTCACTGTGCAGCTTTGAATTCCAATGGAAAATGAATATTCTTTCAAACCATCATTGAAACTTAAAAAAAAATGTTTGTGAAGGAAGAATACACACAGTGCTTATTCTATGAGCTGAAGAAAAATGCCCACTTAAAGGCAGCTGCAGCAATTCATGGGCCTCTTTTTAGCTATAACAAATGATTTAGAAAGGGGAACAATGCTATGTGGCAATTCAAGACCAAATGTGAAGGCAAAAACTGATTAATTTCTAAAGAGATAGTATGTCCCTTGTAAAGAAAAGGATTAACTTCTAAAAGAATGAACTTCTTATGCATGAAAAGAGATAAATTCTAATACTAGGCTAGCCTGTTCGAACCTGCTTCTCTTATGCAGGACAAAAACAGGCACAACAATGCCACAACACAACCTTTGAATAGAAAGCATTGTGAGCATGTTTTGCCTTTTCATTAACGAATAAAATATGCCTTTTTCCCATTAAAGGTTTGCATGTTTTAATTTAACAGAAGTAAGAGTTCTGTGGTGAAGATGAAGCATGATAATTGTGTTTAGTGGAAAAGGGGACTTGAAACATCCTGTCAGAATGCGGCAAAATAGGTTGAAGGTTCAGTGTTCCAAATTCTTGTCCAGCAACACAGCAAAATTGCAAGCAATAATGAAAATCTCTACAATTTATTTTTATTTATTTGGTGTATATTTGAACCCAGAAAGCATGGAAAATAAAATGAAGATGGAGATGGGGCAAAAGCAATTACAACAGAGAATGAAAACTGGCCAGTACTTAAGAGACTGTTCCTCCCAGGTAGCTGGTAGCCTGAAATTCTTCCTGTGGGGATTCATTCCTTCAGCTCTAACAATGTTTCATGTTCAGAAGCTCCTTATAAAAATGCACTTACTGGCCTGGGAATGTAGCTTAGTGATAGAGGACTTGCCTAGCCTGCTCATGGGTCCTGGGATCTTTCACCATCTCCAAAAAAATAAATAAATAAATAAATAAAAATTAAAAAAAAAATCTCAGGAGGGGAAAATTCTTATATTATGGGAAAAAAAACCAATCAGCAGGGATTCTAACCATTTGTTTTCAATCCTACAACTGGACTCAGAGTTGCCTGGAGGAGGAAGGAACTTCCTGGAGAAGGGAAAGGGGATGGAGAAGGGAAATGTCTCAAGAGGAGCGGGAAGGAGCCAAAGACAAACTGTGCCTACTTCACTAATTTGCCAAGACCCTGCTCTGACTGACAGATCAGGGAAAAAAGCATGAATGGAGCCAATGCAAATTTTGAAAGAAAGTGTTAAGCATTTAACACTCTGTATGGGAATCAAATGGTTATCTGCCTCTCTCCACTAGATTGTAAACTCTTATAGAAAAGAAAGGGTGACTTAAAATTTCTTTGAATCCCCTGTATCTGGCATATAATAGATTTTCAGTAAATATATGTTATTTTTTTTATTCAGCTCCTATATATTTAGTGAGGCTTTGAGAATTTTGGTTATTAAGCTTAGTTCCATTTTAAAAATTGCCAAGGAAGCCAAGAGTGCTAATTATGCATTTGAAGTGAGAAGGAGATACTTTGATTGTTTAAGACATTCAGATTTGTCTAAAGTACTTCCTATAAAGAATATATTGGCTCATACCTGGGCATCTCTGGGAGACTTACTGTAAGTCTAAGGAACATGAATCTGTCGTGGAGGGTGATAAATAACAATGATAGTAATAGTAACTAATGTTGCAGAGTACTTACAATACACCAGGCATGGTTCTAAGTCATTGTATAAATATGAACTCATTTGATTTACACAAAAACCATACAAGGTAGGTGTAATCTTTATTGCCCAATTTCACAAATGAGTAAAGTAAGACCCATGGAGTTTAAAAAATTTGCCCAAGGTCACAAAGCTAGTAAGTGGTGGGGCTACTTTGAACTCTAGCAGTCTGACTTCAGATTCCCCAAATTAAGCCCTAAACTATGTTTTTATAAGACCATGGAAAGTGGATTTTGAGGGATTTATTTTGATCACCAAGTCAGGGTGATACCTAAATAAAATTGGTGTATCTTAAACCAATTTGTCCTTTAAGAGCTCTTCAGGACAAAGGTTAGTTTGGACCCATGATGAACCATTTTAGGGTGTTCTGTCCTTGAATGGATTATTAATCCTATACTTCTGGTAGAATCAAGGAAGTATTGAAGGTTGATGAATAAAGAAAGATTGGCCCAATTTCCCATACTTGGCATGAATAAATTTACAAGAAAGAGTACAGAATGCTTTTAGATATTCATTGATTTGATGTAAACCCTTTCTGCTCATTGAAAAATCTGATGCCTCCTAGGGGAATTTCCAGGCCACTGCAAGCATTAACAAGTCTATTAGAAACTCCACAGAATAAATTTACAAATGGAGATGACAACAGGAATATAAATTAATCTAACTAAAGATTTGCTCCTTGTGGATAGCACTTCCTTTATGTTATTTACTATCGCTAATATAATCAGGAAGGGGTAGTGATATCATATAGGGTGATGACTTTTATAGTCAGTTTTAATTTAGGTTATGAAGAATAACTCATGAAATCACCATGCAAACCTAATGATTTAGGTAGATTTTTAGATTGGCTTGTTTCTATTTTTCAAACAAAAAATTATATATGTCCCCAGAGCTTTGATTGATTTATCTAAATGAAAGTTTATCTGTTTCATTGTGCATGCAATACATACCCTAAAAATCAAGAGTTGAAGGGGTACTCAGAAGCAAGTATAGACACACACATACACACACACCCCCACACACACATACTTTCAAAATTCTACCTTTCTTCAGAAAGAAAGGCAGAAATTGCCCTAGAGTAACCTTTCAGATAAATTGTGGAGACTTTTAAAATTTATTTATTTTTATTTTGGTGGTCTTAGTGACTGAACCCAAGACCCTGTGCATGCTAGGCAAGTACTCTACCACTGAGGTATATCCCAGCTCCCAAATATTGTCAATAAAATAAACCTCACTTAAAAAGTCAAGTGAAAAAAATGACATATTTTTTAAAAAGTCAAATTAATGGTGTTAAAGTATTCTTATTGTTTTAAAATGTTTAAAATTGGTTCACTGGATCAATACCTCTTTTTTTAAGTGAGCAGTAGAGTTTAAATGTTGGAATCTTGAGTGATTTTAGGTAGGATTCTTCCTTACCCATCAGAGAAGAAATGGGCTTCCCAGAACAAACAAATCTCTCTTTCCTTATGGATAGGGACTGCTTTTATTTATAAATATGAACTTCCTAAGTTCAAAATACATCATTTGTTTGGGAAACCTCAGAACCAGAATTATTTTTCTTTGCCTATTTCCCAAATTAACAAATCATATTCTACTACTGGGGAAAAAACCCCAAACTGATAAATTCTGAAATGGGGAAAAAAATTTCAGTGTCACCCACTTCAATCTAATGTATGAAATATGATATGTCAAGAGCTTTGTAATGTTGTGAACAACCAATAAAAAAAAAATTTCAGTGTCCTGTCTGGCTCTCTCTCCCTTTTATTATCATCAAGCTATTTTATAACTCTAAGTTGTAGAAAACTAGTAATAATGCAAATAGTTCTTATTCATAGCAACACAAATTAGTTGTGTCTGATAGAATGTAATTGATCATTGTCCTTCTTACCTGTTTTGCACCCATTTATAAATACATGTTTTATTTGCCTATGAACATGTGGTTTATTTGAATTTTCTTTTGTCCTGGTTGTAATGTCTTACTGGTTCTTTGTTAATGAGTTAAATACATCTCTGACACATTTTCATTTTATATCTGTGTGAGTCATGATTTTTCCCTTTTAAAAATTTATCCTTTTTTTATTTTTTTATTTTATTGTTGGGAGTTCATAACCCACTTGAATCAATCTGTGAAATATGGTATATTAAGAACTATGTAATGTTTTAAAAATTTATCCTTTAACAGTGACATTTATTACCCTCCATATGTTAACTGAAGATTTTTTTTAAACTAGAGTACTACTTTAGGATTTACTTCTAAAGGTGGGATTGCTACATATTTTATATAGATAAGTGGGTTTTGAATGTCTTATATTTTCGTAAGATTAATTTTACCAGCTTCCTCTTTTCAGTATCATCAAGTACTTTATCTTCCCTCTGTAACAAATATTTCTGCTATTAAAAAATGCAAATAGCATTGGACTGAAAGCTGGAATGCCCAGGACGCTTATGAAGATGACATTTAGATAAGATCACACTATTACCAATTTGGGAGCTTTTTTTTTTTTTTTTTCTCCATACCATTACTTCCTTGTGTAGAACTATTTCTTATTTGTTCTTTGTTTCCACTGGATTTTAAGAATTTTTTCTAACAGATAGGTATTAAAAAATGTTTTCTAGCAGATAATCTATTCAACTAGATCCTACAGGTGAATTGAACTAGCATATATGCATAATTTGGCTTCAGATTTGCATGCATGAACTGTCAACAGAGTAAAGTATTATGACTTTTAAGATGCTTATTTCAGTACATCTAACACTTTATTGTTTAAGAATATCAAATTGACTCCTTTTCTCTGCTATAACAGTCACAGTTTCTTTACTTCCTTGTGTGGAACTGTTTCTTATTTGTTCTTTGTTTCCACTGGATTTTAAGAATTTTTTTCTGATAGATAGGCATTAAAAAATGATTTCTAGCAGATAAAGAACAACAACAAAAAACTGCAAATAAAGAACAACAACAAAAAAGATTGACAAATGTCACTAGATGTGTACTGCAGTGCTTGTCCATAGGTAAATTTTGAGTTTCCTATAATACCATATAAGAAACTGCCTCACTGCACAACTAGGTAATATGGAATTTTTTTTCAAGCCAAAATTGTCGCCAGTCATTAAGTTCAGTTACGAGGACAGTTGCCATGAGGCCATTTAATTCCCTCTCTGCTCTTCACTTGATCTCAGTTAAGTCTTGTTTTCATAGTTTCACTTTGCACTTGTCTTTTTATATTTAAACTTTTCCAAGATCACACAGCAAATCAATGGCAGAACAGGCAATGGAACTCCCAAGAGACTCCCAAAATATGAGACGCTCCATCTTAGGACAGTGATGTCATCCAGGAATATTTTTGTTTTCCTTCCCACAAACACCGAAAATAATCTCTTTGAGGGAAAAAGGGAGCATCTCGATTTCAACTTCTTAGGACTTATTTAATTTTAGAAAGAATAGCCAAGGTGGAATTAATAATATGTAGCCACTAATGTGCTGTTAAAAATCTTAATACGATATTAAGGCAAGAACCTGGGAAACTGAGTGAAAGCAAAAAAGAATAGAACTCATTTTGTAAGCAACTTATCTGTTCAGCAGGGCTTGACATGAGAATGAAGGAAGGTTTTGTAGGGTCTTGTTCAATGTCTTTTAGGATTTAGATGCGTTTTTATAATTAGTTGGGGGCCAGGTAGATCCTATTAGAAATGCTGTGGGGATTATTAAGTACTTTTCACCCCATTGACATTCATTTACTCAATGTGATCACATAGCTTTTGCTCATTTTAAAGGAAAATTCCTTGTCACAGACTACTTTGCATTCTCTTACAAAGTTTTTTTTTTTCCTTCAATTCATTCTAGTTCTCATTTCCCACTGTTTTCCTTCTTTCTTGACAGCCCTGTTTGACTGTCACTCAGTACTCTCTATACAGTGCAGAGGGTGTTACAAAAGTTGACTTGTTTAAGATAAATGAGCCCCTGATTGTAGTACAAGAAGCAAGTTGCTAAGGCATATTTTCTTTGATAGCTTCTGTTGTTGAATTAATTCATTCAGATACCTCTCTTCATATTTGAAAATTGCTTGTTTCCATGGGAGTCTTGTAGAACACAGTCTGCATTATTGTGTATGCTCATATGAAACATCAAGGTGGAAATAACTGTCTTATTTAAAAAGTTCTTCTTGTTTGGCAAATCTATCAAAATAGACAGTCATTAAGAAATCTGTGATCTGCAGTATATGTCCAGAAACCACAGCCATGGCTATTGGACACATTGGTCTCTTTAAAACCCATCCATCCAAAGATACTGCTTTTTAAAAACAGTTTAATGACTGGGACTTGAAAAGAAATGTATTCATTCTACAAAAGTCTTATATAACCAGTCATAATTTTGTTTTTGAGCTATTTATATTTTTGTATTGAGATTTCACATAACATAAAACTCATCATTTAAATATTTTAGTGTATAATTCAGTAATTTTCAGACTATTCAAAATGTTGTACAGTCAGTAACACTAATTCCAGGACACTCCCATCACCCTGGAAAGAAACCTCATATCAACCAAGCACTTACTCCCCATTGCCTTTGAGTCTCAGCACCTGGCACTCACCAACCTGTTTTGTCTTTATGGAATGGCCAATTTCAGGCATTTCGTATAAAAAGTATCCAATCTCTTTTGTTTAGCATAATGTCCAACCTCTTTTGTTTGGCATAATGTTTTCAAGGTTCATCCTTGTTGTAGCATGTATTGGCACTTCATACTTTGTTATGGTTGGATAATCTTCCATTGTATGGATATACTATATTTGTTTATCTGTTTATCAACTGATGGAAATTTGGGATATTTCAACTCTTTTACTATGATGAATAATGCTGTCATTAACATTTATGTTCAAGGTTTTGTGTAAATATATATTTACAATTTACTTGAGTATAACTAAGGAGTAGAATTTGCTGGGTCATGTGATAACTGTATATTAAACAGTTTTAGGAAATACCAGATTCTTATCTACAGCATCAACATTACTTTATATTACCATCAGAAACATATGAGGGTTTCAATTTCTCTATGTCTTTGCCAACACTTGTTTATGTTTGTCCTTCTATTACACTGAGTAGTAGGGTCTCATTGTTTTGATTTGAATTTCTCTAATGGCTAAAGACATTAAGCATCTTCTTATGTGCTTATTGATACCTTGCATATCTTTAATTTTTTTTGTAGTTGTAGATAGACAGCATACCTTTATTTTATTTATTTATTTTTATGTGGCACTAAGGATCAGTGCCTCACAGTACAAGGCAAGCTCTCTACCACTGAGCCCCAGCCCCAGCTACCTTTGCATGTCTTTGAAAAAATGTCCATTCACACCTTTTGTCCATTTTTAAATTGGTGGCCAAACTTTTGTGTCTTTCCCTTTATTTGGGTCTTTACTTTGTTTAACAATGTTTTTTGGGCTGGGGATGTGGCTCAAGTGGTAGCGCGCTCGCCTGGTATGCGTGCGGCCTGGGTTCGATCCTCAGCACCACATACCAACAAAGATGTTGTGTCCACCGAAAACTAAAAGATAAATATTTAAATAAATAAATAAAGGTTTTTTTTAAAAAAACAATGTTTTTGAGTTTTCAGTATACAGGTCTTACTTGATTATTTTAATTCCTAAGTGTTTTATTTGTTTTTGATGTGGTTGTAAATGGAATTGTTTTCTTAATATTACTAATGGATTATTCATTGTTATTATATAGAAATACAAGTGATTTTTGAACGTTGATTTTATGTCCTATGACTTTGTTGAACTTGTTTATCAAGTCCAGTATTTAGTGTGTGTGTGTGTGTGTGTGTTCTTACCTATATATAAGGTCATATCATCCATGAAGAAAAATAATTTTACTTCTCTTCCAATCTGGATGCCTTTTATTCATTTTTCATGCCTAATTTCCCTGGCTAGAACTTACAGTACAAAATTGAATAGCTGTGGTGAGAGCAGGCATTCTTGTCTTGCTCCTGATCATAGAGGGAAAGCATTTGGTCTTTCACCACCAAGTATGATGTAAATGTGGCTTTTTTTGGTAGATGACCTTTATTATGTTGAGGAAGGGAACGTCTATTTTTAGTTTTTTTGAGTGCTATTTTTTTCACTATTCATGAAAGGATACTGGATTTTGTCAAATGCTTTTTCTGATTCTATTGAGAAGATCATGTGGTTTTGTTCTTTATTTTAACATTATGGCATAGTACGTTGGCTGACTTTCTGATGCTAAACCTATCATGAATTTCAAAACACATGGTCATCTAGATATTTACTGAAATAAAATTTTATAACCAAGAACTACTCTCTTTCCTTAGTTGGGAAGTATTACTACTCTTTTCAATACTTGGGAAAAAAAATAGTGCATCAGTCATGACTGGCTTAGCAATGTCTAGACGAAAATATTTTAAAGGATGTATCTTAGCTAAAAAGTAAAATACAATTTCTATAACTAAATTTCTTCAACAGGTGTTATAGCATGAAAAAAACCTTTTGAAAATCTAGTATAAGAAATTAAATTAAATTTAATTTAATTTATATTTAATTATATTGAGGGATAGCTGATGTATTTAAGGCCATCTATGTCTTAGTATTTACAAATGTTATACTCTGTTTTCAAGTCCTACAACTTATGTAATGTGGCTATACTAGATATTGAAATGTTATCAACTATTTATTATGAGATACCTTTATGCTAATATAGTTCTTTGGCTTCTGAGCATTCTAGTCAAGCAGATATTATTAGGTTTCATTAGAATAATTTATTGCTAAAATAGAATATTTTAAATTTCATAATTACTCATTACTTGATATCTAAAACACAAAGAGCAGGTTCTTGTTTTTCTAGATATGTACTGCATAATAACCATTTAATTCCCTGGCAAGACTATTGTAATTCCATTGTAATCTGATGAATTTAAGGAAATAATATACAATAGAATGGATTCAAATATCTCATGTGAATCAGGTCTGTTAGTAACAAATCTAACATGAATTTTAGTTGCTATTTAATTATAAGCCAAATGTTTTGTAATTGAATTATTAAGGTTTTTCATATTTTGGAAAAAAGGAGTAAATTAAGATTAGAATGATATTTTAAAATTAAAAGTCAGTATAGGGTGAAATAGAATTAAATTTTCATTTCAATTTCTTTTCTGTTCAACCCAGAAAAATCACATAAAAATGTTCCAAAAAATGTTGTGTCATCCATATCTGAAGAATAGTTTAAGAAAAACAGTGGCAATATCAGAAATAAGCTCACTGTGTTTCTCCTTTCATCACTTTTCAGAAATCCAATAATGGAAAGGAATACTGAAGATTAGCTAGTTACCCTATGAAAAAAATGTGACTCTGGATCAAAGGTAACCAGTGTGACATTTTTAATATTTATATGATTACATTATTTACAAAGCCTGTGTAAGAGGATATAAGAGGATTTCCTTTCCTTGGGATGACCTTAATGAAAGAAATTAAAGGCATAAAAATTTGAAAAGAAGAACTTAAATTATCACTATTTGCGGATGACATGATTCTATACCTAGAAGACCCAAAAGGGTCTACAAAAAAACTACTAGAACTAATAAATGAATTCAGCAAAGTGACAGGATATAAAATCAACACGCATAAATCAAAGGCATTTCTGTATATCAGCGACAAAACTTCTGAAACAGAAATGAGGAAAAACACTCCATTCACAATATCCTCAAAAAAAAAAAAAAAACTTGGGAATCAACCTAACAAAAGAGGTGAAAGATTTATACAATGAAAACTACAGAACCCTAAAGAGAGAAGTAGAAGAAGATCTTAGAAGATGGAAAAATATACCCTGTTCATGGATAGGCAGAACTAACATCATCAAAATGGCGATATTACCAAAAGTTCTCTATAGGTTTAATGCAATGCCAATCAAAATCCCAATGGCATTGCTTGTAGAAATAGATGAAGCAATCATGAAATTCATATGGAAAAATAAAAGACCCAGAATAGCAAAAGCAATTCTAAGCAGGAAGTGTGAATCAGGCGGTATAGCAATACCAGATTTCAAACTATATTACAGAGCAATAGTAATAAAAACAGCATGGTACTGGTACCAAAACAGGCGGGTGGACCAATGGTACAGAATAGAGGATACAGAGACTAATCCACAAAGTTACAACTATCTTATAGTTGATAAAGGGGCTAAAAGCATGCAATGGAGGAAGGATAGCATCTTCAACAAATGGTGTTGGGAAAACTGGAAATCCATATGCAACAAAATGAAACTGAATCCCCTCCTCTCGCCATGCACAAAAGTTAACTCAAAATGGATCAGGGAGCTTGATATCAAATCAGAGACTCTGCGTCTGATAGAAGAAAAAGTTGGCTCCGATCTACGTATTGTGGGGTCGGGCTCCAAATTCCTTAATAGGACACCCATAGCACAAGAGTTAATAACAAGAATCAACAAATGGGACTTACTTAAACTAAAAAGTTTTTTCACAGCAAGAGAAACAATAAGAGAGGTAAATAGGGAGCCTACATCCTGGGAACAAATTTTTACTCCTCACACTTCAGATAGAGCCCTAATATCCAGAGTATACAAAGAACTCAAAAAATTAGACAATAAGACAACAAATAACCCAATCAACAAATGGGCCAAGGACCTGAACAGACACTTCTCAGAGGAGGACATACAATCAATCAACAAGTACATGAAAAAATGCTCACCATCTCTAGCAGTCAGAGAAATGCAAATCAAAACCACCCTAAGATACCATCTCACTCCAGTAAGATTGGCAGCCATTATGAAGTGAAACAACAACAAGTGCTGGAGAGGATGTGGGGAAAAGGGTACTCTTGTACATTGCTGGTGGGACTGCAAATTGGTTCGGCCAATTTGGAAAGCAGTATGGAGATTCCTGGGAAAGCTGGGAATGGAACCACCATTTGACCCAGCTATTGCCCTTCTCGGACTATTCCCTGAAGACCTTAAAAGAGCGTACTACAGGGATACTGCCACATACTGTTCACAGCAGCACAATTCACAATAGCTAGACTGTGGAACCAACCCAGATGCCCTTCAATGGATGAATGGATTAAAAAATGTGGCATCTATACACCATGGAGTATTACGCAGCACTAAAAAATGACAAAATCATGGAATTTGCAGGGAAATGGATGGCACTAGAGCAGATTATGCTTAGTGAAGCTAGCCATTCCCTAAAAAACAAATACCAAATGTCTTCTTTCATATAATGAGAGCAACTAAGAATAGAGCAGGGAGGAAGAGCAGGATGAAAAGATTAACATTAAACAGAGACATGAGGTGGGAGGGAAAGGGAGAGAAAAGGGGAATTGCATGGAAATGGAGAGAGATCCTCATTGTTATACAAAATTATATATAAGAGGTTGTGAGGGGAATTGGAAAATAAACAAGGAGATAAATGAATTACAGTAGATGGGATAGAAAGAGAAGATGGGAGGGGAGGGGAGGGGGGATAGTAGGGGATAGGAAAGGTAGCAGAATACAACAGTTACTAGTATGGCATTATGTAAAAATGTGGATGTGTAACCGATGTGATTCTGCAATCTGTATTGGGGTAAAAATGGGAGTTCATAACCCACTTGATTCTAATGTATGAAATATGATATGTCAAGAGCTTTGTAATGTTTTGAACAACCAATAAAAAGCCTATCAACTATTAAAAAATAAAATAAAATAAAATAAAAATAAAAAGTGGATTATTAGTCTTTATCTTATTGCTTTCATAAGACCACAAAAATATCAACTGAAAATAAGAAGCACTCTATATGAAACAGTACTAAGCAGTTTGAAGGTTCTTTTCTTAGCATTATGTGGGTAAATGTGACATAAAATAATAAATTTTGTAATTAGATACATAAGTTTCTTAACCCCTATACTCCCAAAGATAGGATAAAAATACTAGTTTTATATATTTGTTTGGGAATTAAAAGAAAAAAATGTGTATACATGTGTGATATAATCAAAACCAGTCATTATTAACATAATAACATTGATTAATTCATTCATATATTGACCAGGATTTTTTGAACCTATTACATGTTAGACATTACAAATGTCCCTTTTTAGCAACTAGCAGATCAGGAAAGATGGACATGTAAACAAATAATTACAATACAGTGAGGTAAGTGCTATAATTGAGAAAAATATAGGGAGCTCTGAAAGGCCTGCGGAATGTTGGGGTTTCTGTGGAAAGACCACTAAGAATCCAATTACCTGAGAAAGGCTATGGTTCTTTGTTTTCCATGTTAGTGAAAGTAGGTAGAAAAGATTGGAGCAAAGCTGTCCTCACTCTTCCTACTTCTATGTATCCCATATTTAAATTATATTTTATTACATATGGGAACTGAAATTACAAACAGGAATTAAAAGATAAATGCGCTGCACCTATGAATTGTCTCCTCTGTTCAGTATATGGACATGCTCCAATTGCATGTTCCCTTTAATTTTAGAGCTCAAACTAGGTTCTTATCTGGCAAACATTGAAACCACTGCCCCTCAGAATTCTGAGAGCTGGCTGAGCCAGCCACATGCCACGCCTGGTAGAGATGTCCTTAGAGATGAAGAAATAAAAGGCAACAGACACTTGACCAGTGTTTATTCTTATAAATGTCATAGCTGTGAGTATCACATATAAAATACTTAATGGTCAGACTGTTTAATCATGTTCCATTTCTAACATGTGAGTTCTTTTAAAGCTAACAATATAAATTTTTATTTTAAAAATCATAATTTTCTGGTTTTTTGTGTCTAAAGAGCTAGAGAGAAAAGCTAAACAGAAATCATAGTTCCATATTACTAAAAAAAGACTGAATTTTCTCTGTCTTCTGAAATTATTATAAAGTGTGTGTTAAACGTATGTATCTGTTCAATAACAATGCTCCTTTTGCAAAAGGAAATAAGGACTTAAATTACAGTTTATCTTCTATTGGATGTAATTATTTTAGGACAAGTTAAAGTACATTTCCAGCTTTTACAAAACTGGCAAGATGCAAATGAAGTACGACAGAGGAAACTGGTTGTAAACCAGAAGTCAGACAGCCATCCGTAACATTAGCTTGTTTCTCTTTCCTTGTTGCTTCTTCCCTCCTCTCTTCCTCAATATTAGCAATTAAATTGGGAGACCAGGCCTTCCAGACAGAGATCTTACTCCAGGTTCTCAACTATTCACACTATGGACTCAAAAGTGCTACAATGAAAAGGAAATTATTCATGAAAAAAATGTGCAAAGTGAGATCTGCTTTAAACCTGGAGTGGGGGCACTTTATTTATTTTTGGGGGTACCAGGGATTGAACTCAGGGGCACTCGACCACTGAGCCACATCCCCAACCCTATTTTGTATTTTATTAGAGATAGGTCTCACTAAATTGCTGAAGCTGGCTTTGAACTCTCGATCCTCCTGCCTCAGCCTCCTGAGCCACTGGGATTACAGGTGAGTGCCACTGTGCCCAGCTCCGGAGTGGGGGCACTTTAAAGCAAGAAAAATAACAAATTTAAATTGTCCCATCCCAAATTTATAGAACTGGCAGTTCAAACCTGTTAAAGAGATTCATTTTTATACCTTTACAATGCCTCCAGTTTTGATCTAGATAGATATGTGCTTTACTTTCTGCCAAGAAAGTTCACAAAAAGCAGAATGAAAAATGTAATATTTTGGAGAATTAACCTTACTTTCTTGTTGGCTTCTATTTTACTTTTAGATATATCATCTCTGGCACCAACATTTTAGCTTTCAGATGTTTTTATCCTTTCACCTTTCTGTGAAATAATTAAGTACTTACAAATAACAGTTTAAATGTTCTGGGGGAACCCTTGAAAGGAATCCCACAGGGAATCCTTCCATGAGTGCAAAGATTATTTTCTAATTCCCCTTGTTCTGAAGTCTTCTGGTTTCCTAATCATCAAATAAAAAGAGTAATTACTCATTGCTCAGTGAGTAGTTATTCATTGCTAAGGGACTACTGGCAAAGCTATACCATACTAACACAGAGTGTTGAAAAGAAGTTTAAAACCTTGAGACAAATTAGGAACAGTCTCACACCAACTGTGTGGAATTAGCATACTGCATGTTTTGTTAATATTAGGAATACACTGTACCCTGATCCCACTATGAGAAATGAAATAGGTAAGGTTCCTGCTGCTTTTCATCAGCGGCAAAAATGATTTAGGAAAAGATGGAAGTAAAGGATAGGAAATCCAGAAATCCCTCTTACTAATGAAACAAAGTTACTTTTCCTTGCCAAAGACAGCCACTTTTAAATTATTTACTTTGAGATTACCCAAAGTTATTGCTTTTATTCTTTCTCTTTTTCTTCCCTTTGGGCCAACTTGCCAGTTGCTGAATGGAAGAGAAGAGAGAACCAATATTAACTTAATATTTCATATTAAAATGTAGATGACGTGGATATATTACCTATCCCTATAAGAAGAGTCTTTTGAATAAGAGTATTTTCCCCCTTGGAAGTTTATTGTGGGTGGAGGTGGGGTGCAGTAGTAACAAAACTGAGTGTGTGTAATTGCTATGTTACTGTGACTTCAAATAAGTAAGCTGATCTCTCTGTACCTTGATTTCCTTTATTTTCAGAATAGCTATAGAAATATGTTATGGAGTTGTAGTAAAGATCAAGTAAAATAATGGATGAAAAAGAGTTTTATAAAATATAAAACAGCTAATTGTTGATATCATGTTTCATATCCTCACTTCCATCTTCTAAATCTCATCATCCCACTCAGTCCCTTGAACCCATCCCCAACCCCTTGTCCCTCCCATCCTTTCTCTTTTATCTGTTCTTAGCATAATGCCAACCCTGGTTAGATCTACATCTTTAATAGCACTGGTGCCTGACAGGTGAATTTAAAGTGTATCTCTACCCTTTCTGAGCTTTGGAGAAGTCGGGTAACATTTCCAACCTACAGTTCCTCATTTATGAAAAAACGGTGATGATATAGTACATAGTTCTTGTGAAGATTAAATTCAATAACATTTGTAGTCTAAAAGTATATGACCTGACACATGGTGAGCATTTAATAAGTGATGACTATGAGTATTTCTAATTCATAGCTAAGATTTTTTTTCTATGCTGACTTACAGATGTTTATTTCCAAACATGAGTGTATGTTTTACTATATAAAAGATTTTAAAATCCTGATTTAATAACACTGTTTTGAAACCTTCAGATCTTTTCCTTAAGACCTTGAATATTCAAGAACTTTCTAAATATATACCTTTGGCTTACTTATAATACAGTAAAGAAATTTTCAAAAGAAAATAAATTATGTAAATCTTTTCCGAATCTATAAAATGTGATATATAAGATATTCAAATATAAATATATATTGTTCATAAATATATGAACAAGTGTACTCAATTCAGTTGGAAAAAAACTTTTGGAATGAGGCCATATGAATGATTCTTCTAAAGCCTGCCTTACAAAGCTAGGTGACTAAGTAACGTTATCCCCAAGTTCCACTAACATGACTCCACAGGTTTCAATGTTTACTCTTGTATTTAGAACACATCAGTCAAAATCTTAACACTCTTTTCTAATGAGTTTCTCATTGCAAAAGAAAAGTCCATCTAAACAAGTATAGCTCAAGGCATTTAAATAATTCTCCCTGGTACTCTAGGGCCTCTGTGTTATCCAATGGATGATATTTTAGTACAACAATGAAATGGTCCATGTTTCTTCTTATTATCACCCATCATCCAATAGCTATAAAGTCGCCAGCTGTTTGGAAAAAAAGAGAACTAAATCAGTCCTCTACAGCTGCAAAGAGAAGAAAGCTTAAGATCTCCTTTTCACTTAATTTCTGGGATCTCAGCAGTCTGGAGTCAAAGTACAGTTCTCCTTGCCACAAAATCCTATCCTTGTAAACATGTCAAGCAGCACATAGCCATGATTGATTTTTGTTGTTATTGGGGAAGAACTGTATGTGGGAGAAACAGTAGAGGTGACTGAGATAACACAGTATCATAATAACAGCAATGTTAAGTTGGGTTTACCAGATCCCAGACTGGCTACCATACTTTTTAATCCTCACAGTAACTGCAGAAGTAGATATTATCCTTGTTTTATTAGGAATCTGAGGTTCAGTGAGACTGAGTAGTTTAGTAAAAGCTTGGTAAGCCATGTTTAGGTCGATTTGACTGCAGTGTTATGGTCTTAACCATGGCATTGTTTTGCCTTCCAGCAAAAGGAACAGTTGAGGAAAAATGGAACTGGGGAAGGCCAACTGGGAAATGGGGAGGAGGGAAACATGGAGAAGGTGATACTACTTTAAAAGACACATGAAGAGGGCTGGGGATGTAGCTCAGTGGAAGAGGGCTTGCCTAGCATGAGTGAGGCCCTGGGTTCAATCAGCAGTACATCTCCCCCCTCACACAAAAAAGGACACATAATATAGCCAATTTGTATACCTTCTCCCAAAGAAAGGAAATAACCCTAAAATCTTAGATAGTTTAAGAAATAGTCCAAGAATCATTTCCACGAACTTTGCCAATTCATTATCATCAACCATCAAGAATTCTGTACCATAAAATCAGATTTCATTTCACTAATTAATTTTTCATCCTAGAAAGAGTATTACAAGCAGATGAATTGGCTCAGTCTGTAAAGGCTCAAATTTAGTGAGGACCTGAATTGAATCACCTGAGGGGCTTGTTAAACACAGAGTCCTGGGCCCCACCTTTAGAGTTTCTGATTCACTAAGTTTGGGATAGCATCTGAGAATTTAAATTTCTCACAAGCTATCAGTCAATGCTGATGCTGTTGGTTCATGGGCCACACTTTGAGAGCCACTAATATAGATAAAAGATGTGCTAAAGAAAGTTAGATTTGTGTATACACACTTATGACAAGCTGACCTGTCAAAGAATAACATTTCTTAAGAGGCTACCTTCCATTCTGTAGACATAAATTTGTGAATCCTGTTATTTACAGAGGTATACATAAAATGAATGGTGTCCACAGACAAACATGGGAATGCAGGTGACCTTATAGGTGTTTTACAAAAGATTATGCTTATAATGTGCACTTTGCTCAGCTTTGCAATTTTAGAAATAAAACACTTCACATTCAAAAGAAGTGATCACTTCAAAATTTAAAACAAAATTTAAAACAGATCAAACATCTCTAACCCCAAAATCCAGAATCTGAAATGCTCCAAAATCTGAAAATTTGGAGTGCTGATATGATGCTACAGGTGGAAAATTCTACACCTGACCTTATGTGATGGGTTGCAGTCAAAACACAGATGCAGTAAAAAATAATGTATAAAATTACCTTCAGCCTATGTGTATAAGATATATATGAAACAAATGAAATTTGTGTTTAGATTTGGGTTCCATTCCCAAGATATCCCACTGAATATATGTAAATATTCCAAAATCTGAAAAGTTCTTAAATCCAAAACACTGCTGGGACCTAAGCATTTCAGATAAGAGATACTCAACCTGTACCAGTACTTTGCAATTCAGAAAAATATAGATAAAAATAAAATTGCTCTTAAGCTTAGGGGTGGGAAAAAATCTGAAACCAAAATTACTCATATTTTGAACCATTGCCTCTAGTGGTCCAGTTGCTTATGGCTTTTTTTTTTTTTTTTTTTTTTTTTTAAGAGAACAGAGAAAGGATTCTCATGGAACTGGATCCCTGGAAGCTGACAGTCTTGGCACTTAGCCTGTTTTTTATTGTTTTCTATCCCTTACCTTGTCCTAGTTCCAGGTTTGGCTGGGCTTGGCCTAGCGCCGGCACCTGTTTAGTTATAGCACAAAGGACTACTACCACCACTGCAGAAGATGAAAACTGGGTAGAAATACATCAGAAAACTAGTCTTATTTAATAGGAAATTGCTTTCAATTTCAAAGCAGCCTGAGATCAGTAAGGAAATGAGGTTCCCATTCCATACGGTCTTTTAGAATGAAGACTTCTCACTCAAACATCCTTTTAAAATGGAAAAGCACTCAATATCTAATCCCTTTTACTTGGTTATTCAGCTGCTTCCTTGAGTTGGTAATTTTCTTGCCAGCAGAATGTTGTATAAGAAAATTTTATTTTAAGGATTTTACAAAAGTCTGTTTACTTTGAGTAATTACCCCTTTTTTCGTTTAATAGAATAAAGAGAAACTTACAGAATTTTCCCTTTCAGCTTTAGAAAATACTGCTAACTCTTTGAAAGTTTACACCCAGAGAATTTATTTAAAAAGAGAAAAAAAGAAACAATAATTTTTAAATGCATGCTCATGAATATTTTATAAAGCTCGTGAGAACCCTAATAATTTAGTCTGATTGATCAGAGCTATTTAGGTTGTCTCAGGCCATTCACTGCACAAATATTTACTGAGGGCCTACTCCATGCCATATGATGGGGGTCCCCAGTCTTGTGTCTGTCCTTTTTCTCAGCACTCTATTCTGAAGTGGACCTGTAAGGTGAGGATTATAACATACAGTTGAAACAAAAGGCCTTCTTTCATGCATTCACCAAAATACAGTGGCAGAAATTTATGAATCCTCTACCTCACACAGGCTTTCTAGTCTTCAGTCTAGTATATGTCTCCATGAATATCTGGGTTATTTCCTATTTGAGTCATACCTGAACCCAATTAAACAAGATACACTAAATTATTCTGCTCTTTATTTGAAGCAGCATAATTTCTTTCTTTCATTTTTTTAAACCAGAGATTGAACCCAGGGGCACTTAACCACTAAGCCACATCCCCATGCCTTTTTTATTTTGAGATAGGGTCTTTCTAAGTTACTTAGGCCCTCTTTAAGATGCTGAGGCTAGCTTTGAACTTGAGATCTCCTGCCTTAGCCTCCTGAGTCACTGATTACAGGTGTGTGCCAGTGCACAATTTGGCAGAAGCAGCACAATTTCAAAGTTTCTTTCAGTGTCTGGAAACTAGCAGGTATTTGTTGCGTGAAAGCTTCATTTTCTTCAACTTTGGGAGCCTTAGATTCACTAGAAGTAATAGATTGATTCTGCTTTTGTTACTCCCTGGCCACTGTCTTAGCATTTGCCAGGAACTCATTTGAGTTCCCCCACTGCTGCCCTGTGCCCTGCAGACAGCCCAGCCAGCACATGCTGTGCTGCTGATCAGCTTTAGTCCATGGACCCTGGTGATCCTACTCTATGTTAAGGATGGGAGAAGGAGGAAGGAGTGTGGAATCTGTTCTTCAGGAAATGCAATAAGGATACACTGAGACCTTTTAAACTTAATTTTGTCTTTGCTTTGCTTTGCTCAGAAATATCAGAGCAACATATAAGATTAAAGAATTAGAGCCATCTCCTACTTTTCTTCTCCTCGACTAATCTCTATCTATAGTTCTGGATGTATCCTGACAAAGTGGTTGCTGTCCAAGTCATTGTTTCTTTTTTTGAGGATGAGGTGAGACAATGAAACTAATTTCTCATTATCTTCCTATTCCTACATTGCTATCATTCAATAAAACTCCTACTGAGCACCTGCTCCTGACTCAGGTGACATGCTTGTTGGTCCCAAGATGTGAAGATCATGCAGTCCCTGTCTTCAGGAAGTTCATGGTTTCTTGGAGGATGCAGATAAGAAAAAGTCCAGAGGAAAGCACAACATGTATGAACATAGAAGAAAGACAGGTTAACTCTGTCTTAGGATGAAGAAGGGTCAGACTGGTCTTCACAGAGAATTATTATTTGGACAGCAAGACACCAGGCATTAAATTGAGGTTCTTGCTTTCCCCACTTGAAAATCTACTCAACAGTGGCTCTACCTCACACAAGCTTTCTAGTTTGCAGTCTAGTCCCCATTTACCATCAAAGCTGGATTCAATGTGACAATGTCACTAATGTGATTATGTTGACCTCTCCCTACTGCTCATCTTAGGCTTTATATCTGAAGGTCATGGCACTGAAAATTGGCATGGGTGTTTTCCAAGAAATCTAGCTATCACATTTGACTATAATTCTAAAAAAACAAGTTAATAAGTACTTTATAGGATGGGTATGGAGTTGGAGGAGTGATTCAGCAGAGGAAGAAATAAGAAACTCTGTTAGACATATACCAAATCTCAGGGAACTTAAATTACCACTAGCCGAGGTTGAAGGTAACTTATGACTTGCTTTTCTTAGAGGAGCACTTGAGTTACCTACCACATGGAATGCTCCTGGGGCCTTGACTGGTCTGAAGCCATCAACAGGTATACAGTGATCCGCATGGCCATTGCAGAAGCAGCTGCCCTTTACAATGAAATCATAGATTGCATAGTGGGTAAAATGTTGAGGCTTTGCATTCAGGTCATTTTTCTGGCAGGGACAAGACTGTCGTTTTAGCAGCTGCACACGGAGGTTGGTGATCTTCAGCTGTTCCTGAACTTTGGCACTATAAGGGTTCTCTGCATCGTATGGTGGTGACAATGCTCTGAAAATAACCTGTAAAAGAGAAACATTGTGTGTGTAGAGGCTGTGTACAAACCCTGAAATGTTTGCCCATGCAGTCTCAGTTTGATTTATACTTTTGTTATCTATGAGTGATAAGCTAGCACCAGGTTTTAAGGCCTTGATCTCACCTGGGGAAGAACCGCCCTGTTATTCTAGGGAGCAGAAGTGTTGCCTCTTCAGGTAGAAGAAGTATACACTAAGTAACCAGCGCAGACTTGATGACAGTGACAAAGGCAGCCATTCAAAGATCTTGAGGAAAGAACATTCTGAGCAGAAGGAATATCAAGGTTAACAACCCTCAACAAGTCAAGCTTGGCTTGGGCCGGGAACAACAAGGCCATCGACTGGAGACCAGTGACCAAGGGGAGAGTGGCTGCAGAGGACAGAAAGCCTGTGCCAGACAGACATGAAGAAAGACCTTAAAGCTATGGTAAGCAGGTGCAGTTGTCCATGCCTGTAATCCTAGCAACTCAGGAGGCTGACAGGAGGATCACAAGTTCAAGGCCAATATGGCCAATTTAGTGAAACCTTGTCTAGAAAAAAATTTTAAAAGCCACGGTAGAGTTACTCTAACTGGAGTGGAAGCCACTGAAAGGTTGATTATAGGCAGAGAAGGGATCTCAGTTGTCACCTCTTCTAAAAAGAAAACTTTTTCTTTTCTTTTTTTTTTTTTTTTTGGTAGTGGAGATTGAACCCAGAGGCACTTTACCACTGAACTAAATCCCCAGTCTTTTTCATTTATTTATCTATATTTTGAGACAGGGTCTCACTAAGTTGCTGTTGGCTTTGCTAACCAGCCTCGAACATGCCATCCTCCTGCCTCAACCTCCCAAATTGCTGGGATTACAGGTATGTACCACTATACCCACATAAACAGATTAACTCACATCTGAAAATAGAATGAATTATAAAAGGTGAAGAATAGGGGCTGGGAGCATATAACTCAGTGGTAGAGCTTGTGCTTAGCTTGCTTGTGTGAGGCCCAGAACCTAAATAAATAAATGGTAAAAAATATAAACTGGAAGACCAGTCAGGAAGCAATTGCAAAATCAAGATCCAGGAACTTACGTTTCTAAATGAAGTCTGACCTTTTCAAAGATTGCTTAGTTATTAATTGGGGCTACTATTGTGGCCAATCTTTTCTAGAGTCACCCTCCCGACTGGTGGCACATTTTGAGGATATCCTTGCTGGTGTTAAATATGCTTCTCTTCGGGATGAATTTGATTTCCAGAATTAGTCAAAAGTCACTTAAAACCAAGTATAGGGAGAAAAAAAATGGCTGATCAAGTTAGTTAAGAGGACTTTTGATTAAATGCAAGGTTTAATTAAGTAATTTATTATGTAGGTTATAGATAGACTTTAAAGGCAACTTAACACTTTGTTTCTGAAGGGAAGAGGCTGGGATGGGACAGACTTTGGCTGCTGGCTACTGGGAAGCCTTTGGGCATGTGTGTGAGTCTATGTTTTATATGGGAGTCATAAGTCAAAAGTAGGCTTTGGAAAAAATTCCGTTTAGGTATAATGTATCCAAAAGGAACTTTCCAAAAAAAAATTTTCTTTAAGAAATTCTCTGCATATAAAAATTTCACTTTAGAAATTCATTTTATACCAAAATGAATTTTATCAACCACAGTAATCAAAAGTTCATTGTATGGGATTATGTCCTCAATTATGTATAGGAGCACATTTCCAAAACTGTCCTCCATGAAATATAATGCTGAGGGAAGAAGGGACAATTCAAAGTACATTGGCCTCCATACAGTGGCCAGAATGATCCTCTACCAACATAAGCTGTATAGTTTCATTCCCTTGCTTAAACCCACTTTCCCCTGCTCACCCTCTGCCAAAGACCTCCCATTTCCTTCAGAATGAAATACCAAAGCTATATAAGGGTCCTGCCTAATTTCTGTAATAAATAACTGAATAACTAACCAGAGTATGCATTTCTATGCATTTTAAACTTGCAAAGCTTAGAAAAAAAGTTGTTTCTTAAACAATATTCCTCCCTGTTTAACCACAGGTAAAGTAGTGGAAAACAACATATTAGGGAAAAAAAGTTTCTAAATAATGTCACTTAAATAAGTGATGAGAGTGGATGATTGTTTCTTTTTTTTATTAGTTGCTCAAAACATTACAATGATCTTGACATATCATATATCATACATTTGATTCAAATGGTGTATGAATTCTTATTTTTCCACGTGTACAGATTGCAGGATCACATTGGTTATACAGCCACGTTTATACATACTGCCATACTAGTGTCTGTTGTATTCTGCTGTCCTTCCTATCCTCTTCCTATCCCCCCTCCCCACCCCTCCCCTCCCATCACCTCTCTCTACCCCATCTACTGTAACTCATTTCTCTCTCTCTTTTTTTCCCTTCGCCTTCACATCCTCTTATATGTAATTTTGTATAACAATGAAGGTCTCCTTCCATCTTCCGTGCAATTCTCCTTCTCTCTCCCATTCCCTCCCACCTCTCGTCCCTGTTTAATGGTAATCTTCTTCTTATGCTCTTCCTCCCTGCTCTGTTTTGAGTCGCTCCCTCCTTATATCAAAGAAGACATTTGGCATTTGTTTTTTAGGGATTGGCTAACTTCACTTAGCATAATCTGCTGTAATGCCATCCATTTCCCTGCAAATGCCAGATGATTGTTTCTTTTAAAGGCAGAAATCAGAATATGGTTTCATATTTTGAAACATTCAAAACCCAAACCAAAAAAAAAAAACCCAAAAAACCCACAAACAAAACTACATTGAATCCATTGTGGGCTTTAAATAGGACTCATTTTCAGTATGTCATCCCAAACACCAGTATTTCTGTTAGATATTCATGAGAAACTCTTACTCTAAATAATTCAAATGATGTGGGCCCCCCCACCCTCTGCCCCTTTTATCAACCACAGTAATCAAGGACAAGGAAAGGGTAACCCAGTGCAACTTGTTCTCTGAAAAGTCTGCAGTGCACTTCTCCATGTTGTCTGCCCACCCTTCCTTTTCCTGAACACTGGTGGCAGCTGTTTGCTCTCTCTGTTCCTGTCACATATTTACCCTTGACATTTACCCTGGCTCCCTCTCCCTCCCCACCCTACTCCTCCCTCACCCTGGGAGTTGAGAGTTGTTCATTGCAGACAGAGCTAAGAGGAAGATCTGTCAAGGTTTGGGGAAACTTAGAAGCTCTTTTGCTTCCTGGACGCAGCCTGTGGAGGCTGAATGGTGGCTCTGTGCTTGGTGTGCCTGACACCACAGTTGGCACGCTGATATCAGCAGGGGACGGACATCATGACCCCTGAGGCCGCATGCTGGAAAGGAGACAGCAGAGTGCTACAGACACAAAAGTGAACGGGAATTTAAACCATGAAATCTTTTTTCCAGAAAGGAGACGCCTTAATCTGATACCCTGGGAAGTGGATCTAGCCTGCATCAGGAAACAAAGAGCGCGCCAATGCAGATGCTTCAAAATTCTGGCAGGTCGCCCTCTGGGTCCCACCCAGGTTTTCTTCAAATGTCCCCAGAAGAAGCCTGTATGGCACTGCTAAAATGAAGTCAGATGAAGTGTAGAAGTCCTCCATAGAACATCAGCCTGTTCTGGTTTCCATCCCCAAACAGGATCTATCTATGGGCCCATTGCTGTTCCTGTGTCCCCAATTGCTTCTAAATATATACTCTCAACATGGTACCTTTAAAAAGTCAGGAACCAAGCTTTTGACTAAGATCAAGCACACTTAGATACTTCTGGCTTGTTCATGCTATTGGTCAATACTTCATGACCTTGTTTCCTTAAATTAAGTATTTTTATTATGTTTTAGTAGTTAATGTTCTGCTCACTACAGAAAAAAAATCTGTCATTCAAAAAGTATTAGACAGTAAGCACCTTCAGTGTGAACCATCCCAAAGACAACTGGGGATATGAACTTGATAATATCTTTCCATCTAAACTTCTGTGTTTATATATAAAATATGTCAGTAACTTCGTATGCCTTTTGAACATTTTTCCAAGTCAATAAATTTACCTCTACATCAGTGATTCTCAAAGTATGGCCCCCAGACCAACAGCATCCCTAGCAAATTTGTTAGAAATGCAGATCCTTGGGCCTTGTCCCAGATCAACTCAAGCAGAAACTCTGCAGGCCTGGCCTAGTAATCAGTGTTTCAGCAGTCCTTCCAGGTGATTTTTGATGCATGATTAAGTTTGAGAAACATTACTGCATAATTTTGAAACTTGCTTAGCATTCCATCCTATGGATATGACATAATTTATTTATCCAGGCTCCTATTATTGGGCAACTAGGTTGTTTACAACTTTCCAGTGCAACCAACTATCATGAACAACTTTGAAGCTAAAATGTGGGCATATACAGTAATTTCCTAAAGATGAGTTTCCCAATGTGATATCAATAGGTCAAAAAGAAAATAGATAATTTTTAAAATGTCTGGCCTTCTGAATGAATCAGAAGCAACTTCCTACTTCATCTTTGGAATCTTCACATTTTCCTGATCTTTCCTGGCTTTTCTGAGCCAGGACTCCCTTAAACTTTTGCCTGAGGATCTGGATTATTGGCTCAGGCTCTGCTGTTTCTTATGCCCAAGTGTAATGAAGCAATCCTTAAAAAGTCTGGAACAAGTTAAGACTGCCTATATTGTCTTTCTTTTCTAGAATTTTTACACACACACAACATACCCTCAATAACAATGTTGAATAGTAAAAATAACATTCTATGTCTTATTTATACTCTGACATAAAAATTCAAACAGTATGAACACACTGAACAGAACAAGGAATAAATATTAGGTACATAGCAGTAAAGGAGGTCTTTTAGAATCTAACTCAGACCTTACATATTGTTCCCTATCTAAAAGTTCACTGTCTATGTTGAATCACAATAATTCAAGGAACATGGGGCTGGGGGTATAGCTCAGTGGTATAGTGCATCCTTAGCATGCACCTAAATAAGAAATAAAAACAAAGTAAACAGGAAGAAAGAAAGAAAAAAATAAAGATACAAAAACTTAGTCATCACATTAACAATTTCTTTTATATATTCATATTTTTGTGTTATACATAATAGTGGGATTTGTTATGCCATATTTATACATGCACATAACATGATTTGGTCAGTTTCCTTCCCCAGTCTCTTCCCTTTCCCTCCCCTCTTCCCTTCCCCTGATCCACTATTTTTTTTTAAGCTGGTAGCTTGGGGAATACTTCATGTCCAAGTTGATTATCCATCCTGTGGATGCCCTTGGAACTCGTTCTTTCCATGATAGCACTTGTACACTAGTCTATTGTTAGTGCCTATTTACTTGTCTGTATCTCTCATTAGACTCAGTGTTCAGAGGGCAGGGATCTTGTTTAGTTAACAGCTGTGTTCCCAGCATGTCCCACAGTCTCTGGCACATTGTAGCATTTCATAATTGCCGTTGGAGGAATAAGTGAATGAACTGTTTCTCAAATTTCATTTTGAAAGGAGAAGCTAAATAGAGGATAGGATTTAGTAGAATTAAGAAAGCAAGATGCTTTTACCACAAATTCTGCACTCTTGATGAGAGCACATGAACATACCCCATTGCATTAATACCCCTGTAAAAATATGTAATATACTTCAAAATGATTTTATAAATTCCTTCTCTTCAGTGGCACACAGATTTTTCCTATATTCAAGGAAAAGGATTGGGCAGATATGAGCAGACACCCAAAGAAATAGTAGATCTTTTCCATAGTTTCTGGTCTCATTTTCTTACCCAAAATGGAAGCTTTAGAAACATAACTGCATTGTTCTTTAGTAGCATTCGAAATCCTACATCTTCATGTTCTCAAAGAAGCTGATTTTTGTTTCATTGATGTTTTCCCTTGTTTTTCTATTTCACTAGTTTCTGTTTTTATCTTTATTATTTACTTTCTTCTGCTTACTCTGGCTTATTTACTCTTATTATACTAGTTTCTTAAAGTGGTACTTTAGATCATTGATTTAAGACTTATCTTTTTTTCCTAAACATTTCTTTAATTGATATGTTGTCTTTGTTTTCATTCGCTAAAAAATACTTTCTAGTTTTTCTTTTCATTTCTTCTTTCACCCATAGGTTATTCAAAAGTTGTTATTTCCCAAATATTTGGGGACTTCTCAAATATCTTCCTGTTATTAATTTCTAATTTAATTCAATTTTGGTCAGAGAACATATTTTGTGTGATATAGATCTTCCACATTGATTGATACCTATTTTATGGCCCAGTATATAGTTTATATTGATAAATTCTCCTTGTGCCCTTAAAAAGGTGTTGAATCTTCAATTACAATGGTCAACTTATCTATTTCTCCTTTCAGCTTTTGCTTCATGTACTTTTATTGTTGCATCCCATAATTATACATAATAATGGGATTCATTGTGAAATATTCATACATACACATTTACTTCATGTATTTTGAAGTCCAATAATTAGGTGCATAAACATTTAAATTGTTATAGTCTCTTGATGAATTGACTCCTTTATCTTCATAGATCTAAAGTCTATTTTTGTCTGATAGTAATATAGCCACTTTTGAAGTGTTAGCTGGTATATCTTGTTCCATCCTTTTGCTTTTAACTTAGTTATGTCTTTATATATAAGGGGGGTATTTCATAGACAACACAGTTAGGCTTTTAATTTTGGGGGGTTGGGTATTGAACCTGGGTATGCTTTACCACTCACTGAGCTACATCCCCAGCCCTTTTTTATTTTTTGTTTTGAGATAGGGTCTCACTAAGTTGCTGAGGGTCTAAGTTGCTCAGACTGGTCTTAAACTCGTGACCCCCCCTGCCTCAACCTCCCATGTTGCTGGGATTATAGGCATGGGCCATCACACCTGACCCAGTGGTTGTTTAAAAACATATTATCCAATCTGTTAATCTGTGCCTTTAATTGGAATATTTACATCTTTTACATTTAATGTGATTATCAGTAGGGTTATTTTAAATCTGCCATTGTGCTATTTGTTTTATTTTCCATTTCCTTTATTTTTCTGTCTTCTTTTGGACTGAATATTTTAGGGTCACATTTATCTCCTTTTTGTTAATTATAAACTTTTTATGGTGGTTGGTTTAGGATTTATAGTATCTCCCTCCCTCCTTCCCTTCCTTCCTTCCTTCCTTCCCTCCCTCCCTCCCTCCCTCCCTCCCTCCCTCCCTTCCTTCCTTCCTTCCTTCCTTCTTTCCTTCCTTCCTTTCTTATTTTCTTTGCTGGGGCTCAAACCCAGGGTTTCACTCATGCTAGGCAAGTGCTCTATCACTCAGCTATTAATTTATCACAGTCTACATTTAGGTCACAAATTCTAATTCACATATAGTATAAAACAATATGCTTCCTTTTCCCCACCCCAACCTTTGTACTATTGTTATTATGCATTTTGCTTCCATGTTATAAATCCCACAAGACATTGATGATACTTTGGCTTTAAAAAGACAATTTATATTTAAAGATAATTTAAAAACAAGAAAAAGGATATTTTATATGTATTCACATTTTCCTTTTTTGATATCTGGTATTTTTCTTCTGTCTGAAAGACTTCTTTTAACATTTCCTATAATGTAGGTCTGCTATTGATAAACTTATTTTGAGTTTTTTTTTCCATGTCTGAAAAAGTCATTATTTCCTTTTCATTTTCTAAAGATATTTTTGCTGGGTATAGAATTCTAAGTTGACAATTTTTTTCCCCTTCAATATTTAAAGTTTCTGCTTCACTGTCATCTGGCTTGCATTGTTTCTGACAAAAACCTTTTGTCATTCTCTTATTTGTTCCTCTACACAAACATATTACTTTCTTCTCTGATTGCTTTTAAGGTTTTCACCTTTCGACTGTTTTTAAACAATTTGATTATCATGTGACTTGGAGTGGTTTTCTTCTTGTTTTTGCATTTAAGGCTTATTGTACTTCTTGGGGCTGTGGGTTTATAGTTATAGTCAAATAAAATAAAATAGTCAAAATTTCAGCCATTCTTTTCTTTTCTTTCTTTTTTCCCATTCATTCTTCTCTCCTCTCCAACTACACATATATTAAATGGCTTGAAGTTGTTCCATACTTCACTGATGTTGTGTTTCTTTTTTGGCTCTTTTCTCCTTGTGTTGTTTATCGTTTCTATTGCTATGCACTGAACTTCACTTATCTTTTCTTGTATGACATCTAATCTACTAATACTATTCAGTGTGTTCTTCATCTCAGACATCAAATTTTGCAACAGTGGACATTAAATTTGAGGTTTTATTATATTTTCCATGCCTCTGCATAAGGTGAACAATCTTTCCTCCACCTTTCAAACATAAGGAATATAGTTTAATAATTATTTTAAAGTCCTAAGCTACTAATTCTATAATTTTTGTCATTCAGAGTTTGTTTCTATTGATATATTTTTCTTCTCATTTTTGCATTGCATTTTCCTGTTTCTTTGCAAGTCTTGTTTGCTTCTAGACATTGTGAATTTTACTTTGTTGGGTGATGAATAGTTTGGTATTTTTATAATTATTTTTTGTAGTTGTAGATGTAGACAACATGCCCCTCCCTCCCTCCCTCCCTCCCTCCCTCCCTTCCTTCCTTCCTTCCTTCCTTCCTTCCTTCCTTCCTTCCTTCCTTCCTTCCTTCCTTCTTCCTTATTTATCTTTAATATGGTGTTAAGGATCAAACCCAGTGTCTCACACATACTAGGCAAGGGCTCTGCCAATGAGCCCTAGCACTCGTTTGGTATTTTTGAGCTTCTTCTTAGGATACAGTTAAGTTACTTGAGAAGAGCTGGATTTTTTTGAGGATTGCTTTTAACTTTTGTTAGGCTGGACCATCCTTTATCAGAGAACACATTTTGGCCCCTTATTGAAGCAATGCCCCTTTAATTATTCTAATGATGAGTTAACAGATTTTCCATGCTGAACTATTCCTTGTCCTGTGTGATCTCTGGAGATTATTCCTTTTGTCCTTTAGGGTGATGCCTTGTCTGGCTGAAGCGATTTCCTTACACACATGTGCTGATCAATACCCAGCTGGAGGCTTAAGAAGGAGTTCTCTCTCAGTGCAGAGCTCAACTGTCTGGAACTCTGCCCCATAAGCTCGAGCTGCACTGGCCTTCCCACCCTTGCAGGTCCTTCAACAGGAAAGCCACCAGACTCATCCAGGTTCCTCTTCCCTCCACTGCTGCCTGGACACTCTCACTAGGCTGTAAGAGGGACAATCCTCCTGTTCACCTCATTTGCCCCCAACCCCAGGGATTACTATCTTCTGCTGCTTTGTGTCCTGTGTATCTGGAAACTGTTGTTCCATATGTTTTGTCTGATTTTTCAATTGTTTTGGGCAATCAGGAGGGAAAATCTTGTCTTTGTCACCCCACCCTGGCTGAAAGGTGAACATAAGCTTAACCCAAGGCAGCTTAAATTTTATAAAATACAGCTTAACTTTTACAAAATACTAATCCTTTATTTTTGGATAGAAATTTGTAGAAAAGACATACTGGAAGTTTTATAATAAAGCTAAAGTGTTGTTACAGTTTATAGATAAAAGACATGAAAAGTAAATAAGCTTTCTTATTGGGCATATCAAACAAAGACATATGAAATATAATTTAGAATATAAATATCTAAACCTAGCAAGTTTATTCTTTTATTCCATGTTTAGTAGTTTATTTCTTTTAATGGACAAGTAAAGCTTCATTTTAACTTCCTAAGTAATTTATGATACTGATTTTCTGCTCCATATATTTTTATGTTCATGAAATTTTATGCATCTTTATACCCCCAACATCTACTATAGTATCTTATAAATTCTCAACAATATTTATTGAATGAGTGAATGAGTGAGTCAATATGGAATCATGTTAGTACAGGTTTATTTAAATTTTCTGATGTGTGAAACATAATGAAATTTTATTTTTATAACATGTATTTTGTTTGTGAAAGAAAGTATTAGTTACATATTAACTCTTCATAAGCTTTATCATTTTACAAAATACTTCAGTTGTATCCTAATTTTATACTCAGTTTAATATTTGTGATCAAATTTTACTTCATAGAAAAAATGAATTTAATATTAATCAATATAAAGCAATACTTTTTGAATGCCCTATTTGAATAATATATTCTCAATAACAAACATACAACAACCTTGAAAATGACTTTGAAACATTTAGGAAAGAATCTTTGGAAGTTTTGCCTAATATAAGCTAATAAAAAGTCAAGTTACTTCTATAGAAAAACTATTTCTATGTAAGAAAAATAGTCATGCTTTTCCCCACTCCATATAAGCCTATTGAGGATAGCATCTTTAATGAAAAACATTTCCAATTATATTATAATGTCATCATTTGTTCCATGTATTTGTTTACAAACAGCATCTGGTTAATTTATTTCAATCTTATATTACTATACATCAATAACTGTTAGGATTATTGTTAGTTTAAGAATAATCTGGGAAGTGGTTTGGAGATTCCTTAGAAAATGTGGAATGGAACCACCATTTGACCCAGCTATCCTACTCTTTGACCTATACCCAAAGGACTTAAAAACAGCACACTACAGAGACACAGCCACATCAATGTTCATAGCAGCACAAATCACAATAGCCAAACTGTGGAACCAGCCCGGATGCCCTTCAGTAGATGAATAGATAAAGAATCTGTGGTATATATAATGTGGTATATATAATGGAGTATTACTCAGCACAATTGAGAATAAAATTATGGATGGAGTTAGAGAATATCATGCTAAGTGAAGTAAGCCAATCTCAAAAAAACCAAAGGCTGAATGTGTTCTCTGATAAGTGGATGCTAATCCATAATGGGGGGTGGGGGGAATGGGATGAATGGAGGAACTTTGCATGGGGCAGGGGTGAAGGGGGAGGGGGTATGGAGGTAGGAAAGATGGTGAAATGAGACGGACATCATTACCCTAGGTACATGTATGATTGCACGAATCGTGGGACCCTACTTTGGGTACAACCAGAGAAATAAAAAATTGTGCTCCATTAGTGTATAATGAATCAAAGAGCATTCTGCTGTCATGTATAACTATTAGAACAAATAAAAAAATAAAAGTATGTGTTCCCCATTTATGTATAAAATGTTAAAGTGCATAAATGCATTCTACTGTCATGTATAACTAATTAAAACAAATTAAAAAAATAAAAAGAAAAAAAGTGAAAAAAATATAAATAATATCCAAAAGCCAAATGTTCTCTCTGATAAGTGGATGCTGATCCATGATGGGGGTGATGGGGAAAATGGAGGAACTTTGATTGGGCAAAGGGGAGGGAGGAAAAGTGAGGGGGCATGGAGGCAGCAAAGATGGTGAAATGAGATGACATCATTACCCTAGGTACGTGTATGACTGCACATACGGTGTGACGCTACATCATGGACAACCAGAGAAATGGGAAGTTGTGCTCCATTTGTGTACAATGAAATGACATGTATTCTTCTGTCACGTGTAACTAATCAGAACAAATTAAAAAAAGAATATACTAAAAATCTAAGCATGAAAGCAGATTAAAAAAACTCGTCTCCATTCAAATGTTTATCAAGCTACCTAAAGACTTATACTTTTTAGGTTTCTAAAATGTATGGGACTAACACTCTCCACTTTTTGTATTGTCACCTTGCTTTAACAGGGAAGGTTAGACTTCAGTTCCCTTATGAAGCCAGTTTGTTGGCATCAATGAAGTTGAAGTTGGGAGCATCTGAGTTTAAAATCTCAGAGACGAAGACAGGGTCCCTAATACTGTCTATGGCAGGCTTCTGCTTTCATGGCAGGTGGCCTTTTGGAAAGTATGAGAAACTTCAGGCTTTTAAAGCATTGCAACAAGTGGGAGTTCTGGTTCCATGGAAAGAGAAGGCTGGACAAATAGAAGACAGCATCAATGACACGTGGGCGTCTGCAGTGGAGCAGCTGGTTGGTTTAATTTTAGAACATTTGTCCTTGACTGTGCCACTTTAAGTAAAGCACCTCCTTGTCTTAGAGAAGTGTGTCTGTATTTCGGGCAGCACCTAAATCCTTTTGCTTACACTCTGGAGCATTAGGTACTCTGCTTCATCAGATAGTCCACCTTTTAAAGTGGGAGAGTCTTATCTTCTGAGCTAGGACAATATAACCCAATAAAGCTCTCAATGGAGCAGGCTGAGGAATGCAGTGCACTGGAGTGACTTACTTGTACGATAATAACCTCAGTTGTAAGTACACAAAAGCCTCTTTGCATGTTTCAAGGGCATATTTACAGTTTTAAAGTGATGAAAAGACTTCTTCTCAACTATCTTCAAGGGGAAAGGGAATGACAGAACCGCAAGGAGAATGAGAAACAACCTAAGACCAAAATAGAAATAAAGATCAAGGCTAAAAATACATTATAAAATTTCCCTAATACACATGGAATCCTAATTTTTCCTTTGCCCTCAGCACTTAGTGTTGAAGGATTTGAATGTCAGAAAAGTATTCAACAATCATGATCCAGTCCAGCTAGAGGAAACTGAGGCTCTGAGTGCCTAAAGTGGCTTGCTAAAGGTCAACCAACAAGTTAGTGACAGAGCTAAGTCCAGAACCCAGTTTCTTTACTCTCAATCTAATGATTTTTCCCACTCTATATTTTTGGAACTAGCCATTCCTGGACTAAAGTCCAATTTAAAATGTGGGATTAAGGAAAATATAATATTTGATTTATCTCACTTCTACTTGTCATCCTAATACTGGGGAGCATCAAATGTACCCAATGGTGAAAGTACTGATGCCTGCTCTTGTTTGGAGCATATGATGATGCAGTGAAGAATTTTTGAAAAGGTATCAGATGTAGAAATGCCTTGAAAAATCACTGCTTTTATAAATAAAATTGATTGGTGTGTAGCCTCTACCTGGACACCTGCCTTGTTCTTGTGGCTGTCCCTTCATTGGGTCACAGCCCAACTGGTGAATGCAGCCCAGTTGCTGGGATTCATTGAAAGGCTTCTCAGATGCCAACTGTCTACCTGGGTAATGTCCCAGAGTACAGGTCACCTCTGTGTTTTTTGTTGTTGCTGTTGTTGTCTTATACTTGAGAACTCAGAGGCTCTTAACTGCTGAGCCACATCCCCAGCCCTGTTTTGTATTTTATTTAGAGACAGGGTCTCACTGAGTTGTTTAGGACCTCTCTAAGTTTCTGAGGCTGGCTTTGAACTTGCAATTCTCCTGCCTCAGCCTCCCGAGCTGCTGGGATTATGGGCACACCTTTTTGTTCTTAGCAGCATGCTTGGCACACAGTTAGGAATCCCTACCTCACTTTGGATCTTCAATATCTCTGGTTGTGTCACTTTATTCAGGAAGTTTTGTTTTGTTTTGTTTTGTTTTGTTTTTGCCATCCCTTTTCACCACAAGTTTAGGTAAGAAATCTCCCTATGTACTACTTGAAGCACCTGTCATTTCTTCCAGACTTAGAATTTACTATGTCTATTTTTTAATTTGTTTAAGTGCTTGTATTTCTCTCTCAACTATGAGCTCATGAGTGCAGGGGACCTTGTCTGCTTACCCGCCAGTGTACAGCCAATGCTTTGGCACATACAGTAAACACAGAGCTGTTGAAAACTCATAGTCATGCTTTTATAACGATTTACATTGTACAAAGTGCTTTAATTTTTATTGATCTCATTTCATCATTACAATAAATCTATGCTGTGGTATTATTCATTCCCATCTTTCAGGCAGAGGAACTAGGAAAATGCTAACTAACTTGTTCAAGGTCATCTAACTTGTAAGAGGCTGGGCTTCCGGTTGTTGGAGTTCAAGTTAAGTTCTATTGTTCTATTACAATCTATTTTGTTTGGTTACAGAATACTTGAAGGTATGGAGTAGGTGATCAGGAGAGTGAAATGATCATAATTCCCTTCAGGAGAAATGTGTGGCAGAGGGAAGAGCTGAGCCCGGGAGCTGGAGAGAGAGTGGTAAGGGGAAGAGCAGCCACAAGTGAGGACAGAGACATGAGTGTCAGAATAGGCTCAGAGGTAAAGAATAAGCTGTGGGCACCTCCATGGTTAGAGATCAGAAGGGAGAAGAGCCAGAAAAAAAATATAAACAAGGATCAGTGAGCCTTGTAGGAAATTAATGAAAATTTATTATCATAGAAGCCCAAAGAAGTGAGAGCACGAAGAAAGAACATACAATTAACAACAGCAAGTGCAGTTCCGAAGACAGGAAAGAAGACTGTGAGAAGCTTGCTGAGTTTGGCTGGATAGCAGAATACTTCTGAGAGCTTAGAGAGAATAAGGGACAGTTTGTAAAGATTGCAGGAAAGAACATGGAACGAGGAAATGAAAGCAAGAAAGAAGTGATTGAAGAACTTTGGCAGTTTGTTTTTTCATCCTTCAATTGGGAGACAGTTGGGGTGTTTACAGATTTGGGCTATTATGAATAAAAGTTCTATGAACATTCACATAGAGTCATTATGAGAACATAATTTCTCTCTTTTCATGGGTACTTGGGAAAGGAATTACCAGGTATGGTAAATTTGTGTTTATTTAATTTTTGTTGTTAGGGATTGAAACCAGGGGTGCTTTACCGCTGAACCACATACCCAGCCCTTTTTTAGTTTTTGTTTTCAGACAGCATCTCCCTAAGTTGCTTAGGGCCTTGCTAAGTTGCTCAGGCTGGCCTGGAAGTTACCATCCTCCCAAGTTGCTGAAATTATAAGAATGCACCACCATGCCCAAGCTAAGTATATATTTATAAGGAGCTACAAGCTTTTGTCTAAAGGTGTACTCTTGTATTTCTACTAGTAATACATGATGATAGTTTTAGTTGCTACCCATCCTCTCCAACCTTTGGCATTTCATCAGTCTTCTTAATCTTAGCCTTTATATAGTGAATATGAACAGTATCTCATTGTAATTTTAATTTGCATTTTCCTGTTGACTAATGGTATTGAGCATCTTTTCACGTGTTTGACATACATTTTCTTGGTGATATATCTACTCAAATATTTTGTCCATTTTTTATTCTTTTTACTTCCTATTGAGTTTTTTATGATATATAGATATATATTCAGATCTATGATTCACAAATATTTTTCCCAGTTTGAGGCTTGTTTTTTATTATCTTCACAGTGTTTTAAAAGCAAACTTTAAACATTTTTATGAAGTTCAATTTGTTTTGTGTTTTTTGTGTCCCATGTATGAGATTTTTGCTTAATTTAAAGTTCGTATTTTCTCCTAGAAGTTTTATAGATTTTAGCTCAAATGTTTAGGTCTAAAGTCCATTTTAGGTGAATTTTTCTATAGGGTGTGAACTAACTGTTAAGGTTCTTTTTTTTTTAATCTCACATATGGATGTCTAATCTGGTGTGCTTTCTTCATGTTTATTTTGCTTGAGGTTTATTTAGCTTCTTAGATCTGTGGATTCATAGTTTAATCCAGTTTGGAACATTTTTTCCTTTTATTCAAATATTTTTTGTCCTCTGCTTCTTCTTTTAGACTCCAGTTATATTAATGTTAGAACATTTACTACTGTCCACTGTTCACTGATAATTCTTTCTACTTAATCCTTTTTTCTCCTGTGCTTCACCAATTTATAATTTCTAATTGTTAGGCCTTCAAGTTCACCAGCTTTTCTTCTGCACTATCTAATCTGCTGTTAATCTCTTGTAGTATACTTTTCACTTCATAAATTGAGTTTTTCATACTTAGAAGTTTTTTTCTTGATCTTTTTCATATATTCCATTTCTCTTTCAACATGTTCATGTTTTCTGAAATATATGGGATATTTCTAATAGCTGCCCAGAGCCTTTGTCAGCCAGCATTGCCAGCTGTGTCATTCATAGATACATTTTTATTAACTGAATTTTCTGCTGTGTAGGAGTCATATTTTCATACCTGGTGGGTTTTTTTAAAAAACATATTTAGTTTTTAGTTGTAGTTGGGCACAATATCTTTATCCCATTCATTCATTTTTATGTGGTGCTGAGGATTGAACCCAGGGCCCTACACATGCTAGGTGAGCGCTCTATCGCTGAGCCACAATCCCAGCCCACCTGGTGATTTTTGAATGGACATTAGATACTGCAAATTTTATGTTGCTTGCTGGATTTTGATGTATTTCTCTTACAAGGCTTAGACTTTGTTCTGACATGCAATTAATTTACTTGGGATCAGTTTAGTCTTTTGGGGGATTGTTTTACATTTGTTTTAGTATGAATTCAATGTATCCTTTATTCTAGGACTAACTTACCCCACTACTAAGGCTTTCTGAGGACCCAGTGAGATACACACACACACACACACACACACACACACACATTCATCCACATAAATAATTTAATGTATATGTCATATATAATTATGTGTAAATAAGTAAATAAATATGAAATTTAAAAATTAACATTTTACCAGAGTGCCATATATAGTTGTCAAATATATTTTGACATTAAAACTAACTTTCTTATTAAATATTTGTTTGTCTTTGGGGAATTTCCATAATGCAAACTTACAGTAGAATGTGCTTTCAACTTTTCATTCAAGAGACTTTATCAGCAGCAACCAAAAGTCCTGATTAAGGGTTTAAAAAAAAAAAAAAAAGATCAAGCTTTTAAACACTGTTACCCGGTGGGGAGATCCTGGCTACCAAACAAACAGTTTTCAAAGGGACCTCCCAACTTGCCCTAAGCCACAGACAAATATTTGCTGTTACTGTAGTGGTAGGTAGGATAGGGCCACTTTGTCCTTTATATGTAGGAAACCTTGAGGAGAAGTATTAATTACCACTATGAAAAGTTTTCCCAGTGGAGATTAATCTCGCATATCTTTTACCATTAAGTTCCAGTCTGAAGTATGAGGATTAGTTTCAAGAGTTGAATTAAGGAAGAGAACTGAAAGCTGAATTAGGAGGAAAAACTAATAGAACTAAAGACCAGCAATCAGTCTTTTAAAAGTAAAACACAGGTATTATTTTCTCTACTTTGCCCTACATGCATGAAGTACAATCAGTTTGACTGAAAAAGGTCTAATAGATCTAATTCATATGATTCATAAATATAGAAAACAGTAAATACTATAAAATTAGTCTACATTGTCTTCTGCTAAGAAGCCATTGGGATTACTGGATAAGAAAGCTCATGACAGAAATTCTAGATTCACAAGAAAAACTGGCCAACAAATTTAATTATTTTTGCCTCTAAAAATATTTCTTTCTTGGGCTGGGGATGTAGCTCAATGGTAGAGCATAGGTTTAACAAGTGTGAGGCCCTGGGTTTGATTTCCCAGCACCACACACACACACACACACACACACACACACACACACACACAGAGAGAGAGAGAGAGAGAGAGAGAGAGAGAGAGAGAGAACAAAATAATAAATAAAAATGTTTCTAACACATTTTGATTATAAAAAAGATACTTCAAACCTGAATAGATTGCACTTAGTATAAATTCTGATTATGTCTCCCATCATTAGAGCCATGTTTATTTTCAAATGATAGCAAAACCATGATCAAATAAGATAAAAATCCTAGGTCTATGTGTTATTAAGCCTTTTAATAGAGGAATAATTTGGGGCTGGTGTTATGGCTCAGTGGTAGAGCGCTCACCCCGCACGTGCAAGGCTCTGGGTTCAATCCTCAGCACCACATAAAAATAAATAAATAAAATAAAGTTTAAAAAAATAGAGGAATAATTTATTAATTCAACCATCATTTAATTGAAGAACTACTTTTTGGGAGTCACCATGCTGAGTACTGTAGATACAAAACTGAGTAACAAAAATCAGTTATAGATAAAGAGATTTAAGTTTTCCCCTAATTCTTGAAAATTAAGTTCTATCAAAAGTGGTATGAGACACAACACAAAATATCTTTTGGAACCAAAAGAGAACATAAGTCTATTTAACCCAAAGTTCTGAGTGCAAGAAGTTTCTCTATAGTAGCTGAGTCCTATCTGTGTTCCACAAGATCCTAAACCTCCATCAAGCAGCATGATTAATTTCTAGGTAGTTCTAATTATCAAAAGAGTTCTTTGGCATAAAGCTAGGCTCTGTCCCCTATGACTTCTAACACTGGCCTTGGAGCTCTACAGAATAATTCTATTTTGTCTTCAATATGGAAGTCCTTCAAGTATTTAAAGGCAGTCATCAACTTAACTTTTACTAACGTGTCTCATATCCCATGGTTTCTTGACCATTACCATTCTGGCTGAGAGGCAAATGTCCTCTACTTTATTTAAATGCATAAGCTACTGATGACAATATTTTCTAGCTATTGTTTCCTTTTTGATGTAAAACATTTCTGAATGCTTCTTTTTTCCAATTTTATTCTTTTAAAAACAAATTTTAGTTTTAGATGGACACAATACCTTTATTTTATTTATTTATTTTTATGTGGAGCTGAGGATCAAACCCAGTGCCTCACCCATGCAAGATGAGCACTACCACTGATCCACAACCCCAGCCCCAATTTTATTCTTTTTAATCTGCTTGAATGTCAAAGGTTTTTTGATAGCCTAAGAAATATATTCCGATTTTTTAAAGACTCTCAATATTTGGGAAGCTATTTGGGAAGAAATGGAGCTGACTTATTGGAGATAGTGGCGTGAGGGGGGAAAAATGTGTTGTTTTTAGATGCACTGGTTTATGTAGCCTCTTGGGCAATTACTTCCAGTCCTGGTAAGACACGGCTGGAAGACTGAAGCTCCAATGCCATTATCTTGGGAGGCTAGGAAGGGAGGAAAGATTCACTTCTACATCTGAATTAAAGTGTAATGATATCCTCTACATATTTCCATATCATCTGTCACTGTGTTATTTAGATCATGAGAAAATAATAGCTCTAGTCACATGCCAACTAAATGGACAGGCAGACTGGCCAATGAGACTGAGGTAATGGGTGGAGGTGTGGGAAGGCAGCAGTAGTCTAAATATCTAGTAGTTACAGAATCAGTTCCCTGTCTCCTACTCAGATGAAGTGATGAAGGTGACTGACTGGAAGCTGACCAGGAGACTAAAATGGACTCTGGGGATGACAGCACCAGGGGCCAGATCCACGTGTAACATAGCAACCTGTAGCCAGGGCCTGCTCCATAGGCTATCCTCACAGCACCTGCCAGGCTGTCTCTAAGTAACTAAATTCTTTATGAAGTTGGCTTGTAAAGGAGGAGGAGAACTAAAAAGAAGCAGAAATAATTCTTCACTGAACTCCTTCCACCTGTGCCTGGTGTGTGTTTTATAAAGTTCTTGGAAAACAGGTGTGTGAGTTCTGGTTACAGTATTTCAAATTGATAATCTTTTAAACATGTTATAAATCCCTGACTAATTTGAACAGGGCCTTAAGAGAGATTTTGAAAAGCATTTTATTTTAAAAGTCCATAAATCTTAATGACAAACCACAGAGTATCTACACTTAACAAAAGAACAAGGCGAGTCCAGATAGGGAACCCAAAGGAGGGCCCAGCACCTAACTCCCTTGCTCTCTCCAAGTTCACTACAGAACAGCCTCTTAATAGAATCACTTGGAAATTCCTTCATGAATCTGAAATACCAACAAGATGTAGGTGGATACATTTCTTTCAGTTTTGATAAGACATTTTACTTTAAGCTCATACTTTTATCTTAGGGTAACACTGCCATCTAAGAATATCTTTAGAAGCTTAGTTCCTTATCTTGTACTTGGCATTCATAATATAATATCAAAAGAATCTGTAAAGTCACAATAGATAGGTTGACCTAAATAGGGATTGTAGAGACATGTATTGTCGTTTTACATCTGATTTTTTTCATTTTTCTCTAAATCTGTTACTGCCTAAGATGGCTTGTCCACTGCTTTAATACAAACTATGTAATTTTTAAACTATTTTTTAGTTGTAGTTGGACACAATACCTTTATTTATTTATTTTTATGTGGTGCTGAGGATTGAACCCAAGGCCTCGGGCGTGCTAGGCGAGCGCTCTACTGCTGAGCCACAACCCAAGCCCCAAAAACTATGTAATTTTTTATATAATATTATTGACTTAGATTGATGCTGTTCTCTAACTAAATCTGTGTCTGAAAAGGCTAAATAAAAAAGGTAGCTCTTTGGTGCTCTTAGAAACATGGACAGACAACCAAAGTTAGTACAAGAAGTGTCTAACTTACAACTGTTTCATGTTCCAAAAATGTACTGTGGGCCAACTGTGTGAGCTTTAGAATGCATTTTAGGTCTATTTCATTTACTGTTATATCGCCAGAGCCTGGTACAGTGGTAGACACATAGATAGCCCCCACATATTTACTGGATGAATACATGAACTAGCCCCAAATGTCATCTTCATTAATAACATAATAGAATTACAATATTAATTAGCACTTACATGGCACTTTGCATTTATAAAATATGTGCCTTATCTGGGCTGGGGTTGTGACTCAGTGGCAGAGTGCATGCCTCGCGCATGTGAGGCACTGGGTTTGATCTTCAGCACCACATAAAAATAAGTAAACAAAATAAAAGATATTGTGTTTATCTATAACTAAAAAATACAAAATATATTTTAAAAATATGTGCCTTATCTTAGTCTTTCTCACAATGACTCAATTTAAAAATGAAGATCCTAATGTTTCTAGAATAAAAAGCCAGCCACTTAGGCTGCATTGAGGTTCAAGTTCGAGCTGGAACTGAGCAGCTGTAATGGATGTGGAGAACTCATGTAAGAGCCAGAACTGCCAGAAACTAGATGGACCAGAAGTCCAACTCCCATCCTCATACTGCCACATGGCATCTGGCAATATTACAAAATATGGATAAAATGTCATCTATGAATACAAAGTAGAGATTTGGAGAGTAGGGACCTGGTAGGTGGGGCACTTAAGGGACTTCCTTATGTTTGTTCATGAAGAAGAGAAGCTCCTTTTGCAAAATAGCAAGAAATATGATCTCCCCTATGTAGTTACCCCACATCTGAGGGTGCCTGCTTGGCTAGCAGAAAGACTAACTGACCTGGCTCTGCAGTACCTAACACAGCTCTCAGCTATTGGAATAGCTGGATGTAAAGGATTTTCTTAAGTCAGATTGTATGCATTCAGAGTTGAATGGGACATGAAAGGTCCTGAGACAAACCTGATTCAGCACATGATTCTTTCTATAACATTTCTCACTGTGGATCATTTGGCCTTTGCTGAAACATTTCATGGAACAAGAAAATGGAGAGAGTTCACTTGTCTTTGGACACATCCAGATTTTAAGAAAGTCTTTCTATGCTCATACTCTTACCTTCTGAAAAGCATCAGAGTCCATTTAATCCCTCTTCAAACATCTAAAGAATGCTAGCAATTCCTGAACATCCATAAATCCTCTCTCATAGGCAAAATATCTCAAGTTAATTGTTCATTATATAACAAGGCTCCTAATTGATCTCACCAATTCTGCTCAGCTTTCTCCAAATAGGAATATCTTGACCTGAGCATAATATTCTAGCAATGCATTGAATGAAACAGAGGACAGGAGGACTATTTTCTCCTTTGTTTAGAACATTGTTTGGCTAATGTTGTGCATTAGCTTTTTTGGCAGTCATGATGTATTGTTGACCCATATTGCAATCAGTCAATACTACCCTCAGGTTATTTTCTCATGACCACTTAATAAGTCACACCTCTCTAGTGGTAGTACAGCTGATTTTTGAAAAGATAAATTTATACCATTATTATCTCATAAGTTTTGCCCAAGGATATTTCACACTGACCCCTACCATTTTGTTATCCCCACTCAAAAGAACTGTTGATGGATCTCCACTTCCCACAGACCTTGAGCCTCCAGGGTCAGCTCATCTCCTGTGCCTCTCTCTTCCACAACACCCACCACACCACACTCCCCAACCATTCTGAAGCTTGACCTTCCTTATTCATGTGCACTTTCCTTGGAATTCCCTTCTCCAATTTTTAAGTGTAATCCATCCTTTAAGAGACAGCGATTTTAAAAGTCCCAATCAGACTGTGAACTCCTTAAAAATAGGAATATACTGTAATGGAATGCAGGTAATAGGGAAAAGACATAGCTTAGAAATTTTTTTTTTTGCAAAAAAAATATTGTTGCATATTTTGGCAAAGAAAATGATATAAACCTCCTTCTCCTAAGAAAGTTTCTCCACAACTAGTTTCTCCTCCAAACTCTAGAAAAGCAAGTTAGATTTGGCTTACTTGAAATAGCAATTCTTTAGGAGAGAGAGTAACAGGCTTGGCAGTTTATCTGAGAGAATCAAATAGCAGCACAATTCTGTCGAGAGATAGGGTCATAGGCAATTGTTTTTCAGAATCACAAAACAACCACTCTTATAGCCAATGCAGCACCATGGCAAGGAGCAGGACTTGCAACCCTGCAGAAGTACTGTACAAAGCACCCTTCCCAATCACTCCATGATATTGATGAAAAATTAAGTGAATCCCTGAGTGAATCTTTATATGCTCCTTATACTGTTTTCAAAGAGGTGATGAAAGATTCGTGCCTTTCATCCAAACAGCAGCCCTTTGAGCCAGGCCTCTCAGATTAGGGATAGAGCCTGTGCTTTTGGTTTGCAGAGGATGGGATTCATGATGTCATTATATGCATCAATTGTCTGCCTAAGAATCTGTCATTCTGGTTTATGAGACACTTGACAGACTGTCTCTCCAGCATACTATTTGTTGTGACTGAATATCTGATACTCTGCCATAAAAGTGCTTTAAATCACAAAAAAAGCAATGAAAAGTTGTCATCAATAATAATAATAACAATGGTGATGCCTCAGAGTGCATTTATTTGATTCCTTCTATTTAGTATGTCACATAGCATGTTAGAAGCCAAGATCGTTTTTCTCAAGGTGTGGTCTGCACCTCCTTAAGGAGCTCACTAAAGAGGGGATAAATGCTATGATAGAGGTGAACATAGGGTACTATGGGTGCACATATGTGATGCACATGCATGGTTCGCCTAACTCATAATTTTGGTAAGAGGTGAAGTTTAAGCAGAGGTCCCAAGGATGAATAGGAATCATCTAGTCATTTATCCATCCATCTATCCACCCAAACATCCATCCATTCATCCATCCAAAAAATATTTGAGTCATACCTTAGCTAAGTCAAAGAACTTGGGAGAAGGGATTGGAAGAGAAGAGTCTCTCAAGCCAAGGAACCACGAGTCAGAGGGTGAGAGAGAGCTTGGCACCTTGGAGTGATATCAGTAATTCCACAGACATAGCTGGAAACTAGAACCTAGGAGACAATGGTGAGAGATGAACCAGGGGGGACTTAGTAAGGGACTAATTCTCCTCCAGGAAGTGACATTTTGCATCTAAAAAGATCCAAGTGCAATGTAGAGAACAGACTGAGAGTGAGTAAAACAGAACAGAGAGAAGACACAGGACACATTGTAATCCCGTGTTCAGATGAAATGAAAGGCTGGCCTGCACTAGGGTAGAAGCCCAGACACTCAAGAGACACTTGAGAAGCAGAGTGGGTTAAGACCTGCTGAATATTAGAAGCTAGTTGGAGGAGAGAAAGAAATTGGGAATTGGGCTGGGGATGTGGCTCAAGTGGTAGCACGCTCGCCTGGCATGCGTGCCGCCCGGGTTCGATCCTCAGCACCACATACAAACAAAGATGTTGTGTCCGCCAAAAAATAAAAAATATTAAAATTCTCTCTCTCTTAAAAAAAAAAGAATTGAGAATAACAGTTTTTCTTCTTGACGGGCCTCTCTGTGTTGGATAGTGATGCGGTTTTTTACAGGTTTTATTTCTTCTGTGAGGTAGGCGAGTTCTTTAGCTGAGAGTGAGTAGGGACTGAGAAGGGTCTTAGAGGAGGAAAACATGGAAAAGGATCATTGCAGGAAAGGGCTGAGGAAAAAAGGATTTCTGTGGGAAGTTTGAGGGCCAAATTTACAGTGGGAAAACATAGACTTGTAGAGGAATCTCTTAGTACAATTGTGTTATTTCCCCCCAAAGAGTTCCACTGTCCAACTAAAGGAGCAAGGGCGCCAATGGAATTGAAAGAACTGTTGGAAGATTCTAGAGAGAAAACCAAGGGGCCAGGTTTAGTAGACAAACAGAGGCAGATAAATAGGAGCTGAGAAGAGAAAATCAGTAGTCTACTGTGACATAACTAGAAGCGAAAACCAGAAAGAAAAATGGCTAGAAGTAAAAACCAGGAATTAATAGAGCACATGGGATGATGAACTCAGGGGTACTCGGCCACTGAGCCGCTGGGATTACAGGCATGCACCACTGCACCTGGCTCACCTGTGTTTTGTCTTTGCAAAACTATATCTTTGCATTACAACCCCTTTCCTCGGGAAGGACCTTCCAGTGGCTGGATTTTCTTCTGAAGTTTGATAGTCATTACAGAAAGAACTGTTGTTACAAAAGGGTGAGTTTTGCACACCGTGGGTGTGTTAGGAAGGAAAAAAAAAAAAGGAGAGGGTTATGGAGAGCAATGCCTATCTCTTCCGATGTAGCCCTGGTTTGAGGTGTCCGTCATTTACCTTTAGCTTTGCTTTTCGTATTTATTTATTAGTGCTGGGGACTGAATCCAGGGTGTGCTCTACCACTGAACCACAGCCCTACCTTTAGTTATTATTTGGAGGTAGAAGTGGGGTGAGGGGATATAAAATATGAGAGAAACGTAGGAATCAATAAAGTAGACTAAGCAGTACAAGAGAGTGATCACATTTTCTCTTTTCAATTCATTTTAAAACAGAGAAGCCTTTTTTTCAGTAGCAGCCAAGAGACACAATGTTAGCACAAATGAACATGATGTCATGTAGAAAGCATTTGAATATTTTTCATAATTACTTTTTTGTCTTAGGATCTGTGATTATGAGATATAAAGCAACATCAGCAAACATTGTCCAGGCCTGAGAAGACTTCTGCTCTTCTGCCAGTTGCAGGAAAGTGAGCAAGAGAGAAACAGGATATAGGAAGAAGAGTGATGTTTTGCTTTTTTGCTCATTAGCGAGAGAAATCATCCAGGAAAAGAATTTGTGTCCTAGAGATAAAATGAGATGCATGCAAAATGCCCAGCATAGAAACTGGCACATTCTAAAGAAAGCTTTAAGTGTTGGTTTTCTGTTCTCCTTAACAGGGCAATTCAACATCAATATATTCAACATTAATTTAAACATTCATAAAGTTGTTTTTTAAAATCTGCATGTGAATTGAAATTCTGAAAATGTAAACACTTCTACTTAAATAGGATTAACTGTCTAGTCCCTATGCCTTAGGTAGATGCCCTTCAACATCACATTCTGCAAATCAAATTTTACAACACATTAAGCAGAAAAATGTGTACAATGCTGTTTTAACTTAATTTCCCAAACAGTGATGGCCCAGGAACATTCCAAAAATCTGCTCCTGTGACTGGAATTTTGAGAGTCAAAAGAAGGACGAAAATTTGGATGAATCAAGATGGAATACAATATGAGACCCTTGACAGCTGCAGGTCCCTGAAATTAGCATTCCTCTTTCAGCATGGTGTTTTCAAAGACTTCTTCCTCCAATCTAGCATTCTAACTATGATTCTCCTTCCCTTTTCTATCCTCATTGGTTATCAAGTAATGGTTTCCATTCTCTTGGCTGGTTTTGCTTCCTCTTTTGAAAACCTAAGGTTGCTCCTCCCAACTTCTCTCTCACTTGTCATTTTAGAATTTACCCCCACCATTCTGACTGTGGTAATTTAATGGTATCCAATTCACAATATGTTGCTTAGTTAAGTAACAGTTGGACCCATGAATTAATAAGACTGGTTTTTGTATATGCCTTGGGATTTTCAAAAGTGTTTTTCAGAAATGGCAGCCTCAATGGACAAAGTTTAATCCCCTCTGGGCTCAGTTTTCAGACCTTCCTCTTTTCTATCCACACCCACTCCTTGCATGATCTCATCCAGTTTCATAGCTTTAAATAACATCTCTACACTGATGACTCCCAAATTTATGTACTTGGTCCAGACTTCTCTGGACTCTAACCTTACAGATCGAACTGTCTCCTCAGTATCTCCCATTGAATATCTAAAAGGCAGCTCACACTTAAGGATCAGTACTTAGTAGAGTAACATTCAATACAGTTAATAAACAGCATTATTATTTTATAGTTACTTTCATATAATTCAACAAATGTATTTAGGATACTTACTCCTTATAGGGATCTGTACTGGGTACAGAAGTTGTGCGGGGGGGGGGGGGGGCTGGAAGCCACAGAGCAAATTCAAGGAGGACAGTGTCCCTCAAGGAGTGAACAGTGTGGGAGCAGAAGACATAGGAGACATGGCAGAATAGCTATGTGTGAGCTGCATGGTGTACAGAGTAGAGAGAGATCATCCTCCCTGAATTTTCAGACACTTAAGATCACTGACCACAGGCAATCACTTCCACATCATCTGACCTGATTCATCCTCCTCATCTTCCAGAGCCTCATCCTTAGAACCCCTATCCTGGTTTCTGGGGTTCTCCATTCCTTGGAGCTGCCTCATATGCCCATATAGACCTGACTTCCAAGTGCCCTCTCCTCATCTGTTCTTCATCGTCAGGCTTTAGTTTTTCAATGAGTCATTACAATAATTCAACATTTTATCACCTAATTTCCTAAAGTTTCCAGATTATTTTAACCAAATATTGGCAAAGTAAAAGCATCAAACAGACCAAAATGCAAAGCAAATAAATGCTAAAAAGACATTTTTCAAAATAGCTAGCAAGGAAATTATTTTGTTGGTGGAAAGATCCACCCTTTGAAATCAATAAACCAAGCTGTTTATTGATTGGGCATCTGGGTTTGTTCTCATTTTTTTATGTACGTTCTTTAAATAATCTTAACTAATAGCCACATGGGTTTTATTTAAACTAAAGGCATTTTTTTTCTTTTTGGAAATAGGCTGCTATAAATCTTAAGCCCCATCCCTAAAGAAAGGAAATAGCAAGTAAATTCAACAAAAGGAAATTTTCAAGTAAATTCAACAAAATTATATCTGAGACTATGTTTCAAGATGATACATTGATATAGCTAACTTAGAAAACTACTTAAAGCAGTTACTGGCTTGATGAAAAGTATTAATTCCTCTTCCCTCAGAATACAAACCAATCAAAAAGCATGCTAAATGTTTCTAAAGAACTGCACATTCATTATCATGTAGCTTATTTTAAACAATATCAGGTATCATTAAGTGCACATTGTCTTCACTAATGTAAGAAAATATTAACTTTATTATAAAAAATACATGCAGCTTTATCACAAATTATCAATTAAACTATAAGCATATACAACTCAAAACCATCACCAGAGCAATTTAGGTTTTCTTTTTTTTTCTTTCTTTTGCAGTTTGTGGTTATAATAAAGCCTAATCATATAAATAATTTCCATGTAGTTCCTTATCCCAAAGCTCATTGCTTATTTAACTCTGAATTACTCTCAATCACTGTTTCCCTTCCTTTTTTCTGTAACATGGAGTTAATGTTGCTCCCTAACCAGTGCGGGTCCTGTGAGGAGAAGGCTGCAGTGCATCCTACCAGACACGTGGGAAGGCGTAAGCAGATACCAGTCATGTCGTGACTTTTAACTGTTGCTGTAGCCCCACTCCAGGAACCAAAGAAAATGAGTAGTTAACCAAAGAGTGGTGCTTAGAAAGCATTCCTACTCTTTATCTTTTAAGTTTTAAAAATTCTAAGTATAATTTAACATATATACATATGTATAAACCTGATTAAGTTGTTTTCCATTTTCTGCATACTTGTGCCAGACTGAAACACAGAGACTAATAAATGCTTGGATCTTGAGAGGCATATTATCCATACAACATTTGGAGTATTCATCATGTCTACTCTCAAATTATTTAATAAATCAGCCCATAAATTATGATGTTTACTCTTTTACTCAGCAGGTTGTAAGGACTGCGAAAGAAAGGAACGTATGTAGTTTTTGTATCTTCCATCTTAATTGCCTTGGCGCAAAGATATTTCCACTTAGTATGCTTAATGGAAATAGCACTGGGCTGGAATTCAGAAAATGAAGACTTCAGTTAAGTAACTATAGACAAGTCATTTACACTCTCTTTAGGCCTCAGATTACTCATGAGTAATCTTCTTTTCCATGGATGACATTTAGATTCCTTTTCATGTGCTCTTATTCTAAGACACACTAGCAATACCGTTTCTGCTCATTAGTAAACACTAGCAAAATTGATTTGGACCACTGTATCTCATATTAAGTTATATCCAACTTAATTTCCCCATATCTATAGGTTAAAAGAAATGTAACCCTTACTTATAGATATTATTCACTCATGAAAACTTGGCAGGAACTCCAAGTTCATGTCACTATTCTGTCAAACACAAATCCTTCAGTATATATTTAAAATGGTAAACTATCCCCTGCTGGCATTCCCATCCCCTCCCCTGTTTCATTCCCCCCTCATCATTTATCACAATCTTGCACACAGTATATTTCATTTTTTTTCTCTATCTTCCTATATCTCCCCATGAAGAATGTAAGTTTTATCAAGACAGGGATGTTTATGTTCGGTTTACTGCTATATCCCTAGAACCTGGAGTGGGATCTGAAAAAATAACTCAAAAACTATTTGATTGGGTGAATAGACATCATTTAAGATCCCTTACTAATTGCCCTGCCCTAAACCATAGCTTATCTGATATTACTACCAACTCAGCTTTTCCAATTAATTGGGATTTCTGAACCTCATCCCCTGCCCTAGACCTATTCATTTCTCCCTCTCTGTCCTTGCTTTTCATATCATCCACCCATAGTTTCATTCCGTTGCACATTTGATTGCCTATGTGATCCAAGTCATGTGCTCAGTGCTGGGTAGCAGAGGCAAATAAGACTGACAGATCCCTTATCCTCTTTAACAATCCTTATCTGTTCAAGGATTACTTGGAGGCCAGCTACTCCCTCCTCTCTTGACTTCTCTCACTGCCGTCTCTGACCTTATCGTCCTCCTTTTGAATGTTATATATTTCTCATACCCTAGAGAAGAGGTTGATTGAGTGCTTGTAATAGTGAGTTAATAAAAGCAGGGAGTGAATGAAGCTCACTTTCAACAAGATGATACCTATATCACTTTAGAGTTGCTTTTGATCCCTGGAACAGATGCAGTGTTTTGAATGATAATGGAAATTCCAGTTCCATAAGTCCTGACTGTGTGGGGCCTAAAATGGTTTTCTGAATCTCCCCAATTTCCTGTATTTTCTGTACCCTGTGGTGATCTCAGGGTGCTTCTTTGCATCCTGAAAGAGCCTCATGAATCCATCATCTTTAGCTTCAAGGTTATTATTACCTACTGCTTCACCTAAATTGGAGACTAAGCCCCCAAGTGACAGAGTCTGGAAGTAAAACCCTGCCAAGCCCAAGCTGTCTTTTCCTTATGCCAAGGCTTTGGGAGCACTTAATGCCTCCATCACAGAATTTTCCACATTGTGCTCTGTGGTTTTCTAGAGCTCTGAAAGTTAACTGGGGTTTGGCAAAAAGAGGGTCCCATGGCCAAACAAGTTTGGGAATTCCACACTCTATTTCTTTCACTTGGGGGTACAGGGTAAGTCATAAGAATATTTGTGTATTTATAAACATTTAACTTCATTAAACTCAGTTGCTATGATTTGAATGTATACCCCAAAAGTTCATGGGTTGGTAACTTAATCCCCAGATTCATATGTTGATGGTATTTGGAGATGAGGACTTCGGGAGGTAATTAGAATTATGTGAAGATGACTGAGTTAGTAGCTTTATAAGAAGAGAAAGAGAGATCCAAGCTAGCAAGTTTGCTGTCTAACCATGTGATGCCCTCCACCCTGTTAGGATGCAGCCCAAGATATGCAGATTGAATGTCGGTGGTATGCTCTTGGACTCCCTAGCCTCCAGAACCATGAGCCAAATAAACTTTTATTCTTCATAAGTTTCCCAGGCTCTTGTATTTCGTTATAGCAAAAGAAAATAGATTAAGACACCAGTTGGTTTTTCCCAGCCTAATCCAACCACAGGACCCTTTTATACTAGACTATCACCAATGTCTCGAAGTTTATTACTTCTCAGGAGAAAACCGTTCAGCAGATTCTTTTTCATAGCAACAAATGGCTTTGTGAGACTGAGAGAAGGGAAGATGTGCATACCTCTCCCTGAAAGCAGTTCTGGGGGGTGGTCAATAATTGAGGGAGAATGTAGTTTAATGGAACAAATATTCGCCTTCAGGTCAGAATAGTGTGACATAGTCCTAGCTCTGTCCCATAACTCACTGCATATTGTTGGGCAAATCACTTTACCTTTGAGCCTCAGTCTGGTCTCCTGGGAAGTTGATGTGTTTTCGGATATAACCACACCCCATTCTTTGAAACTGCTGACCAGTTTAGGGAGTTCGTGTTTAACTTTGGTTTAAAAAATTATCTGGGGCTGGGGTATAGCTTAGTGGTAGAGCAATGCCTAAATGTACAAGTCCCTGGGTTCAATCTGCAGCACTACAAATAGAAAGAAAAAAAAAGAAAAGAAAAAGTGCTCTTCTATGTGGATTTTTGTGCCTATAATTTTAAAGTCCTCTTTGAGAAGGTTGGTTGCTTTAGCTCTGTTGATGGACGTATCTGTTCTTCAGACATGAAGCTAGAGGATCTCAAAGCCCAAAGTCAAAACAGTACTTTTGAATGAACACAGGAAACAAATTATATCTGGGATATACTTATGTTAGCCTGAATAGTAGAATAATACCCACAGGAGTTGTAAGGAGTCTTACTTAGAGTGCAGGAAGAAACAGGTCTGTTATAAACAAGGAATAAAAAAAATTGATTAATTGGCTTATTTTTCTGAGAACTGAATTTCCAAAGATAGAGATTGACGCTATAAAGTTGTAACTGCAAAATGATGTAGCTCAGCACTACTTTATATTCTAAAATAACAGAAGACAGTTAGGTTATAGTCCTTTCTGGGGAGGATAATTATAATTATCTTGGAGGAAGTCTTTCTGAAAAAGATGAGTTCACAAATCTGTTCTCTGAAGGGAAGAAATTCTATGACTTAATGTAGACTTGCAAATATGCTCTAGGGGGAATTAAGTTGCACTTAATGTTTTTCTTGCCCCTAAAATATAAGACTGCTGAATTAACAGCAGCAATTAAAAACATTTACAGGGGCTGGGGATGTGGCTCAAGCAGTAGTGCGCTCGCCTGGTATGCATGTGGCCCGGGTTCGATCCTCAGCACCACATACAAACAAAGATGTTGTGTCCGCCGAAAACTAAAAAAAAAAAAAAAAAAATCTCTCTCTCTCTCTCTCTCTCTTAAAAAAAAATTTACAAACTGGATAAAACCAGCATCTGTACATTGAAATAACTAACATAAATTGTAATCGCTGTTTGCTTGGAATTTGATGCAAACATTGATGACAATAAGTCAGATTTTGTTGCCACTATAGGTCAAGTAACTTACTTTAATCACCTCTAAGTAACTGCTAAAGTGCTGTAATCAATTCAATGTGATATTTGCTAAGGGAGTGTTGCCTGCCATCTGGTTACTAAAACTGTATTTTTGCTACTTCATAGATGCACATGACCCAGTAGCACTGAGATGGAAGGAGCTGATAGGAGCCCATGGATCGATTCCAAAGCAATCTGAGAGTTAAAGCCATTTGTTTGTTTTCAACACAAAGTGTTCTCCACATAAGAAAGCAATGAGTCGAACTTATCTCTTTCCTGTCCTGATACCTTTAAAAACATCCATCATAATAGGGTGTAAAGGAGCTTACAATATTAAGGGAACCTTAGGGACCTTGAAGAAGAATGGCACAATTGGTGTGCTGCCTGCCCTGGGTCCTACTTGGTTCTGGGGCCAGAAGCCCTATTCTTGTGGTCCCTTCAGAAGAACGAGTAGGTGGACAACATGTTGGAAGTCCCTTATGGAGAATAGTGGGAGAAGTTCCCAGAGCAATCTTTTCATCAGGCCCTGGTAAACAGAGTGCCCCACCAACCCAAAGGCAGAATTAGCACCAACTACAGTGCCTGACACATAGCAGAACTCAATAAATTTTTATTAAATAAAGCCATCTGGGAAGTTTGTGACTGATTATATAAAGGGCTGCTAGATGTGTGCTTTGGTGTTTGTAGCCATTGTAATATGTACTCTGGGTGTATGACACCTGGTCTGCTTTCTCAACCTTCCTATTATTGACATGTTGAGGTAGATAATTCTTTGTTGGGTGTAGAGGAAGGAATGCTGTCTTACACATTGTTAGCAGCCTCCCTGGCTCCCAACCACTTGAAGCCAGTAATGTCCTCCCTCCCAAATGTTTCTAGACATTGCCAAGTGTCCTAATATCCATGGATGGAGGTGACATTACCCCTAGTCAAGAACCACTTACTTATTCTGAATATTCATGATATGTTTCAGAATTAGAATGATAATCCTCTCTCTTCTCTTTAATCTGTTTTCATCCAGTTTTCTCTGAATGTTTTCACATATATGGCAGCATCTAGGTATCCCCTTAGGAAAGGAACATATTAGAGAGAAAATATTCCATGCAACAATTGGACCAGGAGCTAAAGAGACTGTTTTGCACAATGTGAATGAGCTGGTCTTGAACCCAGGGTAGACCCAACTCCCTAAGCTGGAACAGATGTTGTCTGTAAACCCCAAAGGAACCTTGCATCTTAAACTATCTTCATTTGTTTGCTACGAACTCTTGGAATCTTAACAGTAAAACTCCACTGTCACACAGAAGTATCCTTCTGGGCAACAGATTTTTTTTTTCCTCTGTTGGCTTTGTTTTTATTTATTTCCTATTTATGTTAACAGTATCAGGAAAGTACCAGTGTGGGCTCCAGGAACAGGCTGTCTTGGTAACTCCTTCCCCCTTCAGTAACACATGTAATTCTGCCAACTGAAGAAACCATTAGCCTTTTAGATCTCTAAAGCAGAGCATGTGCCTACTCTTTCTTAAAATGAAAAAAAAAAATAGAATCTTCGAATTCTGTCTTAAACACAGCCAGTGGGCAACCTGCTTGGAAATGACTACACATCCATATCCAAGGATGGGAAATAATTTATGACAAATAAAGCTCATGAAAAATTCTAATTTCATTCATGTTGCTACAAGTATAGCTTCATGCTTTAAAAAAAATGTGGGCTGGTAACATTTTTCTACCTTACTTTACTTACAGTGTAGAGTTAAACAGGTGCCCTTACCTCTCCTCCAGTGCATGGGAAGGGATTGGAGTATCTAGAGGTGCAGCTAGCTCCCTTCTTGACAACATCATCTTCCAGGCCAAACGTAGCTGAGCAGTTAGTGGCAAAGTACTTGTAAGGCTTCCATGTCTTTCCAAAGTCCTGGGACCGTTCCAGCACCATGGCTGCAGGCCTGGGGGACTTGAACACCATAATTAGGTGAGTGAAGTAGAATTCAGCTTCCAGGTCTAACTGGATCTTTTCTCTGTGCACATTCTCTGCAGACTGCCACCACGTGCGGGGGAACCTGAAGGACGAGTCTGCCATGGCAGATGGCAGATGAGCCAGGTGAGGGTGGGCAGCATTGCACTTGTCACATTTGGGCTGCCTGCAAGTGAGATCTGCATTCTCGCTGTAAAAGCAGTACAGTTCAGTGGCATTCTGACCGCAGGTGGTGTCTGCCCAGAGTTTTCTCCCTAAGGCCAAATTCCCCATCCGAGGGTTGCAGGCTTTTTCACAGCGGGAACTGGCTCCAGCTACTCCACTCAGTCCTGAGGAGGGGAAAGCACATGTCATTAGGAAAGCTCTTCTGTCTACCTGGCTCCACAGCCACAGCCAAGGTATCCCCAAAGAACTTGACACTTTCTCTAATGGGCTGATTTGATCATGAACATAGGTCTGTACACATACACATTTGTGTATCCAAGTGTTTGATTTTTATGTTCAGTTATAAAATTCACATAAGAGAAAATTTCACATAGAGTGAGGGAAAATGCAAACACTGGGATGAAGAATATTGGCCTAATATTTTTGAGAACTTTGTGTCATAAATATTCTATATTTTTGAAATATAATTTTTTAAAGTCATGACTGAAATTATAGCCCCCAAACCCATTCTTTCAAGATCACCTAGTCTTTCAAATATAATTTGAGTCCTTAGCAATTACCTAACATGTTTATTATAAAAGTGCATTTAGGGGCTGGGGTTGTGGCTCAGAGCTAGAGTACTTGCTTAGCATGCGTGGGACACTGGGTTGAATCCTCAGCACCACATAAAAATAAAAAAAGATAGTGTGTTCACCTATAACTAAAAAATAAATGTTTAAATAAAAGGAGTGCATTTAGGAGGAAATGCAGAATTCTACTTTCTTTATATTTTTAAGCCAATGAAAAGATAAATTCCCTAGGAAAAGCAATATGCGATATTTAATAAACATGTAATAATACAATAGGACTTCACTGAGGGAGGCAAAGCCAGAAACCACTGGATGGCAAATGTGCAAAATCCATTTCTAATACTAAGTAAATATAACCATGAAAAAAACCCTCCAAACTGCCAAATGACAGGAAAGCTTATTTTACATGTTCTCTGCCTCTTGAGTGCCTCTACCTATGACAGGTTACATAGCAGTTACCTGTTTGCTTAACAAGAGAATGTTTACACTCTGGCAGCCACTAACACATCTTTAACTATTGACTGTGAACTAAAACACCTTCTTAAAGAAACACACTCTTCCCCCCAAAGGTCCAAGAGACCTTAATGTTTCAAAATTACTTAAAATGATAAACATTATCCACTTATTAACATCCAGACTACAAATCATAATCCTTTAATTTGCATCTGTCATTTTAATTATGAATACTTTTAAGCAAAATCACCTATTTTAAAAGCTAAAACAGAGAGGAAAAGAAGGAAAAAGAAACCAAACCCCAAATTCTGGCTAATTGAACGTTTCTGCTTAAAAGGGAGCACTTCTGAACTGTTATCACTGTGGTATTGAAGAGAGCCAAATGACAGCTTTGGCTGAAAAGGAGATGGAGATGTTTCAAAGCTGATTGACAATCATCAGCCCCATGTAGTCTTGCAACCAAAATAAAGGGCTTCCTTAGGCATTATTTTCTAAATGTCAAATTAAAGTGTACACTATGCCTGGCTCTATTTGCCATTGTTCTGATTAGCTAAAGCAACAGTTACTTGTGGCCAGAATCACACAAACACATGGTGTGCTATGACTCACCTGTAAAGCATTTCGGGGGAAAATCATATACTGCCTGTACAAGTATTTTTTACTTGAAACACTTGCCTTGTGATATTTATTTACAACCTCTTGAATGCTTGCATGTTTTTGCCATAACATGGTTTGAAAAGGGAAAATCTTGTTGAAGTTCACTTTTTGGTTGGAGGAGCATATGTTAGTGCACATAAGGGGGTATAAGCAAGAAAAATTAAAGAAAGAACAGACCTTTAACAGTTCCTGGGGCGTGCTAAATAATTTGTAAATGCCCTACATTAATAAGTCTAGAAAAGATTTGATAATAAATAATAATAATCAGTGAATAAAATACTTGGAGATTACTAAAAAAGTGACTCTCCAAGTACACCGGGGATGCTTCTCTGACTGACTGCTTTAGGGGTGTGGACTCTAAAGCCTGCATTTTATCAGGTCCCAGAGGTTCTGGGAGGAGAGTGGAAGGAGCTAAGGGAAGAGATGCGTGCGATCCATCAGTGCTCTTCTATAGCCTACACTCCTCTTTCTGGAGCAAGCGAGGTTCGCCTGCAAGCCTGGATGGCTGAGGGTCCCTCACTTTCTTTCCTCTTTACCCGCACAGCTAGCTGCATTTATGCCTAACTGGAAACAAGGTGACCCGCACGAGGGAGGGACAGGAGCAGAAGGGGCTCCCGAATTTAGAAACAGCGAGTTGGGAACGGGTGGCCTAGGGCAGTCCAAGAAAGCCAGGACAGGAGTGGGAGGGAGAGGGCATCTGACGACGCCTCTGCCGGTTGTCCAGTTACCGAGACAGGGAGCAGACCCGCCTCCGACCTCCCGCAGAGCCTCGGCCAGGGTACCAATTCCCCAGGGGCGGCCAGCCAGCTCCGTGCAATCACCAGGGTGATCACCACCTATCGTCCTAACCCGGAGTCCCACTGCGTTCCAGTCACTGTCCCCGGGGAGAGGGCACTCACCCCCGCCCCAGGTGGCCCTACCTGGTTCCCTAGTCACCTGCGCTAGGTCGGGGACGTTGGTGATCGCTCTCAACTAGAGACACGCCCCGGCCCACGCGCGCCCAGGGTCGCTGGGCCACCGTTCCTCATCACTCCTCAGGCCATGAAGTGCCGGGGGATGGCGAGCTGGGTCCTTTGTTCCCTCACAAAGTGGAGAAACAGTTTTTTAACAAACCAAATCGAGAAAGAAACCCAGGTCGCAGTATCTCTAGTAGGACGCACCCAGGATATCGGGTTATCCCAGGGCAAGTGTATCTCGGTTGCAAAAAATATCAATGGTATTTGAAACTGCGGGGCCCCGGGGAAAGGAGGCGGAACATGGCCACTCATTTCATCCTCAGGAGCGGAGCTCTGAGCTCCCAGCCCAGCCCCCTGCACCCCTGAGTTTCGAGCTGGGGAATAGAAGGAACGAGGGAAGGGGGGTGGGGGCCCTGCAGCGTCACCACCCACCTGCGGCCACCGCGGAGCAGCCCCAGAGCAGCAGCAGCCGCGCGCAGCTCCCCATGGCCGGGAGCAGCCGGGAGTAGCCGGGCTGGGCGGGTGCGGGAGGGAGCCGAGACCTCCCGGCTGTGGGATGAAGCCGCAACCGTCCTCAGGAGAACCCGGGGCTCTTTATTTCTTCCTCCTCCTGGGGCGCTAGGCTCGGTCAGTGGGCACCCGTGGCGCGGAGCCGGGGGCCGGGGCCGCGCCGGGCGGTGGGGTGACCCTGGCGCACCGGCCTGGCGGGGCCCGGGCACCTCGGGGGCGGCGGGAACGCGGGGACCATAGCCGGCCTGGCCGCGCTGCCCGGCCGAGCGGTCCTGAGGGCTTCTCCGCCGCTAGCCTGGGGCTCGGCGCCCGAAGCCGCCGCTGAACTTTGCGAGACCTTTCACTTCCCGGCCGTCCCTGCCGCCGCTGCCGCCTCCTGGGCGTCCTCCTCGGCTTTTACCACCTCCTCTGGTTGCCGCGCCTCGGTCCCGTCCTTCTCCATGGGCAGTTCCATGGGATGCATTTTTATTGCACCGACACCGCGGCGCTCCGGTGCCAGCCCTCCTCCCCTCGCACCTCCACCCCTTCCTCCCGCCCGCCCCCCGTGCTTGACAGCCCGGGCGGTGCAGCCCGCGCGGCCGGGTCGCCGCGTCGCCGGCCGGGGAGGGGTCCACCGCGCCCCGACCAGCCACCCCCGCGGCCGTCTGGTCCCGCCCGCCTCAGCCAGGCGCGCGCCCTCCCCTTGGTCCCCAGCTGCCCTGGCGCCCCTCCCGGCGCGCGCCCGGCATCTCCCTGCGTGACCCCCCTGGTGTCCTCCAGCACCCACAGGCCTCCCCTGGGAAGCAATCTCCCACCTTCTCCCGGAACATTCCTGAGAGCAGTTGACTCCCTCTTGATCAGGTCAGGGCATGCCGAGGGGCTTAAAAAACCGCGAAACAGGCTAGCGCCTACTTTTCACGTCCCCCAGCAAAACAAGCCCTCCCTCTTCTTTCTGCCAACCCTTCTTCGCGAGTCCCACGACCCGGGTTCGGAACCCCCAATTCAGACCCGGGTACTGGCACCGAGATCGCACCACTAAGTAGCATTCGCTGCTTCTCTGCCGCCTTTTGGGGATGGGGGCGCTTCTGGGCTAAACACTCTGTCTATGGGTCTGAGGGTGTAGCCAGGTGTAAATGGGGTTCTTTAATCATACTCAGGGTGCTGCAAGAAAAGGGTCAGGGGATTAGTTAGTGAACTGTTGAAGAACATCTTTCTCATAATTACAAAGAATTCTTTGGTCCTTCCACGCACTCTCACTCTATAGAGTATGGTGTGCTGTGCAACAATAATGTTATGAAATAACTCATGGGCAAAAATTTAGTAGTAACCACAAGCAGCTAATTAGGATAGATAGGATTGCTCAGGGCTGGTGTTTATGGAAGGAGATTAAATAGCACTGGAGTCTGGGACTTTTGCAAGTTCTGTGAAAATGTAATTCTGCTTACATATTCAGGGAAATTGGCAAAAGTTAAGACAAATGCAATTTTGTATTGCAGCGTTCGGTTTGTGCTTTTGAATATTTTCCAGAAAATTAAGTACTTTACAGATACCATTCAGTTATTGTGTGTATTGCAAGTGGGAATAATTCAGCACTTGGGGCACATGTAGATATTATTTATAATGACCCCAATCCAGTTCCTCAGGGGGGAGATAAACCTATTATATAATGTTATATATAAGAAGTTTATCTCTTCCAGGAGGAACTGGATTGAGGTCAAAATAATCCACTTGGGAAATATTAAAAGTTATTCTTTTGGTTGACATTAGGAAGTGGCAAACCAGTGTGTCACAGCAACACATATGACATTTTCCATTTAGAAAACAAATCCTTTTTTTTTTTTAAACTATTGGGGGACTTTCTTCATATCATATAGACAGGCTCCTAATGACAAGTCATTAAAGCACCTCTCCAACTGTACTTTTTATTGAAATTGTTAACAGCCTAAGACTCAGCACAATATTAACCTAATTGCCAAGGGAAATAAAAGCAGAGAAAATATTTATTTAATTCTGGGTCTACTATGTTTAGGCACAACTATTCCATTTCTTATTATAAATTTCAGAAACATTAACTACCTGCAACGATCCTGCATAGATAATATACTTCCTTGATTGCTCTATAACTGGTTCTTGTTTATTTTAACAAGACAATACACTCCTTAATGGTAGGACAGTCTCTTGTATTTAGTCTATACAAAACATTTTCTTATATTCATTATTCTTTTTCGGGGAATGGTACTGGGGATTGAACTCAGGGCCTTGCACATGTTAGGCAAGCACTTTACCACTGAGCTACATCCCCAGTCCATATTCATATTCTTAACAGAAAATACCTACCAGATATATAGTACATGTTTGTTAAATTTTTGGTTTTGGTATTAGGAATTGAACCAGAGACACTACCAGTGAGCTGCATTTCCAACCCTTTTTATTTTTTAATTTGCTCAGGCTTGCTTCAAACTTTGGATCCTCCTGCCTCAGCTTTCCAATTCACTGGGATTACAGGTAGGAACCATGACACCCAGCTCCTTAAATGTTTTTGACTGAGTTATGTATTGCTATATAATAAGAACAGAGACTAAGAAGAAAATCAGTGAAATGAGAATGATTCCCCATATTTGAAAGGAATCTGTTCATTCTACACCAATACTTTATATATAAACCATCTCAGAAGGAAAAAGAATCAGCATTCTAATCAGTTTCATTTGCTTATACAGCCTAATTTGTTACAAACTATACTTTCATTTTGAAGATTCTATTAAAGTAAGCTTAGGTAAATCTTGTTTAATGGTAAACATATCATTGACTATGATTGTGTGTTTTTTTAATTTCAATAAAGGATTAAGAATTTTTAATAGTATGAATTAGTAGGAAGTTTAGCAAACTTATAAAACTTCAATAACAAGTTTTCAGAAACCATATAATTGGCAAAATTAAATCTAGAACATTCTTGATAACTTGGAAGAAGCCTGAAAAGGACTTTAATAATTAAAATAGTAAAAAGTCCATGTACCAAAGAACATACCCATAGGAGAGCTCTTCAGGGTCTCATTTAAATTACTCGTGTGTGTGTGTGTGTGTGTGTGTGTGTGTGTGTGTGTGTGTTGCTGCTGGGGATTGAACCCAGGGCCGCACACAAGCTAGGCAAGCCCTCTGCCACTGAGCTACTCCCCAAGTTTGAATCCCCAGCCCCTGTTCATGCTATTTTAATGTTTGGTTATGATGTTTTCCTAGACCATAGCATAGTAGAAATGTTGAAATGAAGCAGGATTCTATTTAAATTTCAGACAGTCTAGTAATAAGGAGGATGGGGAAACTATGAAAAGCAGACACACGGACAAAACAAAATCAGTAACAACAACAAAACCCCCAAACTCACAGCAGCCTAAGGCCTTATAGTACAAAGGCAAAGCACCAGAAGGCAATAAAGGCATCACTTTTTTACAACTTAGTACAATAACTAAGGTCTCTAATAAATCATAGAGTATTCAGAATCATACATGACCTTGAGCCCATTGTCTATGTGTTAATAATCTGCAACTATGCAGAATAAGTCCAATTTCTCATCTGAGAGATATTCAAAGATCTGAAGCCAAATTTATTACTCCTCTAACAATCCCCCTCCAAGTATTTGTTTTATTGCCCATCTGACATGATTTCCAAACCTTTCACCATCCTAATCACCCCTTTTTAGGTATACACCAATTTACTTTAATCTATACACCTAAAATTTAATTCCATATTTGTCTGATCAGTAGAGAATAAACATAACTAATAGTTCTCTTAACTTAGATCTAGGGCTTTTATTTCTGTAGCCTAAAACTGCATCAGCAGCTTTGTGATGATGGTTGATACCAAGTTTGAAGTCAACTAAGATACCTTTCACATATACCAGTGTCTTACAGCATCATTAATAAATAGCTAAGTATATTCTGTATAACCAGAGGAGATTTTATTAGAATACATTGCATGTGGTTAGCATTCAATACACACTAATTAAAAGAATAAATCAACAAATTCAAATTGCTGAATTTAAAAAATTGTTTAAAACTTTGAAAGAACCTTTAGTCCTTAGTGGAATAAGTATCTATTTTCTGAAAAAAAAATTAACTTCTATGAAAAATTTAACTCTTAAATAGCATTGCACACATGTGGCATTACTCTACTTTCCAAGGAAAGGAAGGACTTTAAAAATAGTGATATTTTTAGTATACCTAGTATCCGTCCTCCGTGGAACTATAAACATTATCTCATTTATCCTTGTAGCATCAGTGTGTGGGAGGGAACAGGAATAGTTGTGCCCATTTACACAAAGAGAAAGTAATAAGGAAGATGTAAGTGCCAGACTTAGGTCATACATACCTAAATACATATTAAATATACACTGGAGATTGGACTTGGGTTTGCCGATAAAAATAAAAAAAACAACCATTGTTTATCCATCACCATCAATTTTCTACCTGGCCTATGCCCTTTGAATGCCCTTTAAGAACATCATCTTGGGAATTTCCTTAAGCTTTAATCTAAGCCTCCTGCCAATGGCACTGTTTCTTATTTCACGTACTTCCTGGCTACAGCTGCTCATTCCTAGGAAGGGAGTGAGGCCTTTGAAAATATATGTGCTCTTGCAGGAAGGTAACCAGTACTTTAAAAAAAAAAAATGCACGCATGCTGTCTCATGTTCAAATTAATTATATGGAGCCTAGAAAATTTAAACAAACAACAGTTCTGCTGTTTTTACAGAGATAGCTACTATTGACAGCCTTATATATACACACATTGAAAACAAATTTCCTCTAAATGACTGTTGCTAAAACTTTCTACGCATGTTGCTTTTTCTGATATTGATTAAAAGATTCTCTGAGACAAATTACTACTTTTCTTAATGTAGGGAAATAGAGAAAAGAAATAATCAACAAAGGTCTCATAAGAATGAAGGAATAGTGAACAGTATGGGGTTATTCCTTTTATTTGTAGCTTTTGTATAATAGTGTAGTGGCTAAGAGCATGAATTATGGGGTGTGACTCCCCAGGTTTGAATCCTGGCTGTGTGGCTTACTAGCTATGTGACTGTGGGTAAGTTACTTAACCCTCTCTGTACATCCTTTCCACATTGGCATTATGGAAATAATAGCAGTGCCTAATTCATAAGATTATCATAAATATAAAATGAGCCAATATTTATGATGTGCTTAGACAAGCCCAAGACACACAAGAAGCACTTTAGTTTGCTAATACAAAAAACATAGTAAAATATAAGTCGATCATGTACATATACTCTCTTTTGACCCACCCTGAAATTCCATCTTCAATTTACACATGGATAGATCTTCAGTAGCCAGAAGCCAAGTGGTAACCCAGGCTTAATTTTGAATGCTGCTTTCTATCTCTGAAGGGCATTCCAAAGGCGATGAAAATGTGTATGAAGCAGCAAGTCTTCTCTATCGGAGAAAGGAGGAGGGAGACAGGAATTAGCTTTGAATGAGCCACTCTGATTGGTTAATCATCATGGTTAAGGTGGGTGTCACTCCCATGATGAGGAAACTGAAGCTCTGAGAAGATGACTGACTGAGCCAGGGTCACACAGCTAAGGAAACAGACAAGTCCAGATTTGAACTCCGGGCGTCTGACTGTACACAACATGTTCTTTCCACTTCCTCTTTGGTGCAACCAGAGAAGCAGTGAAGAGGGAGGGTCCTTATTGGTGAAAGCATGGCCTCATTGGTGAAAGCATGCACAGAATGTTTTCCACCTTAACATTCAGTTTAGCCCACAGAGCCCATGTTTAGCCCCTATCTTGTTCATGCTCACATCTCACTCTTGGGCTTTGTGGCTCTCCATCCAGCAGTCTTCAGCAGCTCTACCTAGACATCTCAAATTCATCACTGAACTAAATTCAATCTATCTCAAGTTCAAAATTAAACTCATCATCCCCCTCCCCCACCACATACAACACGTTTCTCTTTCTGTATTCTCTCTTAGTGCAATGTCACAACAGTTCATCTCCAACAAAAGCTCCAAGGAATGTAGATTATTTTACAAATATTTACCATGAATATTATTATTTTATCTAATTTGTAATTCCACAATAAAAATATTAGCATAGGAAAAGATGCAGGATGTTAGTCGAACTCCTTTTCTGACACTAGAAAATTGATGTCTATTGAGATTCTACATTTAAATTTATTTCATAGACCCCTACCTAGTCAGATTATATATCTAGTTGCTATTAGTGAGCGAGTTGTGATTGCAGATTTAGCGTCCTCTTTGCCTTGATCAACACAAAAAGGATATCCTGCCCAAACTTCTGTAGAACACTTATGTTCAGTGAGATATACTATGTGTTCTAGGGAAAAAGAATTTGGTAGTCCATTAATTTTAATATTAGGTTAAGCCAAGTTAAATAGACTTTCTTAGAATTTTTGTGAATCTACGGGAGCTATAGTCTCATATCGTGTTTGATAGGATTGCACTCAATAGCATTAACAGAAACCCAATTCATTGGCTTAGCCAAACTGAGATTAACTTTCCTCACATAACAAGGAGTCGGGAGTTATACAGTGCAATGCAGTGCAGCTGTTCAAGTAACTCAGCAGGGTTTGTGTGGTTTTCTATCTCATGGCCATAAGATAGCTGCTCCAACTCTAGGACTTGTATTCCTGTTCTAGGCAAGAGAGAGGGAAAAAGAGAGAAGGAAAAAAAGTATATGCCAATAGAGTCTTTAGAAACTTTATTAGCAGCTTCACCCACTTACTAATATCTAATTGTCCAGAACTGGTTTAGATGGGCTCTCCAAACCACAAGAAAATCTGGGGAGCTAGGTATTTCACTTGGGCACTTTGTCACCCTTAACCTAGTCAGGATTCTATTAGGAAGAGGGGGAGGTTGGATATCAGGAAGACAACTAGCTATATATGTCATCAAAAGTTAGCAATTTCACTAACATATTTGGCCCAAGTATCTATTAACATATTCCACGGATCTTCTCCATTTGCTGATGGAATTCATTCTGCTTAATTTGGCATCCAAACTTTCTATCATATATTAGGCTCCTTGCCATCCACACTGAACTTCCTGCAGTCTCTGAGATAGACAATCTCCTCTTCTCTCCTTCTGGCTGATTCTGGCAGTCTTGGAAATTCAGTTCTGACAATAACTGTTATGACAACTTTCTTTCTTACCCTTTCTTCTGACAACAGGGTTAGTTGACCCTCTGCCCTCCTATGGAACACTGTGCATGAATTTTATTATTCTCAGTTTTACTTCTTTTTTCTGATATGCTAAAGTGGGAAAAAATAGGAAGCAAAATTGCATATATGCTCTAATTGTAAGAGTGAAAAGGTGCATATGAAAAAGGTACAGAAAGAAATATATCAAATATTAGAAATAACTTTTTTTTCTGGCTTCTGAACTTTCAGAAATACCATGTAATTGTTATGATTACATATTAATTTTAAAAACTGTAACAGCTTAGGGCAGAATATTTTAAAAACATAAAGCAGTGCATGAAAAGTGGCATATAAAGTAGGTCATCGGCAGCACAGGAAACATTGTGGACCCAGGAGGTCACAAGAGCTACAAGAAGGATGTGGACTTGAGCTGGGCCTATCAGTTGGGTAGGGGTAGTTGGATTTTGTGGTGTGTATAGGCCAGCTTTGCTGGTTAGGCTCACGTAAAGACTCAGGTGTGAATATACCAAGTGCTTCCAGGAGAATGGGAGGGGAGACTATTAGAGGAGGAATCATGGAGATCAGCCCAGATGGGAAAGAAAAAAGAGAGTAGGGCCAAACAGTTAATATACTGGTGAGACAGGCTATTTTGTATTGAGAAGTAACACAACTATAGCTGTCATTATCCAGAGATGTCACATAATAGATTTTAAAAGAGGATCTAGGAGGGGGCTTAAGGTCTTGTCTATGAGGACACCTGAGTCTACACCAAGATGATGATAGGGAAAATGGAAAGGAAGAGAGGACTGAAGGGAAAAAAAAGGAATTGATTGGCCTCTGCTCTGTGACTGATCATGGAACCAGCAGAAGGCTGGGAAGAAATTAAAAATGATTTGGAGCTGGCGCAGTGGCACACACCTGTAATCCCAGCAGCTCTGGAGGCTGAGGCAGGAGAACTATGGGTTCAAAGCCAGCCTCTGCAAAAGTGAGTCACTAAGAAACACAGTTAGACCCTGTCTCTAAATAAAATACAAAAGGACTCTGATTGAGTGCCTCTGAATCAATCCCCAGTTCTAAAAAAAAAAAAAAAAAAAAAAAAAAATGGTGGCTCTTCCTCTGGCTAGTTGGAAAAAAAAATCATAATCTCTTTTTCAAGAATAGGAAAATCAGGAACTTTGCTGGTTTGGGAGGTGAGATGATTCCATTTTGGACTAGCTGGCTTAGAGAGGAGGGTAGGTCAGGCATGGCCAGTACACAGGTACCCTGACCTCACAGAGAAGTCAAGTGTCCAGACTCTGAGTAGAAACCATTGACATAAAAAGACAGTCGAAATAATAGCAGAAATAAAATCTCCAAGAGGAGAGGCAGACATTTACATAAATATTTGTAGTCAGTATCATAATTTTACCTAACTTATAACTTCATGATAAAATATCAGTCAGTATAGGAAAAGACTTTAGAAGTTAGTCCAACCTCCTTTTCTGACATGAGAAAACTGAAGTCCCTTGAGATTCTACATTTAAAACTTAGTATTCCATGGACTCTAGCCTAGTCAAGGTTATTTAGTTAGGGTTAATAACTGCACTGGGATTGCAGATTTAACCTTCTCTATGTCTAGTACTCTTATGTAAACAATTGAAAGCACAAAGGTTCTACAAATTTTTCCTGCCTTTTTAGCTAAAAATCAAAGAAAATATATTGTCCAAAAGTTAGAAAACCAGGTTTAAAAATCTCCCAATCTTTTAGAACAGAAATTTGATTAAAAAAAAATCTCTATAGGCAGAATTTCAAGATATATGCTTTAGTACAGTATGCTCAAGCTGTTAATAAAGCTAGATGTACTTATAGCTTGGTGTTACCTCTGGGTCTTAATTACCCTGAATATTTTCCAATCCTAAATTTGTGCTGTAGTTTCAAAAACAAACCCCTTGTATTTTAAATCTCACAGGATTATAATGCAATTTAGGGGGCAAGTGTATGACAGTTTGTTTCAACCGTAATTTCATTATAATGGAGCTCATTATATAAAGGGATTGTTTTAGTTGACTTTTTACCACTGTGACCAAAATACCTGACAAGAATAGCTTGGAGGAGGAAAAGTTTATTTTAGGTTCACAATTTCAGAGGTTCAGTCAATGGTCAGCCGACTCTTTTTCTCTGGACCTGGGGTGAGGCAGAACAACATGATAGAAAGGCATGGTGGAGGAAAGCTGCTCAGCTCATGGTAGCCAGTGGAGGGAGGGAGGGAGGAAGGGAGGCAAGGGGGAAAGGGGCCAAAGACAAAATATAATCCCAAAGGGCATACCCCTAGTGACCTACTTTCTCTAGCAATGTCCTACCTGCCTACAGTTACTACCCAGTAGTCCATTCAAGTTATATGTCTATCAAATGGATTAATCTACTAATGAAGTGATAGCTAAAAGCCCCACTCTTGAAATCTCCTGCAGTGGATATCATGTTTTCAAAACATGAGCTTTTGAGGGGACATTCTAGATCTAAACCAAAACAGGGATTCAGTTCCCAGAAACATCCGAAGAACTTCACTAAGCAGTATCCAAATATTAACACCATCCTCAGGGCTCAAGTAATGGCTTCCAGTGTTAATGAGTTCTGAAAATGTATAGATGAGTTGTAAAAGACATTGAAAGGCTATAGGCACCCAAGATTAAAATAAAAATAAGTTCCTTTGTGTTTCTGCACACTTTAGAATAACATCTCATATGTCTACTTAGACTTTCTCCACTTAAAAGCTATTTGCTTACACAAATATTCCTTACTAAATTTGAAGAATTGAAAGCCTAAAGCCAAAGTTAATACAAAAAATATTTATATTACTCTTAAGTTAAAGCATTTTTGCACTCATGAAGTTAGTTTGTATAAACATAACTATGGAAGATTCCTTCATCATAAAAAGAACACATCATTTTCCCACTTTCAGCTCTACTTCTGAAATGTTTGAACGAATACAAGCTTTACTGCCAGCAGGAAAGATGGAATCTTTTTAAAAAATGATAATCAGCATCTTGTCAGGGCTATGCAGAGCTGGAAGGTATTAACAGCTTCCAGAAGGTTCTCTGAGAGTGCTGCCTGCTCAGTATATGAAGTCCCCAGTATTCCAGACAACGTAGAAGACTGGCTTCAGGACAGATAACACCAGTAGGAATGATTTCTGGAAGAAACTGATTCTCAATTTGGAACTCTTTACTGTGAGAGGTTGGTGGCCAGCAACTTGAGTGACATTGACCTAATGGCACTACAGCCAGGGTTTTAGCCAAGAGACAAATGGAATTCTTGTGCTGTACCCAAACCTTCCAAAAACAGAGTCTGCAATCTGTGACCACAAGATAGGCCCCAAATGGCAGCTGAAGTTCAATTCAGAGGGCACCTTCCCTCAGCCTCCACTAAGGGTCCTTGCCTCTGTTCTGTAAAGTTCTCTGTGGGGGTGTGTGGGGGGGTGATCTTTGCTCTTGTCCTAAGGAATAATAATGGTGTTTAGGGCTGGGATGTAGCTCAGTGGCAAAGCGTCTGCCTTGCATTCGCAAAGCCCTGGGTTCGACCCCCAGTTCCAAAAAAAAAAAAAAAAGACAAAAAAATGGTGTTTAACAAATATTTGAAATAAAGACCACACACAGAGTTTTTAAAAAAAGGTGGGGGGGATGAATTATTGTTAGAATGCATGGTATTTCTCTAAAGGGCAGAACCCTGGTCAAATTCAAATTTAGTAAGGAATATTTATGTAATATTCCTTATCGTTTAGATCTATATTAACCCTTTAAAAATAATATTAAATTTTATTCTGAAAATAATCTTGACATAGCAGGGTATATTTTAGTCTACTAATGACCCTATAGGAATTTTGCCCTGTGGCCTACCATATTCTCTGGCCTCCTACTCACCCAACTGGGCAAAGGAGGTACAAATTACTATCTTTTATTCTGGAAAAAAAAATCAAGACCTGCAGACTTAAGGTAATGAGTAGCTAAAGTCAGTGACTTTGAATTCTTTCTTCATTCTCACTGGTATTACCTTGGGTATGACACTTTTAAATACACAAAGAGAGCAAAATGTACTTATAGTTTCCCAGTGAGATATATATATATATACATATATATATATATATATATATATATATATATATATATATATATATATATATGCCCCTTTGTGGACATAAAATACTACCCTGCAATCAGTATTTTTATAAATGCCTTGAATTTGCATATTATTCAAAGGATTAAATAAATAGCATCTTAAGTAGAAATAAACCCTGAAAATCTGGATGGACTTGTCTTTCTGTGCTTATTCTCCTTTATAATTCTTTGTTGTTGTTGTTGTTGTTGTTGTTGTTGTTGTTTTGATACTGAGGATTGACCCTAGGGGTGCTTACCTACTGAGCTACATCCCCAGCTTTTTTTTTTTTTTAATTTTAAGACAGGTTTTGCTAAGTTCCTTAGGACCTTGCTAAGTTGCTGAGTCTGGCTTTGAACTTGTGATCCTCCTGCCTCAGCCTCCTGAGTCCCTAGGATTATAGGTGTGTTCCACCGTGCCCAGTATGTACTTACTCTTGATAAAACATTTTTTCCCTATTATAACCAATAACAATAGCTGGCATTTACTGGGAGCCTACTGTATGGCAGGTCCTGTAGTAACCACTCTACATACATGATCACCTTCAGGGAGAGACTTTCAGTCATCATCTTCATTTTACAAATGAGAATGGGGATTCACACAACTAGTTAAGCAGCAGAGCTGAAGCTATAACCCAAACCATTGCACTCTAAAGCCCATGAGCGAAACACTATTTTGTCACCATTGGTTTTGGGAAATACAGAAAAGCAAAAATACAGAAAATAAGAAGGGCACATCCATAATCAGAAGAAACCAGTTTTAATTTTGGTGTATTTTCTTCTGATTCTATATATACCCATAAAATTTTTGTTCTATACACTGTTTACTTGCTAAATTATTATAAATTCTCTCAAGACATCAATTTTAATGACCATCTTATTATTCTAATGAGTAGATATATCCTGTTTTACCTAATACCACATTGATTTGCATGGGCAATTTTTAGTATTCTAAATAATACTTTTATAGCTATTTCTGTGAATTAAATATTTTCTTATTCTGGGATTATTTCTTTATAACCCATTAAAATGGAAATACCAGAAAAAGAAAGGTACATTGGGCCACATTGCCAAATTAGTTTCCAAGAAGTTTGTATCCATTGGTACAACCACCACTAATAGATGGTGGTTTTACCTCATCCATATCAGCATTAGATGTTATACTTTAAAAATATAAATTTCCTAATTCAATATGTGAAAAGTGGCATTTTATTTGCATTTCTTTGATTGGATTATACTTGAGCCTAAACATTTCCTCTATGTTTGCTAATCAGTTTTATTTCTTTATCTTTTGCTAACTTCTTAAGTTGTAATTTCCAAACTTCCTAACAAGATTAGATTTTTATTCTTTTCTAATATATACATTTAATACTATCAATTGCCCTCTAAGATCTGCTTTTGCACTGTTTCAATTTTTTAATATTTATTTTTTAGTTGTAGTTGGACACAATACCTTTATTTTTATGTGGTGCAGAGGATCGAACCCAGGGCCTCTCACATGCTAGACCAGTGCTCTACCGCTGAGCCACAACCCCAGCCCTCAAAATGTTTTTATATTGCTCTTGAGAGTTCTTCCTTGGCCCAAGAGTTAAAGACACATTATTTTGCATGTTAATTTGCAGATAACTGAAGATACTCCAGCTATCTTTGATTTATTTCTAGTTTAATTCCATGTGGTCTGAGAATAAACTTTGTAGGATTTCTGTTCCTTTAAATGCATTAACATATGTTTTATGTCTCAGCATATGGTCTATCTCATAAATTTCACGTGAGTTTGAGAAGAATATGTATTGTGCTATTGTGGAATGAATTATCCTGTAAATGTCAACTGAATAAAATTGATTTTACAACTGGATATTTAATGTCTAACATTTGGATTTTGTTAGTTCATTCAGGTGATCTATAGCTTTACTATTTTCACCCTTTTCAAATGGCATGTACTTCTAGAAACTAGTGAGCAACAGAAAAGTTAATAAAAAAAAAACTTAATTATACTAAAAGTGAATATTGTAGGAAACAGACTGTCATGCATACTTTTCATGAAATTTTTAGTTTGCGTCTCTCATATCTCTCTAACAATGAAGAGGATGTGTGAGAGGAAAAGCAGGGTAAGGGGGTGAGTCAGAAACATGAAGAAAATCCTGAAAGGCAACACCAATCACGTCATTAGTCTGAGAGTTTTTCCATATCCTATACAATGCTTTTGTGACTACTGAAAAAAATATTTATTGACCAAGGACATTATCTTTATCTGTGTTTTGGGGAATTCATAGTTTATAATGCAAAAGTAATAATATAATGCTTAAAAGAGTGTATATTTTCTTTTGCTTTGAATTGGTTCTCTTTTCAGTATAAAATAATGGAAACTCAATGATGATATAGAGTTGGAAAGGTAACTATAGTACAGAAATTTTGGCTGATTACATAGTGTTAGGAGTTTGAAGAGCTGCTTCAAAAGCAATCAGACTATTTGGAAAAACTTTTTCATAGAAAATGTGTCCTTCCTTTAAAATGTAAACACTGAGCAAATCTTAGAAGCAAACATTGACTGCACACTCATATCAAGTCAGTTGTTATAAGTACTTTAGTTATAACAATGCAAAAACGTGAAGCATAGGTTTACTTTTTAACTTCAGCCCTGTTCAAAGATCACTTATTGGCCTCTGAAGGAACAGGTGGCATGCCTGTTATAGTTTAACAAGTGGCCTTTGGGTGAGGTATAGTCATTCAGATACCTCTGGATGCTTTGGATGCTCTCATGTGTGGCAGTATGCACTTGCTAAAACATTCTCCTCTCTAGATCTAAAAACCTAATGTCTATACCCATATTAGGTACTGGGCAGGTATTCCAGACTTTCCTTCTGAGTCATGGATGAAAAATGCCATCTTGCAACAGAGATAGCAGTCCCTTTGCCAAGAAATCACATTCTTAATGTTCTAATGTGGATGTAAATATTCCAGTTCTTGGTAAATAAGATAGCTTTTCTGTTTGCAATATTTATCTGAGTATTCATCCTTTTGAGTTTGCAGGGACTTTTTTTTTCCATCAGAGGTACTGTTAACTATGCCATGTCCCCCACAGAATTTCAGATTCACCTCAAAAACCTCAAGTCCATTCCACTTATTTACATCTGTTGGGCTGGGTTGAATTGGAATTGTATTACATTTATAGTTAATTTGAGAAATATTTACATATTTAGAGAATTGAATTTATATTTTTATAAATGTGATTTAATTCCTCAGGTATATAGGTAATCTTTAAAACATTGCAATAGAGTTTTATATTTTTCTTCATAAAAAAAATCTTGCCAATCTTTCATTAGATTTATTCCTAGACATCTTTTCTGTTGTATTTATGAGTGACATCCTTATAACTCTTTGCTGTTGGGTTATTAAAATATAGTTGATTTTTGTATACTGTTATTATCCAGCAAATTTACTAAGTTCTTAGTTCTAATCATATAAAGTTTCTTGGATTTTTCCAAGAAAACAACCAATGTGTAAATAGGTGCAATTTGTTTCTTCTTTTTCAATCATTATAATTTTTATTTTTCTTTTCTTATTACATTGGCTACACCATTTAGTGCATTTTGAAAAGTCACAATATTGGAAAATCAATGATTTCCCTTATTGTCTTGTGAGGTAAGCAATGTATTTAAAGCCATGCTTGTTGATTGATTTTTTTTTTAACCCAGAATTAGGTTTTTCTGTACCAAGAAAATCTAAGGTATCTCATCTGTCATTCATTACCTTAAATCTCTTCTCACATCTTTATTTTTTCTACTACTCATTTTGCTCATTGTACACTTCTCTTCTTTCACATTTACTTTCCTCTTTTCTAATAGTGTATTCTTGTAGAATTGAATATTTATTGTAAAATTTCCTACTGAGTAATTGTTCTTCCAAACAGTACTGTTTCCAGTACTTTCAAATATGTAGGTTGCCTTTCTGTACAACACCAGGGATACTATTCTCATTACTGTTTTGTGTGTGGCATCCCCTGGAATTGTGCAGTATATAACCTACAAGTCTAGATACATAGCCCTGACTATGTCTCTCACTTTTCTGTCATTTTACAGAATGTAGGGTTTCTCTCAGGCAAGGAATGATAATTTGTGAATGCCTGAATCCAAAAGCAAACCTAAAATGTGTTTGAAAAACAGTTTATTTTCATAGCTGCAATCAGACAAATATTATGCCTGGGAGGTAAATTGTTATAATACAATTTTAGTCGGCAAACTCCTGTTCCAAATCAGTATTGATTCTATGTTTTTTGGTTTAATTTTATGTAATTAATTGTCACTTCTGTTTATAGAAAGACAATTGGGGTGAAGTTAAAAAATTGATAAATATAGGAGAAAATCATTGGGGGAAAGAATAAATGTTAAAAACAGTACAATTTTGCAATTCTCATTAGTAGTACTAATAATATTTTTTTAGGAGATAATGGTAAGGCATTAATGATAATAATAATGATGATGATGATATTATACCCATAAAGCCTAGCTGTTTGGTTTAGTTCAAGTGTAAGCTACATTATGGCTTATACGCTGCCATAAAAACCTCTTTAAAAAGAAAGAGCATAACATAGCATAGCTGCTACTTTCTCACTAATAAATGTCACTCTTAATGACATAAGTCAGACTTACATGACACTAGACTCTTTTGTTATAACTCTTTTTTTAATTTGTTTTAATTAGTTATACATGACAGTACAATGATCTTGACATATCATACATTTGAATCAGATGGTGTTATAACTCTTTAAAGTCTCATCCCATGCCCATGTAAAGTCAAAATTAATTTTATCTGACTGAAACTATATAGCTTTCTTTAGAAAAGCAGGCCTTAAGATATATCCTAAAAGGGTCAAAGACTATAGCCAATTCATCTTCGCAGCTGTACATCCAAAGCCTTAAGTTACATATATGTTATACTTATGTGGAATGTTTCACTCACTCATTGGAATAATATGTCCAATGTACAAAGTAAATGCTTACCACTAGTTTGCAGTATCAGAACAAGACACTGGATGGAGAGAGCCAAAAGAGGAGTATAAATCAACCACGACCCTGATAAAAAAAGGATAAAGTTTGTATGTTCTGATGTTTGCAAGTAATAATGCTAGCAAAGGAGGTAAACAAGAGGCAAAAAATAAAGACCATAGATTATAAGATAAAGTTAAGAATAGTCAAGAGTTGGCTAGGCATGGTAGTGGATGGGTAATCCCAGCGAATCAGGAGGCTGAGGCAGGAGAATTGCAAGTTCAAAATGAGTTTCAGCAACTTATCAAGGCCCTAAGCAACTTAGTTGAAACCCTGCCTCTAAATAAAATACAATTTAAAAATTTTTTTTAAAGGCCGGGGATGTGACCCAGTGGTTAAGTGACCCTGGTTTCAATCTCCTGGTATCCAAAAAAATAGTTTTCAAGAGTTGGAAAGCAACTTAACTTAAAAAAAAAAAAAATCAAAAGGCTACGCTGGCAATACTTAAGGTATATGAAGCTTGCTGCTATGACAAAGTGACCAAGGGTCACAGCTGTGATTAATTCATCTTTCTATCACTGGTGCCAGGCACAGATGAGAACTTATTAAAAATAAGTTCTCAATAAATACTTGTTCTAAGTGGAAGAAGAATGATCAATTAGATAGCTATGTGGCCTAATTTAAAAAATCCCAATTCACTGGCAATCATATGTGGTTAAAGAAAATCTGTTTTGAGTTGTTTTTGTGGGTGTGGTTCACAGACAGCATTGGTGACACATCAGGAAAGATGGCAAGCAGACAGAGAGTGAGTGGTGCACAAAGTGACCTCATCATAACAGCATGGGTGGGCCTGATAGGTCAGTTCTCATGCAAGAACATTAGTTCTAGAAAGTTCTATGACTGAGAAAAAGCCAAGAGCAGTTGAACAGACTTCATGATTAAACAAATAAAAATTATCAGATAGGTAAGGAAAAATGTCAAATGAGGTCAGGAGGGAACTTTTTTTAGGTACTTCTGCCTCTTTCATTCCCTCTGTCAGTTAGCTTCCTCTTCCTACTGTCCTGGCTTACCCTCTTCCACTCCTACCTCAAAAACAAACAAGGGAGGGAGGTTTCCCTATAATCCATTCAGAGCATTGTCTTTGGAAGTTAAGTAACTTGCACAAGATCAACTAAGAAGAAACCATGGTGGTCTGAATGATTGTGCCTCCAAAATTCATACTTTCAAACCTAACCGCTAAGGTCACACACACTAATATGAGGTGAGGCCTTTGGGAGTCGATTGGATCACCACATGTGTGGGAATGGTGTCTTATAAAAGGACCTCAGGTTGCCTGTTTTCCCTTACACCCACTCTCCGGCCATGTGAGGACACTGCAAAAAGGCACCATCTTGGAAGGAGAGAGCAATTTCTCACCAGACCTCGAATCTGCCAGTGCCTTGATCTTGAAACCCAGCCTCCAGAACTGTGAGATATAAATTTATAAATTACCTGGTCTAAGGTGTTTCGTGATAGCAGGAAGCAACTAAGACACAGGCAGAGACAGGATTTGAAAAAATTAGGCTCATAATCTTTATACTAAACTAGATTGGGCATTAGTGACATGCCAGCAGAAAGCAAAATGCCTTTAAAGTTTTCTTTTTTATTCTATCATCAAACCACAATTATCCTCCAACTCAGTCCTAGATTAAAATTGCAACCTTGCTTACAAAAAAAGAAGGAACCTAGATGTGTAAAGCAAGAAAACTGAAGAGCTAGAAATTTCCAGTAATAAAGAATAGAGGTGAGAGGGGACAACGTAAGAGTGTTAGATCGCATTTAACCTCATTCACAAGATAGGAATAGTAATAATAGGTATCATATCAGGTAAGATTAAATAGCTTTAATTAAAGCACTTAGAATAGTGGTTGGCACATTTAATAAAAGTTAATTATTATTTATCTTTTTTTCTCCCTACCAGGTGCAGTGGAGTTTTTTCTTCTTTTTTTCAGTCCCTGTAGTCTGATAATGTGATTTCTAGAAGGTATTCACTTTTTTTCCTAAGGGTTGAGGTGCAGCTCAGTGGTAGAGTGCTTGCCTAGCAATGTATGAGGTCCTGTATTTGATCCCTAGCACTTCATGAAAAAAATTATATGCAACTTATTTGGCGATTCCCTGTTGTGATAGAATGTCAACCTGCCACAGCTTGCTATTTTAACTAGCCATTTTTAACGCTTTAAGAAAAATGAGTTGCAAGCATATTGATTGTGATGCAAAAGCAAAATAGAGAAATGGTTAACAGCCTAGATTCTGGCATCTGAATAGAATCCTACTCAGTAGTAGTGACTTTGGACGAATCATCTATGCCTCACCAACAAATTGAAAGAGTAATGATATCTATCTTATAGATTTGTTATGAGGATTACATGAGTCATTTCCATGTAAAGTTCTAGGAATAGTGCCTTACACATAGTTCTAGGAATAGTGCCTTACATACAAAACTTACATGAGTTTTCATCTTCTCTACTTTTCCCATGTAAAAATAATTATCATGTAATTTCCCATGTAAAAAAATACATATTTTGCCAGTTGATTTTTTACAGATTAATTACAAAAATGTTCATAGAGAAAACTTTAATTCCCCACTCTAAATGTCTCAAATTTATTTAACACATGATAGAAATTCAAGCCTTTCTACTTTGAATTTATTGCAGTTATTGCTTTAATTCTATTATAATGCTGAGATACTTCAGAGTCACTGCTTTTCATTGCCCTGGCCTATCTCTTTCCCCCAAATCAAGATTAGGCTTAAATTTCAATGTTCTTATAATTTAGTAACAAATTTCCCAAGTAAAAAAAGTAAACTAGTAGATTATACCAAATGTGATACATAGAATGTTTTTTATCTTTGTATACAGACACTACTAAGCATCATAAATCATAGGGCTTAAAGATTTTAAAAGTAAATGTATATTTTTTAATCTTTCTGCTTAACTACCATTTATGAAGTATTGAAATTAATAACAGGCTCAAATTAAGCACTTGAAAAACGTTAATGACTCATTCCTTTTTAATGCTGCTTAATTTGTAGGCTTCCTGTGTGAATTAGCTAAGAGATACAGCAATTTAAAAAATAATGACTAAAACCTTTTCTATTTCCTGCTTAAATTTCCTTTTAAAGGAAAGTATTTTTAAAAAAAATATTTTATAGGAAGGAAACCAGGGAATTAGAATTCTCTCAGGCATATCTTCTAGAGCTAACCATTTCTGAAGATACCCACTCTGTTCTCTAGGCCTTGAAGAAATCATGGAGTTGATCCTTGGCCACATGCATATGATCTGCAGGGAAGGTGATGTAGACATCAAGGGGAAAAGATTGTTGTTCAGATAGGAAGCTCCACGTTACCATGGCAAATCGGAGGTTTGCAATGTTACCCAGCATGCTGTTGGCATTGCTGTAAACAAAAAATTAAGGGCAAGATTTTTGCCAAGAGAATCAATGTGCATATTGATCATACTGAACATGCTGAGAGCCAAGACAGTTTCTTGAAATATGTGAAGGAAAATCATCAGAAAAAGAAGGAAGCCAAGGAGAGGGTACTTGGGTTTAATTGAAGTGCTGGCCTCCTCCACCCAGAGAAGCACACTTTGTGAGGACCAGTGGACAAGACCCTGAGCTGCTGAAATCTATTTCCCCTGAATTTATGGCATAACAGGATCGAAGAGAAAGGAAAAAGAAAGAAAGAAGGAAGGAAGGAAGAGAAAAGAAAAGAAAGGCCTATGAATTATATTTAAAAAAAAAAAGAAAGGATGGGCCTATATAGATTTACATAAGAACAACATCAAAAAAGCAATGAAATGCATTCTATGTTGTGATGTGATAATCTCTTGTTGCATCTTCCATTCTTATCCCAACGTCTGGCATGGCACATGTACCTGCACACCTGGTGGAAATGGCATTTGGGTAGCACATCAGTGATAATAGCACCTTGGGGAATACAATAAAGAGTGTCTGCCATTTGGGTCACTTCCAGGAAAATTTCAGAGGCATGATAGAAAAAAGAACTAAAACTACAAAGGCATTTAAAAAAAATTAGCCTGTAAACCAAAGTGATCAGCTTCTTTAGTTGTAACTATGGAAAAAATTAAACTCACATTGCTAAGGTTGTCGATAAGACCTTCTTTAACTCAGCTATATCTTCTCAGCAAACAATATTTTCTAACTTTTTACACAGAAATTTAAAACTATTTGTTTACAATCAACTGACTGCCCCAAATGTGAGACCCACTCTGCCTCCATTCTGTGATTTATAAGGAATCAGCTTTAACACTCTTCTCAGAGCGTAGGTTGAAAAAGGCATTTACTTTCCACCTCAGAGTAATTTTTAAACCACATCAATAATTTTTCATGTGCAGCTGTTTTTTATCCACAAATTATTGCTCTGGGCATTTTTACTTTAACAAACATTTCAGAAGAGAAGGAATGAAGGGGAACCAGCTAATCTACAAATGTTTCACCTACAGTAGATCAGGCCAAAAAAAAAAAAAAAAAAAAAAAGTGTGTGTGTGAGGGGATATAAACCAAAACTTCTTTAGAAATAGGAACTGCTTAGTAATCATCTAAATGTTGAATGTATATTCTGCTTTACTTGCATTTAATGATCACTGAAAAGCTGATTGCTAATTTCATTTTTCCCATGCCACTCATTCATTAAATAGCTACTTATATGCTGGTAAATATACATGAAGCATTAAGCTGTTCTCAAGAGGCTTATAGTTTGATCTGGCAGACAATAATTTGCACATAAAATAAAAGTAATAAAGCACTCCAGAGTCAGTGTGCCCAGGAATAAAGATGATGGACAGAGATGATGATGAGATTTGAATAGGCTAAAGATGGGCAGTAAAGAACTTTCACAAAGGCACATGAAGATTCAAATATGGATGTTTAGGACTCATCAGGTAGCCAGGTTTTATGAGAGCAAGGGGGGGTAAAAGAATTTGGAAGGGAGCCTGAAGGTCTTCTGGGCCTATCTTTCTGAATATGCAAAAATCTCATATCACTGGACACAAACCATTTAACATCTACAGTCATATAATTTTTTGTTTGTTTTTTAGCTTTACATCACACCATGTTCCAGGTACTGACCTAAAAACAACATGGACACAGGTGGTCCTCATAATAACTCTGTGACAGAAATACTATCTTTATCCCCATTTTACATATGAGGAAGTAAGGCAAGGAGAGGATAGTGATTTGCCTCAGGTCATGGAGCTGGTAACCGACCAAGCCACGATCTTCATGTAGATGATTGGCAGCTGAATTCACACTCTGACCAGGTAGGCACAGTGGTTCACCCTGGTGAACTCAGATGGTTAGAAATGAAATTAGAAATCTTCTAAAATTTTTCTTTTCAGCATTATTTGTGATGTAGATTTGCCTCACATTCAGATTTCAAGTAGTGAATGCTGTGGAACTTTAAGGACTTGAGTGTAAAAGTGAGTTAAAATTGTCATAAAGTGCAGCTATTTAGGACTTGTTTAATAGTAAAACCAATGATGTCTATTTTTTTCATTCTATAAAAATATATAATTAGAATACAATTTGAAAAATTTAGTGATTCTGTGTATAACAATAAATATACTCAATCTATTCACTTGGGTAAGCCTTTAAACAACTCAGTGGCTCAGGATACTGTAAAATATATGCAGACTAGGGGACTGCTTTAGAGAATTTTCTCCATGAATTTTAAGAATGTTTGTAATTCAGAATTCCTCTTGGCATTCTTTAAAAGTCACGATGCTTCTTGTTGAGTGGGGACCGCAAGTGCTGCAATAAGCCCCTTATTACAGAGCCATGTTCCGATATTCCTAAATGTTGGATCTGCTTATTCATTCACTCAGTCAGTGCTGGCCAAGCACCTTGTTTTAGGCACTGGAGATTCTGTGGAAAATAAGACAGTCCAGGTTTCTTCTGTCACAACACTTACATTATTTGGGGATGGTGATTGGGTTGGGGTGAGATTTAATCAGAAGCAGTATAATGTGTTTTCTGTTTTGCTAAAAAAAAAAAAAATGAAGAAGAAGAAAAGAAGGGCTGGAGATGTGGCTCAAGTGGTAGCGCGCTCGCCTGGCATGTGTGTGGCCTGGGTTCAATCCTCAGCACCACATACAAACAAAGATGTTGTGTCTGCCGAAAACTAAAGAATAAATAATAAAATTCTCTCTCTCTCTCTCTCTCTCTCTCTCTCTCTCTCTCTCTCTCTCTCTAAAAAAAAAAAAAAGAAAAGGAAAGGAAAGAAAGAAATTGCCATATTGGATTCCCACCTGCTCCCAATTACTTCTACTATGTTTTCTAAAAAGGAGAAGATTGCAATCAATGAAAAGAAGATGTAACTTGGCCCAGAAAGAAAACCCACTGATCCAAGAAGTACTTTAAAAAAGTGGAGCCAGTCTTCTGTAGCACCCAGGTCTAATGTTATCTACCAACCATCCTCACTGAACTTCTCCCCTGCAGGTTGATTCTAAACTTTAAAAAAAATGCTAATTAATCTTTACAATGTCAAGAATGATGACAAAATGAAAACTTGAATTTGGCATATGTTGTTAACATAAACCCATGAATTCTTGTATCCAGAAATTGGCAGAATGATCAAACATGATTAAAAGGTCTCAGGTGTAGGCCTAGAAATACAAGCTTGTGGCTTTAGCCTTCCATGACTCACACGGGAAATGACTTCTTCCAGAGAAAAGGGTGTCATTTATCAAACACTTGCAATAATAGTTTTTAGAGAGAAAAGTCAGGTGACTCCAAGTTTTAAAACCAGAGAGGACATGTTAAATTGATACACAAAAATTTACAAATTTTATTGTATAAATGGTCATGTAGTTGATTGTGAAAATATAAATTTTTCTCATAGGGCTGAAATGTTCACATCGTCATTGGCTTATTTTACCATGACCTAGCACGTACAGAAAAATTGTATAATAGAAGAATAAACCCTGGTTGTATCATTCTCATGGCATTAATGTGATGTCCAGTGAGTAAAATGATACTTTAAAAAAAAACTGATCCATGGGCTGGGGATGTGGCTCAAGCGGTAGCGTGCTCGCCTGGCATGCGCGCGGCCCGGGTTCGATCCTCAGCACCACATGCCAACAAAGATGTTGTGTCCGCCGAAAAACTAAAGAATAAATATTTTTTAAAAATTCTCTCTCTCTCTCTCGCTCTCTCTCTCTTTAAAAAAAAAACTGAGCCAATTTATCTGTCATAACTGCGGCCTAAGTAGTTTAAATAAAAGCATAGTCATGAAAAAGAAGAGTCCTAGTTGTTACTCAACACCTGATTTTGGTAGATTGATAAAGTGGCTGACAGAACTGAGCATCCTTGGAAAGAGGTCTTTAATAAAGACTCTGGAGCAAAGAAGTTAAACAAGTTTTAAGTTTCTTTGATTTTGAGAATCTTTACACTATGTGGTAGTGCAAGTTTATTCACTTTCTTGCTTTCTGGTACTCGAAATTGAACCCAGGGATGCTCTGCCACTGAGCTACATCTCCAGCCCTTTTTATTTTTTATTTTGAGACATGGACTTGCCAAGTTACCCAGGTTGGTGTTGAACTTGTGATCCTCCTGCCTCAGCCTCCTAAATTGCTAGGATTACAGGCACACACCACTGCATCTAGCAAATTATATTAACTTCTATTCATAAAATCAAGTAGTTCCAACCAGTTTGGGCTAAGGATTATTTTTGTAATACTTACGGTGCAAGAAAATTAGTAATAAAATTATAAGGTTGTCCTTTTCCATTAAGAGGTATAACATGAGGGGCTGGGGTTGTAACCCAGTGGCAGAGCACTTGCCTAACATATGTGAGGCACTGGGTTCAATTCTTGGCACCATATATAAATAAATAAAATAAAGGTCCATTGACAACTAAAAAAAATTTTTTTAAATGAGGTATAAAATGAACCTGACCAAATTTTCATACGTACATCCCAACATCGAGTATATCCACAAGACACTAAAAAAAAAAAAAAAAAACAAACTATAAATAAAGAAAGATTTAGTAGATGGAGGTGAGTAGCTAGAGGGATTAAAGGGAGGGGGAAAGTGCTAGGAACTGAATTAGAGCAAATAATATTCCATGCATTTGTGATTATGTCAAAATGTACCCTAATGTTATATATAACTAGAAAGAATCAATAGAAGGAGGAGGGGGAGAAGAAGGAGAAGGAAGAGGAGGAGGAGGAAGAGGAGGAGGAGGAGGAGGAGGAGGAGGAGGAGGAGGAGGAGGAGGAGGAGGAGGAGGAGGAAGAAATGAAAACAGTTGGTCAAAATTCAGGCACTAGGAATTATTTTTAATTTGTGGAGCCATTCCTGGGAATTAGTTTACTCCCCAAAGAATAAGCAGCTTCCAAATAAACATTTTCACAAATAAATAATTCCATTTTTTCTTTTGTTAACTACTCTGATAGAAAAATATACATAAATATTCTGGTATCTACAAGCCAAGTATTTCCAAAGTAGTTATTGCCCACGTTTGCTTACTACCTGAATTTTCAGGGTAAGTTTCTATACTGTTCATTTACAATACCTTGTTTTTTCAATCCTCATAACATGTTGAGATCTTTGCAAAAATTCTAATTATTACCAGAGTGTGAAAGCAGAGTTTAAGTAGGCTCAGGAAGACCAGGGATGCAAGCTTAGCAGTGAAACCTTAGCTCAGCATCCCCAAGGGCCTGGGTTTGATCCCAGCACCGTAAAATAAACAATTAAGAAGGCTCAGAGAAGGCCCCTGGCAGGTGATTTTATTGATCTGAGGTAGGGGATCCTTAGCTGGGATCAATGCATGAGCTTAAGGAGGTCAGCAAATCTTCAGAAATTGCATGTATCAACTGTTAATATGTTTATTTGAAAATTTCCTAAGTCCACAGTTTTCATGATCATCACATGTCCTCATCCTCCCCAAAGAGTTACAACTGATTTAAGGAGTCTTTATTTGTCAAATATCCAATGCTCAATTTGCTGAGATACAGCCTTGGATTAAAAGATCTCTTTCCCATTTACCACAGACTGAACTTAGAGGTTAGAGTCATCAGTTTTCTCATGCAGGCCCTTTTGAGGTCTGCTTCAAACACCTAGCTGCCATTCAAAGGAAAAACTGTTCCAAAGTCTCTTGTATCCTTAGGCTGGGGATATAGCTCAGTGTTTGCCCTGGGTTGTTGGATCTCCAGCACCAAAAAAAAAAAAAAAAAAAAAAAAAAAAAAAAAAAAAGGAGAAGGAGAAGAAAAAAGAGGAGGAGGAGGAGGAGGAGGCCTCTTAGTTTTTAATATATTTTGTCCATTCAGTTACCAATATTCTTACAACCTTATTATATGCCATAGATGCTGGGGGGAAAAATGAACCCAAATAGACATATTCCTTGCCTTTCTGGGTGGATATGTAGCAGACAGCACTTTCAGATTTTTCATTCTCTAAATCAACTGGAGAAAGAAGTTGATAAAGCATACCAAATTCATCTCATTTCAACCAGAAAAATCTTCTGCAAATTTAATGCATGAAGTAAAGTGACATCTAGTGTTGGGGAAGTGGCAGTGGAATCTGTGTCATTACAGTGGGTAATTTAACTTATTATTTGCAAATAATGCTCAGCGTTGGTCAGCTACAAGGACAATTCTTTTTTTTAATATTTATTTTTTTAGTTTTAGGTGGACACAATATCTTTATTTTATTTTTATGTGGTGCTGAGAATCGAACCCAGTGCCTCATGCATGCTAGGCGAGCACGCTACCACTTGAGCCACAACCCCAGCCCAATATAGTTTTGACTCACTTTTTAAAAAGTTTAGAGTAATTCTGATGTAACTAGAATTTAAATATCAGCAACATTACTTTCAATTTTTCCAAAATCAAATATTTAAAGCATGTAGAAAATATAGAGAATAAAATAACACTTATGAATCTATCCCTCAACTCTGGAAAATCATAACATTTTGCTTGATTTATCTCAGATATTCAAAAAATACATAATACACACACTTGATGCCCTATGAACTCTTTCCTGATTTCATCTCCATCTTATTTTCCTTGGAAGTAATCTCTAGTTAGTTTATTGTCTCTATGACTATTTTTATATTTTTATTATAGGTTGTATATACATAAAATTTAGAATACTAAGTTTTACATATGATATAAATGTTACCATGCCTTTGCAACTTGCTTTCTCTAGTTCAATATTATGCTTTTGAGATTTAGTAATATTAGTCATCTATTTCTGGTCATTTAACAACTGTATGGTATTAATTCATTAAATAAATGATACCATAATTTATTTATTTTACACATGCTGGACATTTAGGTTGTTTCTATTCTCTTATTCTCATAAGCTACACTACAATGAACCCTCTTATATATAATCTGTTAGGCACATGTTTGAGTTTCTCTAGGAAGTGTTGCCCAGGTATATACTTTAAAAATATCTATAGATATTGAGCATTTGCTATGCAAAATGGTTTTGCCAGTTTACACCCTCACCAGCAGTGTAAGAGTTTTTCTGTGACTCTACATTCTAACCAAGACTTGGTATTGACAAGCTTTTTAATTTGACTGTCTGCCTTGGGTAAAATGTTATCTCTTTGTGGTATTTATTTATATTTATATTTAATATTATTTTATATTTATATTTTTATATAATTATGTAATCATAAATATTTATATTTAATATTATTATTTTATATATTATATATTATATATAAATGTGTGTTATGTATAAATATATTATATATAAATATATATTATTTTACATATATATAAATATGATTACATTATATTATAATTATATTATGTTATATTATTATTTTATATTTTATATTATTATTTATATTTTATTTTTAAAATGTGCTTTTGCTACTCACGTTTCTTCTGCAAATGCCCTATTCCTATCCTGTGTCTACTGCATTGCTGGCCTCTTCCTATGGATTTATTGAGTTCTGAACATATTCTTAATGCAAGTACTTTATAGGTTTGATATGTTGTAAATACAGCTTCCCAGTTATGGCTCAACTTTCACTGTGTTCACGGAATCTTTCCATTTTCAAATTGTCATTTTGTCAACCTTTCTCTGTTTTTAACTTATTTAAGAAGCTTTTCCTTTGCTATACAGAAGTTTTTAAAATTGTTGGCATCCCATTTATTGATTCTTGGTTTTATTTCTTGAGCTTGAGGGGTCTTGTTAAGGAAGTTGGTTCCTGCTCCAATATGGTGGAATGTTGAGCTTTTGTTTTCTTCTAGCAGTTGCAAAGTTTCTGGTCTAATTCCGAAGTCTTTGATCCACTTTGAGTTGACTTTTGTGCGGGGTGAGAGAGGGATATAGTTTCATTCTTTTACATATGAATATCCAGTTTTCCCAACATCATTTGTTAAAAAGGTTATCTTTTCTCCAATATACATTTTTGGCACCTTTGTCACACATTAGATGACTGTAAGTATGGTTTGTCTCTGTGTCTTCTGTTTTGTTCCATTGGTCTTCATGTCTATTTTGATGCCAGTGCCATGCTGTTTGTTACACTATAGCTCTGTTGTGTATTTGAGATCAGGTATCCTAATGCCTCCTGCATCACTCTTCTTGCTCAGGATTGCTATGGCTGTTCTGGGACTCTTATTATTCAATGAATTTGAGGACTTCTTTTTTCTAGTTCTGTGAAGACTGTGTTGGTATTGTCATGGGGATTGCATTAAATCTGTATATTGCTTTTGGTAGTAAAAAACAAAAAAGTCTTTCATCAAGCTTTTTTTCCTTTATATTCTTCTAAAATGCTTAATTTTTATTCTAAATCTAGGCTTCTAAGTAGTTAACTCTTGTGTATCATCTGAGGCAGGATATTTTCTTTTGCATCATGGATAATAATTGTCTTAGCATTATTCATTGAGGAGAAAATTCTTTTCTCATTATTCTCTCTAGTCTTATCACTGCAGTCATTTAAGACATTACTTTTGTAAAATTGCTCTCTGATAGCACTAGCTGACTCCTTAGTTTTCCTCAGGAAAGTCAGGTGTGTCCACTGACCTCCACCTCCAGGCTTCACTACTCACACTCTGAAATCTGTTTGGCCATTTGATCAGGAAACCCCTGCCTGAAAAATTCTGGTCAATATCAGGACCACTCTTCCTAATGTTACCATGTCCCTGGTCATTTGCACTCCATTCTGGATGTGAAGGTAGGGTGACCAACCATTCCAGTTCACCCAGCAATGAGGAGTTTCCCAGATGATGATAAAAAAATACTTTAAGCACCAAAATAACAACAGTCCCTGGCAAACTGAGCTGGGATGGTTGGTCATTTTTGTTTTGACCTCCAGTTTCAACCATGTCCTGGGATGACCTTTTGCTATCTCTGTGCTCACCAGCGATATTACATTGACTTAAATTTGTTGAGTATCTACTGTAAATCAGATGCAGTGTGAAGTATTTTCATATATTTTATCTCAATGGACAATACCTAGCTCTCTAGGTATTTATTTTATAAAAAAGGAGAATTTTATTTGCTTGACGAGGATCACAAAATTAGTGACACAAAAGGATCAAAACCAAACCTCCTGACTACATTTTTTTAAAATTTCTGTCAAATGCGTTATCTTCCCAGTCCCAGGAGAGCACAGCTATAAAGGCATATGTGAGGCTGACACTGTACTAACTGAATTTCTTGGTAGAACCCCATCATGCCTGGCTTCTATCTGTCCTTCAAATATTTTTGGCACAAGATGATATCTGGTACATGAAGTCAGATGTGTATATTGGAAAAAGCACAAATCACAATTCCATTTGGTATATAATAGTATAAACATCTCAAATGTTTCATTAGAATAAAAATTGGGAAAAAGATAAATGTGGACCTGATAGCATGGCATATCATACTTCCATAGCAGACTGCATCCCTCCAGTCAATATTTTACTGCCTGGGTTGTGAAGCCTTTTCATTGGAATGTATCCACTTCATCAGTCTTACCCTTCTTGAGGTTTATTTAAGATATCCTTAATTAACCTTTTGTACATATTCCAAAATTTTTATTTGTAAATTATGAATGCAAAATATTATTTACAGAATATTAGCTCCCCAAATATTGACAGGAATTAATTGGGGATAGGGAGTGGCCCTATTAGTTTGGGAATCAGATTTCTTTATTGTAGAACTTCTCCATCTCTATTTTTGCTCTTGCTTTAGGACTTTCCTGCCTAGGTACAGGGTATAGCATTTTCCACATGTTGTGAATTTTCAAAAATGACCCTGAAACCTTTTCGTTTGTTTCAGATCTTCTTGTCTGCCTTGGAATATGCCTTGGGCAATGTTATTTTCATCTGTAACAGCACAAGACCCTCCAGAGGGCAGCAGATACTCTCTGCCTGTGGTAAATCACTTGCTCATTGACACATCAATGAGGGCCCTGAGGCATGTACCACTATTATTCCAGTCAGGAATATAACATTTCTGGTTCCTCTAGCAGAGCTAGGTATTCAAATTAAGCTGAAGGCGGATAATAAAATAAAGGTCCGCATGAGGTATAATACTAGAAATAAACCAGTTGTGTTTCTGATCACAATTGCATGTATTGTCTTCTGAAATCCAGATCAAGTCTCTGATTTTTTTACTTATCCTCATCCAGATATTAATCAACTGATCAAAAGAAATAAAATGGAGTATTAGAAGAGGCCCTTTCCTGAGGAGCTTGCTCAAAGATTGGGGAGATATTTAAAGATATTAATTGCAAACTAATGTTCATTGCTCTCACTTGTTGTCACTTGTCACTTGTTACTTGGCCATCCACCAAAGTGAAGTGGAAAAATAGATTATGTCTAGGCAAGAAAAAAGCTTATAGAAAATAAGATGGCTCTATAAGGATGAAAAGATCTCCAAGACAGTATCCTCTTATATAGAAAGATATACGTGTGTATACACAGGTGTAGACTTTTCTCATTGAGAATTCCATGACATAGTTGTGAACCTCATTTGGACTGAGTAGAAATTCCTCAGAAACTATTGAAACTACCACTCCCAATCTCCTCCTTTCTCCCTCTTCTTTATAGAAGTTTTAAAAAAATACATACCCAGTTTACTTCTCATCCTCTTCACGGAGAATGCCCTCATAAGCCTGTCTTAAACTTTGTTATTTACTATAACAGCAAGTTTTTATCAAAATTGAATTTTTACTAGGCCCACATAGACTTTACATGCGTGGAGCTTATGCGTTCCTCTCTATAGACCTATTAGTTAAATATTAGTATTGAAGCCTGAATTAAAAGAGGCAATCTGATTAGATAGGTAAATCAGGTCAGATTGGATCAAGGAGGCCATTTTGGGTCTGGGAAGTTGGAGAGAGATTGAAATGCAATGCCTTCAGAGTCCTACCTCCACCCTAATCAAGATAATCTGCCCCTGCTCTAACCTGCTGCTAAGGCAACCTGTCCCAGGGATTGTCCCTACAGAGAGGTGTTAATTATGACCCCTTCCTGCTTGGCCCCTCCAGCGCATCTGCTTCTCACCTTTTGGCCATCCCACCTGAGCATCTCCTGGGCTTAGTCAAGTATGAAGTCAGGAGGAAGGTAAGGGGAAGAGAACACAAGAACAAAGGAAGTCTAGGACAATAAAAAAAAAAAAGGCAGGAGGCTGTCACTTCTTGGGATACCAGGACACTAGCTATGGCCCCCTTCTCCCTACCAGGGAGAGTCTATATGTTACTCCTTTCTCAGTAAACCCTGCTTTATATGCTTGCCTCAGTGTGCTTCTCTAATGTCATACTTCAACATGAAGTGAGGGTGAGGGTGCAGTACTCATCACTGATAACCAGCAGTATCAGTGTCTTCATTTACGATGAGAGCCAGAGAGGCTCAATAACTCATCCGTGGTCACCCAGCTAGTCAGTGATACAGTCAACATTGAAAAACAAGTCCATCTGTCACTAGAGTTCATTCTTACAACCACTAATCTAGATAAGCAATAGTGGAAAGACAGTAAAATTGAAAAATTTAGTACCAACTAATAGCACCTTTCCCCCTACCCCAAATCCTGTACTAGATAATGTGTATGAGGGAGAAAGAAAAACTGATTATATTGTCCTTAAAGACAGTAACTTATACTGCCCTCCCCTTCCATATCAGATGGTCAGAGACTCTTTGGATACTGTAGATGTAAACTATAGGCATAGAAATACTTCATCACTCTTTCCAGTGTAGAGATGACTTGTCTTTCTAAAGGGTCAAGTCTCTGTTCCATCAGAACTTGAGCTCAGAGGGCAGACAGCTAGGTCAGCTTTGCTGTATCCATTGCTCCAGGTCTGTGGCATCAGCAATAATAGCTGCAGAAACAGCTTGTTGTCCATGATTGTCCATGATTAATGTCCTGGAGTTGGAAGGAATTTCTTTTAAACTTGCATACTTTGTTCATTTTCTTATTTTAAAGTCCCTAATTGCATTGCTCACATTGTGGATATAGTGTTTGGTCATTATTTATGTAGAATCATGGGTCACCTTTGTCTTTGGGTGTGTGTGTCTGTGATTTTATAACCAATAGTGTTTAATATTAATACAATTGCAAAAGGACGAGTTACAAAAACACAGAAGCAAAGTGGTCTAGACCTCCTGATCCTTTGTTGTGGTCAGATCTCTAAGGAATTTTGGCCCTCTGGACTTCTGTCCCACATGTGTAATGAGTCTTACTACCACACAGTCTAGTTGGCTAAGGACATTCTCAGTTTATGCTCAAGTTCACTAAGTCTGGTTTGTGAAATATATTTCACAGTTTCTATGTAATTTTGTATAGGGCATTATGTAAAATTGTGGATGTGTAACCGACGTGATTCTGCAATCTGCATTTGGGGTAAAATTGGGAGTTCATAACCCACTTCAATCTAATGTATGAAATATGATATGTCGAGAGCTTTGTAATGTTGTGAACAACTAATAAAAAATATATATATATAAAAAAATAAAAAATAAAAGCCATTAGGCATTTATATTTCACAGTTTCTATAACAATGTGGAGAGTGCTGGTATTGACTCCACAGGAGTTTGGTGAAGATTAAAGAGACCAGGAAGCTGTGGACCTTGTATGAAGGTTAAACCTCTGTTTACCTTTTCTATTGCTTTCAGAGGCCCTTTGTCTCTGGTTTCTGCTTCTGCTCCTTTCTCCTCTATACTGATCCATTTACTTTACTACCTTTGCTTTCTTGTTCTCTAACAATCTTATTTCTATGGAATATCTGATGCCTGTGCCAACTGACTACAGTCTTGTGTCTCTTCTAGCTTTTGCAGATAAGTCTGTGTTTCTGACAGGGGCTGTGGGCAGGTTTGGAGATGATACAATGTGTATAATAGTGTATTTTCCTGGATGTCCTCCCTCTAATATCTTTATTTATAAAGTCTGATAGATCTCCAGATGTTTAAATACTCTAAGTGCCATCAAAATGTAACCTATCTGAGCAATCTTATAATGGCCAAATCTACATGAAGAATAATTCTCACATCAAGAAAGTGTCTTAAGCATTAGAGACAAGGCCTAATAACGTTTTCTATAGAAAAAAGGATCTTTATGCTTCTGACAGATAGTGCCCCTTTGATACATACTTTTTTTGATCATAATTATTTTCTTTCTAATAGTTGGTATGGATTTCTTTGTTTCATTCATATTTTCTGTCCTGACCTTCTCTATGACTTGTGAAAAGTTGAATGAGATGGATTAGTGGGGACTGGTTGTAGAAAAGCTAATCTGTGTACCACAAGAGTCACATTTATAACTCTGGCCTTATAAGCACTGCCTGCCTAGCAAATGAACAAATAAAAACCATGAGTACACGAACATGCAAATTCATAAACACATACATCACACACAAGTGAGCCTTTTCATGCTGTGGTAGAATGGCCCAATGACTTTATCAACCTGACTCTTGATTCTGGTCATGCCAATAGCTGATGCTGATTATAAATATTTTCTAAGGTGAAAATAATCTTTTTGTCTTCAAAGGTGAATATCTCCTGGTTAATTTATTTGTATGGGAGAGCGCCACCATCTCCATTGGGATGGTGGGCTTATCAGTGGAATCATAGTCAGTGAAGTTCTTACCCCCAACTACAGCCTGCCTTCCAAAGAGTAGCCAGATGGCCAATATGAGGTGTGTCTTTCCAAGATGCCCAATTGTCTAATATTTGATTCTGCATTCTCACATTTCTGAGAAATGGTGGGGGGAGATCTTTCACTTGCTCCTGTCCTCATTTACTTCATAATAGCCATCTAGGAGTAATCTGGCCTTTTGTTCTTAGTGTGTCATGAAGATTTAGTGGGTGTTTTGCCTAAGTTGGAGGCTAGTAGGAGAATTAGTATTAGAGTTAAAGCTTAACCATCAAATAGAAGCAAATAACATCATGGAAAGCCCAGCTTTATAGGAGGAATTCCTGGCTTTTTGGGTTAATATAGAGTGTGGAAAGAAAATGGGTTTTGGCCTTTCCATGCAGAATCTAGATCAAATACATCTCATTAATTAATAGCAATGAAGATTAGTCGCATTCATTAAGTTATTGTTCAGTTTATTTATCTATAAATGGAAATGAAGCATTTTTGAGATTGACAGTATATTACATCTTTGAAGCAGTGCTGAACTTCAGCCAAACTGTAAACAACTGACAGTAAAGAGCTAACCCTCAGGCACTTGGCTTCAGTTTTTTTGATAACCCCTGTACTTCTAGCTATCTACCTCCTTGGTTATTTTTAACTATTTGTAGATCCAGCTTAAGGTTGTAAACTTACCTGCTGTCTTTTACAAAAACCCAATAACATGAACAAAAAGGCATTCTAAAGGAATGTTAATGCTAGTTATTAATTTAGGAAAATCAAATTGGTTAATAACATTATTTTCTATTATAAAACTCTTATGGTTGGAATATGTGGTATCCCTCAAAAGCTCATGTGAGACAATGCAAGAAGATTCAGAGGTGAAATGATTAGGAGTTGTAACCTAATTAGTGGATCAATCCACTTAAGTGGAGTAACTGGGTGGTAGCTGTAGACAGGTAGGATGTGGTTGCAGGAGGTTTGTCACCATAGGTGTGTCTTTGGGATTTATTTTCTGTCCTGGGTGAGCAGAGCTTTCTTTCTCTGCTTCCTTTTGCCATGTCTTGAGCTGCTTTCCTCAGCCCATGCCCTTTCACCACGATGTTCTACCTTACCTTGGGCCCGGAGCTATGGAGTCTCAGCCATCTATAGACTCTAACTCTGAAACAATGAGCCAAAATAAACTTTCTCCTCTAATTATTCTTGTCAGATCTGTTGGTCACAGTGGCAAAAAAAGCTGAGTAAATCAAAACACTACCTGGAATATGTACATTATCCAGAATGAAATTCCATTGCATTATAATTTAAAATAATTTCTGAAATAACAATCATTATCCCAACTTCATATTAAAATTTATACTGTATCAAGACCCATCATGTTCATTACCATATTAATTCTATTTTCTAGTTCAGAAAAAGAAGTCAGTTCAGAGAGATTATGACTCACCTGCCATTAAGATGGCATGAGGTTCTTGTTCAGTTGGTTCCCAACTCCATGTTCCTTCATTTATTGACATATTATGTTTCATTAATATTACTTAACTATTTAGAGTAATAATAGATACCTCAAAGAGATTTAGATTTGATCGTTTTGATCTTTTTTTTTTTCCTTCTGTGAAAAGACCTTTCTCCACCCCTAGTAAGTGAAAATCATGTATTAAATTTCATGATCTAGTCCTTTGCTTATAATTCTCCTCAGGTTGCCCCTCTCTACCCCATGAAATATTGTTCACTACTATGTAGAATTGACAAGAAAGCTACAAAAGGAAGTGTCAAGCATAACAATTCTAACAGACTACAAACACAATACAATAACTATATTTTACCCTTATTATTAAAGAAATTCATTCATTCTGGATTGTCATGAGCTAAAATTTTTGTTTAATTCGAGAAGTGAATATTAATTTTCTTCATGTATAATCCTCTGCAGTACCAACATGGAAAGAAGGAATTCTAGGGTAAAAGCTCAGAAGATATTTGGTTTTAATTATACTCTTTCTATATAGAAGAAGAATAAAAATTATTTCATTTTAAAAAATTGATTTATTTATTTTAATTAGGTATATATGACAGCAGAATGCATTTTAATTCATTGTACACAAATGCAGCACAACTTTTTATTTCTCTAGTTGTACACAATGTAGCATTGCACCCTACATGCAGTCATACATGTATCTAAGGTAATAATGTCCATCTCATTCCATCAAATTTCCTACCCCCATAAAACTCCCACCCACCACTCCCTCCCCTTTGCCCAATCAAAGTTCCCCTATTTCTCCCACCCCCATTATGGATCAGCATCCACTTATCAGAAAGAACATTCAGCCTTTGGTTTTTTGGGATTGGCTTACCACTTAGCATGATATTCTCCAATTTCATCCATTTACCTGCAAATGCCATAATTTTAATTCTCTTTTAATGCTGAGTAATATTCCATTGTGTATATACCACAGTTTCTTTAACCATTCATCTATTGAAGGACATTTAGGTTGCTTCCAGAGTTTAGTTATGGTGAATTGAGCTGCTATGAACATTGATGTGGCTGTGTTACTGTAGTATGCTGTTTTTAAGTCCTTTGGGTAAAGACAGAGGAGTGGGATAGCTGGGTCAAATAGTGGTTTAATTCCAGGATTTCCAAGGAATCTCCATTCTGCATTCCAGATTGGTCACACCAATTTGCAGTCCCATCAGCAATATATGAGTGTGATTTTCCCCCCACATCCTCATCAACATTTATGGTTGCCTGCATTTTTTTTTAAATTATAGTATTTTGTATACCTTTATTTATTTAATTTATTTTTTTATGTGGTGTGAGGGTCAAACCCAGTGCCTCACACATGCAAGGCAAGCACTCTACCACTGAACTACAACCCCAGTGCCTGTTGTCTGTATTCTTGATAACTGCCATTCTGACTGGCATGAGATGAAATCTTATAGTAGTTTTGATTTGTATTTCTCTAATTACTAGAGATGTTGAACATTTTTTCATATATTCATTGATTGGATGTATTACCTTCTGAGAAGTGTCTGTTCAGCACCTTAGCGCATTTATTGATTGGGTTGTTTGTTTTTTTTGGTGTTAAGTTTTTTGATTTCTTTATATATTCTGGAGATTAGTGCTCTATCTGACATGTGTGGCAAAAATTTGCTCCCAAAATGTAGACTCTCTGGGATGGATTCAAACTAAAAAGCTTCTTCTCAGCAAAAGAAATAATCAGTAAATTGAATAGAAAACCTACTAATTGGGAACAGATTCTTACCACACACACGTCAGATAGAGCACTAATCTCTAGAATATATAAAGAATTCAAAAATATTAACACTAGAAAACAAATAATCCAATCAATAAGTGGGCCAAGGAACTGAACAGACACTTCTCAGAAGAGGATGTACAATAAATCAACAAATATATGAAAAAATGTTCAACATCTCTAGCAATTAGAGAAATGCAAATCAAAACTACTCAAAGATTTCACCTCACGCTAGTCAGAATGCCAGCTATTAAGAATACAAACAACAATAAGTGTTGGCGAGGATGTAGGGAAAAAGGCACACTCATACATTGCTGGTGGGACTGCAAATTGGTGCAGCCAATATGGAAAGCAGTATGGAGATTCCTTGGAAAACTGGGAATAGAATCACAATTTGACCCAGCTATCCCACTTCGTGGCTTATACCCAAAGAACTTAAAAACAGCATGCTACAGTGATGCAGCCACATCAATGTTTATAGCAGCACAATTCATAATAGCTAAACTGTGGAACCAACCTAGATGCCCTTCAATAGATAAATGGATAAAGAAAATGTGGTATATATGCACAGTGGAATATTATTCAGCATTAAAAGAGAATAAAATCATGGCATCTGCAGGTACATAGATGGAGCTGGAGAATATGATGCTAAGTGAAATTAGCCAATCCCAAAAAAACAAATGCTGAATGATTTCTCTGATTTAAGAAGATGCTGATTCATAATATGCTGGGGGGTGGGGTGGGAGGATTAAATGAACTTTAGATAGGGCAAAGGGGAAAAAGGGAGGGAGGAGTGGAGGAGGGGAGGCAAAAGGGTAGGAAAGATGGCGGAATGAGATGATCATCATTACCCTAAGTACATGTATGAAGACATGAAGGATGTGACTTTGCGTACAAACAGAGATATTAAAAATGTCATATATAACAAATTAAAAATTTTTTAAAAAATTTTAAATGTAGGCTCTCTCTTCATCTCATTGTTTCTTGCTTAGAAGAAGCTGTTTAGTTTCAGTCCATCCCATTTATTAATTCTTAATACAACATGATGAAGATTTAGGCCTACTTTTTTCTCTATTAGGCACAGGGTCTCTGGACTAATTCCTAGTTCCTTGATCCATTTTGAGTTAAGTTTTGTGCATTGTGAGAGATAGGGATTTAGTTTCATTTGCTGCATATTGATTTCCAGTTCTCCCAGCACCATTTGTTGAAGAGGCTATCTTTTCTCCAATGTATGTTTTTGGCACCTTTTTCTAGTATGAGATAACTGTATTTATATGGGTTTGTCTCTGTGTCTTCTATTCTGTACCATTAGTCTACATGTCTAATTTGGTGCCAATACCATGCTGTTTTTGTTACTATAGCTTTGTATAGTTTAAGGTCTGGTACAGTGATGCCAGTTGTTTCACTCTTCTTGCTAAGGACTGCTTTGGCTATTCTGGGTCTCTTATTTTTCCAAATGAATTTCATGATTGCTTTTTTTTTATTTCTATAAGAAATGACATTGGGATTTTAATTGGAATCACATTGAATCTGTATAGCACTTTGGGTAGTATGGCCATTTTGACAATATTAATTTTGCCTATCCAAGAGCATAGGAGATCTTTCCATCTTCAAAAGTCTTCTTCAATTTCTTTCTTTAGTATTCTGTAGTTTTCATTGTAGAGGTTTTTCACCTCTTTTTTTGATTTCTAAGTATTTTATTTTATTGAGACTATTGTGAATGGGGTAGTTTTCCTAATTTCTCTGTCAGAGGATTCATCACTAATGTATAGAAATGCATTTGATTTATGGGTATTGATCTTATATCCTGTTACTTTGCTGAATGTTTATATGCATTTCTTTCCCAATCAAAACAGTCCAGAAAATTTTTTAAAGAAATAAATTTGGCACAGCAATCAAGCCTAGTGCAAAATTATACAAACGGACTGCCCCGATTCTTGCTTGAATTTCAATGAATCTCCATGACATGAGACATATCTTTATGAACTTCAGGAAATAAACCAGAAATTAGCTTTTGTCCTTGAAGTTTTGCTTTATTATCATTTTACACTAATTATCTCTCTTTTTCAACAGCAATATTGAGATGTAATCTATATACCATTAAACACACGCATTTTAAGCTTCCATGAATTTTAGTTAACAATTGTACAACCATTATCAAAGCCTGTTTTATATAGTTTCCATCACTCCTGGAAAATTAACTAATTCTCTTTTAAAGAGGGAAAAATAGAGTAAGCTCTTTGTTATTCATATTCCATTGACATAGAATTGCTAGCAATTCAGAAAAAAACAGGCATTGTGTATATATGAAAGGTGACTTTGGGCTTGTATAAAACATCTTTATACTTCATTTTATTTGTCTGTGGAAATGATTAATAATATCTGCTTTTCTTCATTCATAAGACCATACATAGTTCAAATGCGAATTTGCTTTTGTAATTTTGAAAAAACTATAGAAATCTTACTTTCATTAGGGTCATTTTATTCTCCTTATTTTTAAAATATAAAAGAAATAATTTTTAAACATACATTGAGCAACATATTATGTTGTGTTGTAATTTTTACTTCAACAATCAAATATTTATTTAAGAAATTCAGAAGTTAAGATATTACATTTTCTCCCACTTTCGTCCTTTCTGATGTTCTTCTCTCTCTTCTGAAATTCCATCTTTTTTTTTCCTGTCATTTCTTTTATATTTAGAGAACTTTATCCATAGGGGTATTTATGCTACCAAGAAATTATCTGTTTTCATTTTTTCTGATAATATTTTGATACTTTCATTTCTGAAGCATGTTTTTTCCAGATATAAAGTTCATGGTTGGCAATTCTTTCTTCTATTTCTGCTTCCTGCTGGTCTCTCGAATAAGAAATCTTCTATCTCTTGAATGTGTGCTTCTCTATAAATAATGCTTCATTTTCTAACTACTTTTAAGAATTTTCTTTGTTAGTTTTCAGAAGTTTAACTATGATGTTTGGGTTTATTCTATTTAGGGATAACACAGCTTGTTGCATTTATAGATCTAAATCTTTCAATATATTTGGAAAGTTTTCCATCATTTTTTAAATACATTTATAATGCCACTGCTTCTTTCTCCTTTATTACCGTAAGTCTGACAATATAAATTTAGCTCTTTCGTCATTTTACCACAGAACCTCTAGACACAGTTAGTCCTTTTAGTCTTCTTTTTTTCTATTCATGTTTGATAAATTGTAGTGCTCTGTCCTCAAACTCATTGATTCTGTCCTCTGACATTTCCACTTTAATGTTGAACCTCTCGAGTGAGCATTTCTGTTGTATTTGTTTTTTAATTTCATTGATTGCATTCTCCAGTTCTAAAATTTCTATTTAGTTCTTCTTTATAACATATATTTCTTAGCTGAGATTTTTCTACTTATTCATTTGCTTCAAAATAATTAGCAAATACTTATTGAAGAATTTTTTGCAATAGCTACTTTTAAAATCCTTGTCAGATTTTGAAAAATATCTGATTTATTCCAATGTTGGCATCATTTCCATTCAAGTTGCGGCTATCTTGGTTTTTGGTATGATGAGTGGTAACTTACTGAATCCTGTGCAGTGTGGATAGTATATTTTGAGATTCTGATTCCTGGGTTACTTCTATTGAGGTGCTATGAGGTGAGTGGCATGTATGTTCAACTTTCTGCTAGACTCATCCTCATCCATCCCTGTTGCCAAAAGTGGGTACATTTCTTTTGCAAATTGATTATTTAAAAGTTTGGCTCCCACCTCAGCCCACTAACAACTTCTTGGCAAAGTGTGTACTAATATTTGCACCTTGTTATACCCTTCTGAGCTAGGGAGGGGAAAAATAGTCACAACACATTATAGAAAAACAAATGTATTTCATTATGTCAATTTGGTTATAGAAATAGACACTGACCTTAGCACTTTGTTATACATATTGTGGTTTTGTGTCTTTTAGTATATTTTGTAATTCTTATTTTTCAGAAATCAAAATATTCATCACCTTACTTAGTTGAGCTAGTATGCCACTCATTTTCTTTTTCTTTTCTTTTATTTTATTTTTTCATTTTTTAAATTTTTTTTATTGGTTGTTCACAACATTACAAAGCTCTTGACATATCATATTTCATACATTAGATTGAAGTGGGTTATGAACCCCCAATTTTACCCCAAATGCAGATTGCAGAATCACGTCGGTTACACATCCACAATTTTACATAATGCCCTATTAGTGATTGTTGTATTCTGCTACCTTTCCTATCCCCTACTATCCCCCCTCCCCTCCCCTCCCATCTTCTCTCTCTACCCCATCTACTGTAATTCATTTCTCTCCTTGTTTATTTTCCCATTCCCCTCACAACCTCTTATATGTAATTTTGTATAGCAATGAGAGTCTCCCTTCATTTCCATGCACTTTCCCTTTTCTCTCCCTTTCCCTCCCATCTCATGTCTCTGTTTAATGTTACTCTTTTCTTCCTACTCTTCCTCCCTGCTCTGTTCATAGTTGCTCTCATTATATCAAAGAAGACATTTGGTATTTGTTTTTCAGGGATTGGCTAGCTTCACTAAGCATAATCTGCTCTAGTGTCATCCATTTCCCTGCAAATTCTATGATTTTGTCATTTTTTATTGCTGCATAGTACTCCATTGTGTATAGATGCCACATTTTTTTAATCCATTCATCTATTGAAGGGCATCTGGGTTGGTTCCACAGTCTAGCTATTGTGAATTGTGCTGCTATGAACATCGATGTGGCAGTATCCCTGTAGCATGCTCTTTTAAGGTCTTCAGGGAATAGTCCGAGAAGGGCAATAGCAGGGTCAAATGGTGGTTCCATTCCCAGCTTTCCCAGGAATCTCCAAACTGCTTTCCAAATTGGCCGCACCAATTTGCAGTCCCACCAGCAATGTACAAGTGTACCCTTTTCTCCACATCCTCACCAGCACTTGTTGTTGTTTGACTTCATAGTAGCTGCCAATCTTACTGGAGTGAGATGGTATCTTAGGGTGGTTTTGATTTGCATTTCTCTGACTGCTAGAGATGGTGAGCATTTTTTCATGTACTTGTTGATTGATTGTATATCCTCCTCTGAGAAGTGTCTGTTCAGGTCCTTGGCCCATTTGTTGATTGGGTTATTTGTTGTCTTATTGTCTAATTTTTTGAGTTCTTTGTATACTCTGGATATTAGGGCTCTATCCGAAGTGTGAGGAGTAAAAATTTGTTCCCAGGATGTAGGCTCCCTATTTACCTCTCTTATTGTTTCTCTTGCTGAGAAAAAACTTTTCAGTTTAATTAAGTCCCATTTGTTAATTCTTGTTATTAACTCTTGTGCTATGGGTGTCCTATTAAGGAATTTGGAGCCCGACCCCACAATATGTAGATCGGAGCCAACTTTTTCTTCTATCAGACACAGAGTCTCTGATTTGATATCAAGCTCCTTGATCCATTTTGAGTTAACTTTTGTGCATGGCGAGAGAAAGGGATTCAGTTTCATTTTGTTGCATATGGATTTCCAGTTTTCCCAACATCATTTGTTTAAGATGCTATCCTTCCTCCATTGCATGCTTTTAGCCCCTTTATCAACTATAAGATAGTTGTAACTTTGTGGATTAGTCTCTGTGTCCTCTATTCTATACCATTGGTCCACCCGCCTGTTTTGGTACCAGTACCATGCTGTTTTTGTCACTATTGCTCTGTAATATAGTTTGAAATCTGGTATTGCTATACCGCCTGATTCATACTTCCTGCTTAGAATTGCTTTTGCTATTCTGGGTCTTTTATTTTTCCATATGAATTTCATGATTGCTTTATCTATTTCTACAAGAAATGCCATTGGGATTTTGATTGGCATTGCATTAAACCTATAGAGAACTTTTGGTAATATCGCCATTTTGATAATGTTAGTTCTGCCTATCCATGAACAGGGTATATTTTTCCATTGTCTAAGATCTTTTTCTACTTCTCTCTTTAGGGTTCTGTAGTTTTCATTGTATAAATCTTTCACCTCTTTTGTTAGGTTGATTCCCAAGTATTTTATTTTATTTTTTTTGAGGATATTGTGAATGGAGTGTTTTTCCTCATTTCCATTTCAGAAGTTTTGTTGCTGATATACAGAAATGCCTTTGATTTATGCGTGTTGATTTTATATCCTGCCACTTTGCTGAATTCATTTATTAGTTCTAGTAGTGTCTTTGTAGACCCTTTTGGGTCTTCTAGGTATAGAATCATGTCATCTGCAAATAGTGATAATTTAAGTTCTTCTTTTCCAATTTTTATGCCTTTAATTTCTTTTGTCTGTCTAATTGCTCTGGCCAGTGTTTCGAGAACTATATTGAATAGAAGTGGTGATAGAGGGCATCCCTGTCTTGTTCCGGATTTTAGAGGGAATGCCTTCAACTTTTGTCCATTCAGAATGATGCTAGCCTGAGGCTTAGCATAGATAGCTTTTACAATGTCAAGGTAAGTTCCTGTTATCCCTAGTTTTTCTAATGTTTTGAACATAAAGGGATGCTGTACTTTGTCGAATGCTTTCTCTGCATCTATCGAGATGATCATATGGTTCTTATCTTTAAGTCTATTGATGTGGTGAATAACATTTATTGATTTCCGTATATTGAACCATCCTTGCATCCCAGGGATGAATCCTACTTGATCATGGTGCACAATTTTTTTGATGTGTTTTTGTATTTGATTCGCCAGAATTTTATTGAGGATTTTTGCATCTAGGTTCATTAGAGATATTGGTCTGTAGTTTTCTTTCTTTGAGGTGTCTTTGTCTGGTTTCGGAATCAGGGTGATGTTGGCCTCATAGAATGAATTTGGAAGAGCTCCCTCTTTTTCTATTTCCTGAAATAACTTGAAAAGTATTGGTATTAATTCTTCTTTAAAGGTTTTGTAAAACTCCGCTGTATACCCATCCGGTCCTGGGCTTTTCTTGGTTGGTAGTCTTTTGATGGCTTCTTCAATTTCATCCATTGAAATTGGTCTGTTCAAATTGTGTGTATCCTCCTGACTCAGTCTGGGCAAATCATATGACTTAAGAAATTTATCGATGTCTTCACTATCTTCTATTTTATTGGAATATAGGTTTTCAAAATAATTTCTAATTGTCTTCTGTATTTCTGTAGCATCTGTTGTGATATTGCCTTTTTCTTCCCGTATGTTAGTAATTTGAGTTCTCTCTCTTCTTCTCTTCGTTAGCATGAATGCCACTCATTTTCAATGAGAGTCAGCAAAAGTCAAAATCTTTGTTGCATAGCTTGATGCCTTGTTAAAAGATCATGAATATCTCCAAAGAATCTGAACTTCCTCATCTTATAAAATATTCTCTAATTAGAGAAGAGGAGGGATTAGCTAATTTTCTTCTTAAACTATGTTTCAACTTAGTAGTACAGTGTTCATGGTGACAAAATTCTGCCCCTCATTACAAATATCTCAGTTTTGTTTTTCGGACTGATGTAATTTCTTAACATATCATTCAGTGCCTAGGAGTCCATCTACATTTCATAAAAGTTAGCACTGTTGTTAGATATATGTTGTCCTTGCTCCAGAACTACTCAGTGTATCTTCTGTGAATGATGCTAAGCTTCATCTTACCAAGACCTTTTTCAAATATGTGTTTACCAAGAATGTACCCTCATTGTGCTATAAGGCCTAATAGATACACAAAGGTCATTGTTAATTGCAAATACTACTAACACTTACTATAAAGCTTCCTGGTTATCATTAATGAGGAAAGGGGCTTGCAGTCTAGTAAGATGAAGTCAATGTACAATGCCCTTAGAGATCCTACAAAATTGTAGCCACAGAAACCCCTGAGTCACTCTGGAGCCTGAATTGTCCCACACTGTTGGTCTAATAATCTTGAGGCAAGGAGACTGGTCTAACTCGCTATCCTCCAAGTTAGCCAGTATTTGTCTGTGGCCCACCTAGTGACAGAGAGTGTCACTGGGCATAAGCAAAGCAGCTTCTGTTAGAACAATTCCAGGGACAGGAGGCGGCTGTGAGGTGTTAGCTGACCACACTCACAGGAGTTAGGGGATAAGTGCTCCTATATACATGCTGTGGGTTGAAATTGGCCTCAGCTCAAGTTCATATTGATGTCCTAAGTATCAGTAGCGTTTCCTTATTTGAAGGTCAGAATCTCTACAGAGCAAGTTAAAGTGAAGTCATCAAAATAAGCCATAACCCAATATGACCAGCATACTTATAAATAGGGACGATCAGGACACCCAGAGAGACACACTAGAGGAAAGTCAATGTAAAGAGACACAGTGACAAGCCAAGCAAAGAGACCTGGAAAAGCTCCTCCTTCACTGCCCTCAGAAGGAATCGACCTTTGATGTCTTGCTCTTGGACTTCTGGCCTCAAATTAAACTGTGCACCTTCCATTAGAAAACCTGGATGAGGCTCAGCCTGGGTAATGAATTCCACTTTTGTTTAATACTTTATTCTATTTCTCAAACACCAAATCCTGGTTTTTCGTCACCACGACTATCTCATGAGGCTTACAAGACAACATATCACCACCATCAAGTTTATCAATTATCAGCTAATGGCTGTGCTGTCACCTCCTTTCCCCATGAACTCTCTAAAACCCACAGGTGAAAGGGAGGGGGAAAGTGATTAATAATTCCTCTAGGAGTAACTAGTGGCTTCTTTGCCTTTGTCTAGCAGTTGTTGCCCTCTATAAAGAAAAAGGAAAGTTTCTAAATTATCATTATCTTTACTATATAAAGCTTGGATACCATATAGTATTCTCAAGAAAATTTGTATATATATATATACACCCCCTGGAAGGGCTGGTGTAGCTCCAAAACCTGCATGTGAATTGCTCTCCAACAGAGGATGCCCACCCCAAGGCCTGGTGGAGAGTTCAGTGGCAACAGACAAGGCAATTATATCTCTCAGCCACAAAGGCTGGAGCAATGTCCTCAAAAGATGATTTTCTCTGAGGTTTAGGAAGATGCCAGTACATGAAGAGAATCTTCAGCATAAATAATTGCCCAATCTGTAAACATTTTCATGAGGGGAAAATATAATTTAGAAAGGCATTTTAGGAGAGAGGCAATTGATTTAAGAGAAATATTTTTAGTAGGTAAGCTACATATTTAGTTAAGGGGGAGAGAATGAGATTAAATGGGACAGAGAATTTTTACAGACATTTTCTTTTAAAAAAATATCTTTAGCTGTAGATGAACACAATACCTTTATTTTATTTATTTATTTTTATGTGGTGCTGAGAATCGAATCCAGTGCCTTGCATGTGCTAGGCAGGTGCTCTACCACTGAGCCACAACCCCAGCTCCCAAATGTATTTTCTATAGTTCTCCTTAAATTTAAAGATGCACAGAGCAGGAAACTGGGCTGTAATGGGCCTGTCAGATGGGGTCTTGGATACACAGGTCATGAGAATTGAAAGCAGGTGTTTCCACATTATGTTTTATGGGCTGCATGAGGAAGACACAGGATCCTGAAGATTGACAGACAGAAAAGCCTGAAGTTCATATTTATCTACTCTAATAATCAGTTTGTTTTAGAAATCTTCCCTGTGCCCTCCCCAAAGATGAACTTCTTTTAAGAGAGTCACTGCAAACACTGAACTCCTCTGTTCTTCTACACTGATTTTTTCCTGAGGTTTCATTTCAGGTAGAGTCTCAGGGACCACAGTAAATATCTAAAGTTATCCAAAACTAAATTTATGCTGATACTGCCACTCTCTGCAGCCTGGAAAGAGAGGGAACTGTTCAGTACATATTTTCCTCAGCAATTTATTCTGACAACCTTTCAAAAATACTGGCTAATGTTGTGTTAACAGGTGATGGATCTGGCTGTCCTGTGGCACAGAAGTAGATTATCACAGCACATCATATATCAATGTCCACAATCTGATAAAATGGTCATGACAATTGCAGAAATACATTATTTCATTACAATGTTTGTAAGAACAAGGCCTTCTTGAAGGCCTTTTATTTTTTATAGTTAATGACATTATTATTTCATCATCACCATAAAAATAACAATATCAAAATATCTATTTATATAAGCCCAGCACTGAGCTAAGGACTTCAAATATACTATTTAATTCTCTCTCATGTGCACATGCACACACACCTCAATGAAGCAGGACTCTGATCAACTGTGTTTTACAGATGTAACTTAGACTAAGTAACTTGTCCAAAGTAACAATGAATAGTACCAGAGTCAGGAATGTCTCTGTCTTTTTGACTCAGTCTAAGGCCTTAAACCGCATGACATACATTTCTCATCCAAAGAATATCTGTAAGTTGTAGAGCAAAGATCTGGGAACATGTTCCAGACATCAGTTAACTACTTCCTTTGTCCTTGAGGTACACTTGTATTACTACTCTGTAGAAGGTAGGACTAACCTTTTAGTACCTAAGTCCTCTTTGTTTCTTTTCTGCAAAAGAATATAATTGCAGAGGAAGTCAAAGCATTTGTTCTACACTTATTCTGTGTCAGGTTTCCACATAGCTTATTTTATTCTCAAAGCAATCTTGAAAGGTTATTATATTCACTTTGGAGATGGTGTAACTGATACTCAAAGAGGTAAGTAACTTCTCCATGATTGTAGCAAAGTTGCAAAAACTGGACAGAAACCCCCGTCAATTGGGCAGTGTACTTGGTATTCCTGTATCTACACAGTTGTTATCAGTCACTGACCAGTTGTCCACACCTGACTGAGATGAAGTTAACACAGGAAAATGAGGTCAAAATTGAGAAAGGGAAAGAAGTGAGACAAAGGGGAAAGGGATTTGGGAGCCATCTGGAGGAGAGTTGCAGGCACATGGGGTGATGGGCAGGGAGGTGAAAACAGAGATGGTTGTAGAGGCAATGCAGGACCCACTGTGATATTTGTCTCAGGATGGCTCCCGGGTTAAAAAACAAGAGGGAAAAACACCATCTGATGCAGGACCACTTGCTCTAGATATAGCCTCCTGGTATTGTCCTGGCCTCCATCTCCATTTAGCAGCTTATGAATCCCCTTTAACTGGGCGTGGGAGTCTCCCAGCACCCTTCTGTTCTTGCCTGGAGGATTGGAGAGGACTACGGGAGATTCTGTTGGTTGGTGGGGGAGGGTGGAGTCCCACTGCTGTCTTCTTCATGTTTCTACTGTCATTGTTATTACTGACAAATCTGTAGGTACAACGCGCTCTTTTAACTCTATGTGTGTACTGTCATCAGAAAATAAGACTCTCAAGAAATGTAAGAATATACAATGAATTTAACCAGAGAAGAGACAAAAGATGACTGTTCAATAAGAGCCTCCCAGTTTAGAAATGAGTGTGGGAGAGGAGCCCTCAGCTGAGAATACCCGGGATGTGACCATCAGTGAGTACTGGCTACTCGCACATTCTGTCCCCAACACTTGGAAGTTAACAAGCATAGCCCGTTGAACTGACCTTGAATCCTTGGGGGGAAATATAATGACGAAGATAGTTCCCACCCACCCTATTTTTTTTTTAAAGCTTTATCCTACTTCAGCAATAGTGTCATCTGGAACTGGGAGCCAATATCACATGATACAGAATAAAAATCAAGCTTGGGAGATGAATTTGCTTTAAGTAAAGAGATTTAAAACCAGAAACAGGGGCTGGGGTTGTGGCTCAGTGGTAGAGCCTAGTATATGTGAGGCACTGGGTCCGATCCTCAGCACCACATAAAAAATAAATAAAAATAAAGTTATTGTATCCATCTATAGCTGAGGAAATATTTAATAAAAAACAGAAATAGATGATGTTATGATTTATTTGATCTCTATCCTTTAATCAATTTTTACCATGGAAATTTAATCAAATATTAATTCAGTGGTTCATTAATCCCATCCCATGTACTTTCTAAAAAGGAAATACATAATGCTGGTTTTTGCAAAGTGGGTATTGGTTAGTTCCACAAAATCACCAGGTTCACTGGGAATATTTTTCAGCCTGTCCTTATCCAAAGTAATATGCATGAAATATGTACAGTCATTTATACAATATTTCCAGTTTTGAAAACATGTCTTTTTTCTAGCAATAGTAATTTAATTCCTATTTTAAGGATGATTTGAATATAGTACAAACTTTGTGTCTGCTTATGCACAGTTTTCATGTGAAATACTAAGTAAACTTAAAAAAAAACTGCACCCAGCAAAACAGAGCTCTATGAGAATATACAAAACAAACACACATGTATACCCTCAAGTATTTACCATCTACCTCTGTTCACTGTGTGTTTTATGAACCACATCCATGCCCAGCTGGTGTTAAAAACTTATGTCCCTTTCTACCAGTTTACAGTAATGCACTAGCTACACTCTTGAAGTAGCTGCTTTCAGAAACCTGTCTCAAAGGTTATATTTACTGGAGCATATTTACTGGATACAGTCTATATTTCTTACCATTTCCGTACTAGTGTTTTTCTTATACTTTTTTCCTTTATCACTGATAAAGCTATTAATTGTTGTGTCCTTAGTACCATTTCTCCCATAACTCTTGTTGCTTTTATTATGTGATTTTTGCATGGTATGCTGATGTTTAAGGACACTTACAACAAGACAGTAAAATGTCTCATTTAAAAAAAAAACAGGGGTAAAAAGCTACTTAAACAGATGTTATTATGAATATGTGTAATATATTTTTGAGAGATGGGGAATAAGTGTGATGTTAGACAACCATAAAGGATTGCCTTGTGATGTTCAGATAATGGAAATAATAAACCACTCCAGGCAGACCATCTGTATGCCATTCATTATTCTGGTTCAAGCAAGATAACTGCTCAGGTATAGGGTACACCTCCCTAATAAATCCTCTCTGACAAGGCATAAAGAATGTCATGCACTAATGAGCCATTACTGAGGAGCAGACAGAAGATGGGCCAGCACATTTAAGAAGTGGACAGGTTAGGAAATAGACATAAACTGTTTGAAAGTAATTATGTACTCGGGGCTTGAGAAATAAATTCAGTAACTTCACCACCACCATTAAAGGCATGAAGAAATAGCTATATCTAAAAATTGTTGATATATATTTGTTGGAAGAACGTGGTACCAGGGACTTTGCATCGTTGCCAGACTACCTTTCTTCATTTTACATTTATTTTTATAATTATCACTTAAGAAAGCTATATGTACTTTTTTTTAAAAGTAGGAAATGTGAGTCTCTAAGAAGTTAAATAACTGCCAAGCACATGGAAGACTAAGGTTCAAACTCCATTCTTTTTCCATAATTCCTACACTCTCCACAAAACAAAGCTAAAATATGGAATAAGAATAAGGGTGTGTGTGTGTGTGTGTGTGTGTTTGTGTGTATGTGTGTGTGTGTGTGTGTGTGTGTGTGTCTAGATTTTAGTTTCTTGTCTATCAGTCTTTCTTGGTCTCTTGTCCTTGTTTTATCTTTATCATCTCATTATGTAGGGAGATCTTACATTATATTTCTGTAAATATGGGAATTTCAGTCAGCTTTTGCATCTGTGATCAAAATATCTAACAAGAACAAATTATAGGAGGAAAAGTTTATTTTGCATCATGGTATCAGAGGTCTCAGATCACAGACACCAACTCCTTTGCTCTGAGCCCAAGGTAAGGTAGAGCATCTTGGAGGAAGTGCATAATAGAAGGAAGCTGTTCCCCTCATGGCATCAAGGAAGCAGGAGCAGGGAAGGGGCTGCAGGGAAGTAAAACCCTTCTAGGGCATACCCACAGTGACCTACCACCTCCATCCATGCCCCACCTGCCTCTAGTTACCCACAGTTCATTCAAACTAGGATGGATTGACTTTGAAAGGATAAAGAAATTGAAATGTAAAAGATAAGGTTTAGTTCTTAAGTTACATTCAGAACCTGAAATTCATGTGGCAGTTGAGACAATTCCCGGAACTGCCCATTAGAGGTATGTTGAAATCTCCCCTGACCACCTTGTTGCTCAACAACCCCCTCCCAGAAACCGTGCAGTCCAGCACGTATACATCTCAAGGCTTAAACCAATCAGTTTGAATGTATACCCCTTCTTAGTACTGACCAATCACCCCCACCCGACCTGATCCCGCCAGTGAATGTGCTAATCATGTTTTAGAGTTGTTATTTGATTTTCCTGCGGTATGTGATGATTTGCTAAGGGATGCTATGATGTATGTAAAGTCCCTGCCCTTTCCAAAGAATGTATATAAGCTCTGCTTAAGTTGTTCTCGGGGCTCTTTGTTCTCTGCTCCTCTGAAGTGAGCTCTAAGCCCCAGCATGCTGGACCCCCAATAAACCCTTTGCTGTTGCATGAGACAGTCTCTTGGTGGTCTTTTCCTCCGACATTCGCCCGACCCTCTATATCCAATTTACCTCTGAATATTCCTGCATTAATAAGAGGTTTTGAGGGATATCTCATATTTTAACATTCTGCCCCTGACCCCCCAAACTCTTGTCTATCTCACAATGCAAAATGCATTTTGTTTATCTCCAAAGTTTTTTTTTTTTTTAGCATTGCCCAAAAGTCCAAGTCCGAAGTCTCTTCTGACACTCAAGGCAAACTCTTTTCTGTGAACCCCTGTAAAAATCAGAACAAGTTACATGTATTCAATATACAGTGGCACAGAGTGCACATTCCCATTTCAAAAGGGAGAATAGGGGCACAGGAAGAAGGAATGGGGCCAACACAGGACTGAACTCACTCAAGCAAACATGTCTCATAACCCCATATACAACATCTAGTACACATGGCTATAAGATGTGCTCACCAAAGGGCTTGGGCAATTTCACCCTTGTGGCCTTGTGGGTTGCAGTGCAAATGTCTTCTTTTTTTGGTGTGGCTCCCTCCACAGTCAGCAGTTTTCTAAGTAGATGACAAGAGGGTCTGCTGCCAGCTTGCACAATACCTGCACTCCCTGGGATGATGACTGTAGTGGCTTCTGAATGTCTGAGTGGCTGAGTACAGTGAAACACTTTCCTAGGTCCCCCTGGGCAAGATCTCTCCAAAGAATTTCCCTTTTACACTGTGGAGACAGCAGTCAGTTGTAAATTTCTTAGACATCCTCAAGCCATCTTTCCTATTGTCTTCATGAAAAGTATTTTGCATTTCTTTAGGGCCTCAGTCTCTTCAAGGAACACACCTCTCTTGCCCTAGTTTCACATGCTCTTTTCTAATCAAACTATTTACAATCCTTTAATTCTGCATCCTCCTCAGGATTCTGCAGTAAACCTGGCTAAAAGCTGCCAGCAATGTCTGTGCCACTGACTGAATGTGGTGCTGCCTTGACATTTCCTCTGCTGATTAATTAGTCTATAACTTCTAAAATCAGCTTCACACAAAGTGTCAGGACATGGGCAAAATGTAGACAACTTTTTGCCAGAAGGTAACAATTTTCAATTCTGGATAACATCCTCATTACCCTCTGAAACCTTATGAGAACAGGTCACATTCCTATCAGCATTCTGGTATTTTGAGCTTCCACCAGAATCACCCATTAAGATCTTCTATGACATTCTAAAGCATTTGTAGCCAGCATTTCCAAACTTTTCCAGATCCCTCCCACAAACCACTTCCATGATTTCTGAACCACATAGTCATGTTAGTCATAGCAATAACCCCAATTCTCAGTATCAATTTCTGGCTTAGTCAGCCAACAATTGACAAGAACAACTTAGAAAAGGAAATTTTTATTTTGGCTTATGGTATCATGAAAGGGTAAAGTTTCTAAGTTGCAAAGCCTGAATTACAAAGTGAAAGACCAGGTATTGTTAAGTTCCTCTGCTACACCCAGAACCTGAAATTCCTGAGATAGTTAAGACAACGCCCTACTGGCCATTTAGCCTAGGGCCCTGTGCAGTTTGTCACGTAAGCATACAGGGCCCGAACCGATCAGTTTGAATGTGTACCCCGCTTAGGAGTGACCAATCACCCCCGCCCCGACCTGTTCCCGCCAATGAATGTGCTAATCATGTATGAGAGTTGTTGTTCAATTTTCCCGCGCCTCATGCTGATTTGTTCTGATGTATGCAAAGCCCCCACCCTCCGTAAAAAGTGTACTGAAGCACTGCTTAGCCTCTGCTCTGGGCTGCTCTATCTTCCTGAGTGAGCCTGGAGCCTCAGCGCGCTGAATCAGGATCCTCAATAAAAATCCCCTTATGCTTATTGCATGAAGCCGGTCTCTTGTGGTCTCTTTCTTCGCTGGTCCCTTACAATCAGAGGCATCAGTCATAGACAATCAGCTCGTTCCTCTGGCCCAAGGTGAGGTAGAACAGCACAGGGGAAGGGTGTGGCAGAAGGAAACTGTTTCCCTCATGGCAACAAGCAAGTGGGAAGTGAGGGGAAGGGGCCACAGGGAAGATGCACCCTTCCAGGGCCCACCACCAATGACCCACCTCCTTTAGCCATGCCCCACCTGCTTACAGTTACCACCCAGTTAGTCCTTTCAAGCCAGGGTGGACTAGATAAGTAACAGCCCTCACAATCAAGTCATCTTTGACTCTGACTATTCCTGTGGAAACATAAGAGCTTCAGGGGGAAACCTCATGTCAAACACATAACAATGGGCAAATTTGAAAAAATAATGTTGAAACATTCATAATCACTAGCACCCCAAGAAAATATTAAGAAAATTATTGGGAAAAATTGATTTACTGTCAGAAATAATTGGTGTTTTTAAAGTTGGCTTTTAAAATATCTATAAATATAAAGCATAATGTTATGTAAGTCTAATTTGCCAGGCCACAAGAAGAAGATTCACCTGGGGATGCACAACTTCAAAATTTCTTCCTAAGTGATTTCAGATTGTGAAGTTTCTATGGAGAATTTATCATGGAAGGAGGGCTGTGGTCAACAATTCAATTAAATGTTCTGTGTTATCTCTAAGTGCTCTCTAAAAGCTAACTAGTGCTCTGATGTACGTGTATGTGTGCACAAGAACTGTCATTGTGGACAAATGGTGAGCAAAGTGGTGAGTGAGCAATGATAGCTGTTGTGTCCAGTGCCTGTCATCCTTCCAAGAGAGTTTATTTGTGGGACAAAGTAATAATGATTGAATTTTTTTCTTAGGCAGAAACATTTGAAACAGAGCAAGCATGTGGCCCTCTCTTTCCACTCAAAAGAGTTTTTCTTATTTAAGAAAAATCTCTACTTCCTTTTCTTTTTTTGTATTGAACCCAGGCACTTAACCACTGAGCCACATTCCCAGCCCTTTTTCATTTTTTATTTTGAGACAGGATCTCACTAAGTTGCTTAAATTCTTGCTAAATTTCTGAGACTGGCTTTGAACTTGAGATCCTCCTGCCTTAGCCTCCCTAGTCACTGATATTACAGGCATGCACCACTGCACCTGGCTCTACTATAATTCCTTAATCTGTCTGGAAGTGATTGCCTATCACTTGGACAATCACATACCAATCACCAGAAATGTAATATTAACTATTCCCACTTATTTCTAACTTTTTTTGGCTTTTATAACACAGTAAGGATAACAATTTATAGCAAACAATGAGAACAGAATACTAATAGATGAGTAGAGAATAAACAGTTAAAGTATCATAGTAGAACTTCTAAATAATACAATTGCAGTAGAATATGACCAAAATGACCCTTTTGAAACCATGAACTTTTTAAGCTTTCTCTTGAGGAAAACAAGGCATGAAGAAATAATAACTGAATGGCTTCACATAGCATTTTATTTTATGTGGTAGTCATGACTGTCAGGGTGTATCATTCAGATTTTGCACTATTTTTATTTGAAATTATAGTCAAGTGACTTGTAACTCGGTGAGTTCTTGACTGAAACTAGACAGTGGTTTTGAAGCTCTTGGTGTTCTAGAGCCATAGCAAATATACAAGCATTCCGTTAAAATTTATGATGAGCTTCTAGGGATCATCAGAATCATTACATTGTATCCTTCAGTTCCTTGTTAATGATTCTTCCTTATCTAAGAATCATTTGCAAGTTCCAAGGTTCTGGAAGTGCTAGATGTTTGGCTCAACCAATGCAGTATTAAAAATCTAGTGCAGGGGGTTGGGGTTGTGGCTCAGTGGTAGAGCACTTGCCTAGCATGCATGAGTTCATTTCTCAGCACCACATAAAAAATACTAAATAAAGGTATTTGTGTCCATCTATAACTTTAAAAATTGTTAAGAAGAAAATCTAGCGCAGGAAAAAAAAAGCAATTACAAAAAGTTTAGGTTCGGTGGGATTAGTTCAGATATTTCCTATTAGTAAAATGGTTTTAGCAATAGGAAAGGGCTAAAATAAAAATAATAATTATTGGGCTGGGGATGTGGCTCAAGCAGTAGCGCACTCATGAGGCATGTGTGCGGCCCGGGTTCGATCCTCAGCACCACATACAAACAAAGATGTTGTGTCCGCCGAAAACTAAAATAAATAAATAAATATTTAAAAATTTCTCTCTCTCTCTTTAAAAAATAATAATAATTATTAAAATATATCAAATTCAAATTTTCAAAAAGTCACTTGGACAATCACATATCAATCACCAGAAATGTAATATTAACTATTATATGTAATATTAACTAGTATATTATATGAATCATTCTGCAACTTCATTTTCCCCCTCAGTGTGATTTTTTAGATCCTTCTGTTAATAACATGTGGATCTCCTTTGTTATATTTTACAGATGTAAGGAATCCCATCATAAGAACTTTTTGTTTTGTTCCTGATGGGCATTTAAGTTGTTTCCAACATTTGGCTACTTCAAATTAAGCCACTGTAAATTTCCTGGTACTTATCTCCTGAGCATATATACTCACAAACAAAACTGCTAAATATTTTAAAATTTGTTAAGATGAAGGACTGTTTCCCTACTTTCAAGGTCACAACCATTTTAGTACATGGCTTTTTCATGTTTGTTTTCAATCCTCATGAATTTTGCTTACTTGTTCATGGTCTATTTATTTTCCCCTTCAGAGAACAAAAGACCTCTGAATAATTTTTAAAATAGTCCCATATTTCCTCATGGATGGATTTCTTTAACATTGCAACTTCTACTAAATGCATAGGTCTCTTTCTAGAATCTCTTCTGCTGAATCAATACCACTAGAGTTTTTATTATAGATAATCACACCATCTGTTTTGGTCTCTTCGTTTCTAACACAACTTATTTTTCTATTACACTGGTGAAAAACTTCACATCTATGTTGATGGAGTAACAGGTCTGTTTACTGTTCCAATTTTAGTGGAAATACACGTATAGTTTCAGCATTACTTTTACCATGGACTGTAAGGTTTTTGTTGTCAGCAGAGTCTTTTTATCATACAAATGTCTTCCTCTTTTGTAGATGAATCATTTATTTCTCTGTGTCTTGAAAGTTGTTAGCATTTGTGTAAGTTTACCTCACTTGTAGTGCATTGCTTCAGAACGAAATTCTGATGCACTGTGAGATATAAATATATGATGTATGTGTTCCCATGTTGAGGGATTTTTAATGAGTATGAATTTTCTGGTGTCTTATATGGTGTGACTTATGATTGAGAGCTTTCCCACATTCACTGCATTGATAAGGCTTCTTACCTGTATGAATTTTCAAATGCAGAGCTAGCGTTGAGAATTGAGAGAAAGCTTTTCCACATTCATTACATCCATAAGGTTTCTCACCTGTATGGCCTCTCACATGTACAGTGAGAGATGAACTCTGAGAAGGCTTTTCCACATACATGCATTCATAAAGTCACCTGAATGAATTCTCACATGCACATTAAGTGATATTCCTTAAGAGAAGTCTTTTCCACATTCATTACATTCATAGGGTTTCTCTCCAGTATAAATGTTTTAATGCTTTATGAGGTACTTCTTCTGCTAAAAGCTGTTCCACACTCATTCATTTAAAGGGTTTCTCTCCAGTGTAAATTTTCTCATGCTCAATAGGATTTGATTTCTCATTAAGTTTTTCCCACATTCCTTACATATAAAGGGCTTCTCTCCCATGTGAGTTCTCTGGTGTCTGATGAAGTTGGTCTTCTGAATGAAAGCTTCCCCACAATGTTTGCACTAAAAGTTTCTCTTCAGTGTGAATTTTCTGATGGGTAAGGAAGTTTTCCTTTTGGCTAAAGGATTTTCCACAATCATTACATTCAAAAAGCTTCTCTCCAGTATGATATTTTAAAAAATATTTATTCTTAAGTTTTAAGTGGACACAATATCTTTATTTTACATTTATGTGGTGCTGAGGATTGAACTCAGTGCCTCGTGCATGCTAGGCGAGCGCTCTACCACTGAGCCACAACCCCAGCCCCTCCAGTATGATATTCTGATGTTTAATGACATATTGCTTTTGACTAAAGGCCTTCCCACATTTGTTACATTCAAAAGCTTTCTTTCTATTATGAAACTGCTCATGCTTAGTGATATTGGATTTGTGGCTGAAGACTTTCCCACATATCTTACAGGCAAAGGAGCTCTCCCCACTAGAAATTCTCTGCATACAGAGGTGTGATATCTGAGTGGAAGCTTTCCTACATTCTCTCTGGTATAAATTTTTTGATAAAGGAGGATTTACTTTTGGCTGAAACTATTTCCACATTTCTAAGATTTCTCTGTATAACCTCTCAAATGTAGAAGAAGGGATAAAGTTTGTGAGAAAATTTTTTCATACTCTGATTCAAAGTTCTTTCCAGTACAAATTTTCTAATATTCAAAGATATTTTGCTACATTCCCTAGTTTCTCTCCAGCATGAATTTTCTGTTGCTTGATGAGATCTGTTATCTAAGGCTTTTCAATATTCATTAGAAGCACAGGGTTTCCCTTTAGCATGATTTCTATGTTCAATGAAATGTGACCTGGCTAAAAGTTTTCCCACATTCAGTAAGTTCATAAGGTTCTTCTCCAGTATGAATGCTCTGCTATGGTTGGGACACACTTTTTTATAATGAAGGTATTTCCATACTCATTTACATTTACAGGGGCTATTACCATAAGAAATAGCAGTGGTAGAGGACTTCCAAGCTAGTAAAACTGGTGATTCTACTACATATCTTCCCTCATGGTTGTCTAAATTGTTTCAAACTCAAAACTTAAAAAACGTATTGCCTTGAAAGAAATAAAGCCTGTGAGCAAACAAACAAAAAAAATGTTTCCAATTTTCTTATATTCACATCCTTTTTTTTCCCCCTCAATCTGTAGTTTGATGGCTACCACCTGTCTCCCAAGTCTTGTTGCTTCTCTGTCTGCTCCTCATCTTCTCAGGCTTCTTCTAACATGACCACCTTTCCACTTTTTTTCCTCTAACATCCAGTTTTATCTTCTTGCTTCAACAGAGGATCATATAGTTTGGTCTCTTTATCACCTGCTTTCAAGGGAAACGACAGGACCAGAATGTTCATGCTGAGGCCATCCTAGAACCCAGGCACAAGCCCAGGGCTTCGAGGCCTACGGCCTTCTGAAGAATCAGGAAGATGTAGTTTGCAGGGATGCCCAAGGAGGCAGCCCCACCGGGCAAGTCCCCTTGGAGAAATCTACTTTAAGAGACAGTACAGCCTGCTGGGATGACTGGAGTGCAGGCTCCCTCCTCCATGCCTCCCAAGTGCGGTCTCAAGACCGGCCAAGCCCACGCTCAGAAGTAAAAGGACTCCATCTTGGTGGTGGCTGGCTCATGGGGGGGGGGGGCACATTTCCCAGAGTCCACAGCGGCCGGACGTTAGCGTCTCTCTTGACGTTGCGAGGAGACCGTTGGCCCCCTAAGGACCGGGGACGACCAGTGGAGGCAGAAGGTGAGGGCTGTGGCAGTCTGGGCAACACAGATAGATCATAAAGTTATTTTCTTCGCTGTCGACTTGCCCTGTGATTAGCAGTACCTACCACCTGGGTAGAAATAGCCACCACAACTTGATCCCTGAAGCTGTACTCGCTTATTAAGAGAAAGAGGATTTACTTCTAAGTACACAGATGGATTGTTCTCTTTTCTCAGAGGCTCTCGGTTAGTGGAGTGGGATTGACGTTTGTGTCAACCGAGTGGTTCGTGCTTTCTGAACACATACAGGTATCCTAATTACTGTATTAGGGATTCATTCAACTTATTGTGCCCTGTGTGGACAGGGATTTACAGAGAGAAGTGCAATTGGAAAAGCACTCCTTGGTTATTGGATTGTTATTATGCAAACGTATGACTACGTGCTCATTTACCCATTTATGATTTTCCTTGTCTATTGTAGCTCTCGTCTGTTTTCTTTTTTCTTTAAAACGTCCAGATGAGCTGAATGTTCGCAACTGTGAAAGACTTGTAGTAGGGATTAGATAATAGGGAAGATGAACTTTGAAAGTGATGAACAATTTGATAAAAACTACAAAGGAAAGGCTCTCAGTTTCTATGTGTTGGTATAATATGTGGATGTAACATGAAGCAATGATGTTGCAAGTGAAACACAAAGAATGCATTAGGCAATGAGGGAGAGTGAGGAGAAGAAGAGAGATCTATAGCATTAGGAAATATCGTGTGTAAAGAGCATGTGTAAGTGAGGGACTTGTAGCTGTGAAGATGTAGGCAAGTGGGAATTACTTGTGAGTGGATCCTACAATGAAATAACACACACCAAAGACTTAGTACAGAACCAATTAGTGAATAGAGTTCTTACAGTTATTATTTCCACCACGAACTGAAATATATAATATCTGTACACAAAAGTTTGGTAAATCATAAATCATTTTCCTTTTATAACAGTGAATTAATTTAAATAGAGAGAGAGCCAGTACTTTAAGTCCCAACAGAAAAGTTAGGGAGATTTCCAAGTGAGAATTTCTGTGGGCATGGGCATTTGTCCCTATTATCAATTCTTGAAAGATATCAGGTTCCAGAAGAAGGTGGGCCTTTCTAGTCATCTTTGTACAGAAAGAGGCTGGACTAGTCAGTTTTGTATTTTTTTTTTTTTTTTTTTGAGAGTGAGAGAGAGAGAGAGAGAATTTTTTTTTCTTTTTTTTTCTTTCTTTTTTTTTTAAAGAGAGAGGAGAGGGAGAGAGAGAGAGAGAATTTATTTATTTATTTATTTTAGTTCTCGGCGGACACAACATCTTTGTTTGTATGTGGTGCTGAGGATCGAACCCGGCCCGCACATGCCAGGCGAGCGCGCTACCGCTTGAGCCACATCCCCAGCCCCAGCATTTATCTTTTAGTTTTCGGCGGACACAGCATCTTTGTATGTGGTGCTGAGGATCGAACCTGGCCCACAAGCACGCCAGGCAAGCGTGCTACCACTTGAGCCACATCCCCAGCGCCAGTTTTGTATTAATATTTAAAAAGGAGCCCTTCACCATTGCTTAGTCTCAGAGCCACCCTTAGTGTTTTCATGAGTTCTAACAGGCAGATTATAGAATCCCTGAGCAATGATTCTGATGAATGTCACAACTCTGGGAGTCAGGATGAATCCCTTGAGAGTGCTTCTGGCATACAACAGAGAAAATGCCAGAAGATGCCCAAGAAGCCAGCAAGGGAAGAAAATGATCCGAAAGGAATCCAGAAACAATTGGCTGGGAACAGGCTATACCCCCTGAGAAAACCAAGTACTTTTTGGAATCAAAGTGAGAAAGTATCAGGATCCAGGATGAAGATTGTGAGTATCTGGAGCCACAGGTTTTGGGAAAGGAAGAATCTTTTGGCATATGAAGAGATCAGTGACCCTGAGGAAGAACCTACCCATAATGAGAAGGATTGAGGATGTTGCCCATGAATCAGTGGCTGGGGAATGATTGTTAATGGAAGATTTAGTTTTAATCAAAATTATTTACAATTTTTTTCTCATATCTGGGTACAGTATGTGACTCTAATGCCTATTTCATTTTTATTTGGTGATGAAAAAACATTACATTAATACTGACATTTCTGTAAAGGCAACTCTGGCTTATAATGTATATGACTAAATTATTCAACAAATCCAGAAATACTAAGAATAGATTGCAGAACTCCTTAGAGAAAAGAGGAAAAGAATCACTGACTTGCACAATATAAAATTAATATAGTCAAGAAACAGAAACTGCCTTCAAAGGATAGGGTTGGTGGTAGGGAGACTTTCTGTTAGGAACCGGGTGGTGCTCTGGAGCCCATCCCATGGTGCTACTGTGCAACCCCACCAGTTGGGATCTCTACATACTGATTTAAGCCATTATCTGACCACATTTCAGATTGCACAATGTTGACAACTGTCACTGCTGACATTTTGCACCTATAACTATCTGTCATTTCCCATCATTGTATACAAATTGAACCAGCAGGCACCTTTTGAAACTGTCTATTGGATGCCTTGTAGGCACCCCTGCTCCAGTACCTGAACACAAGTACATAATTAGTCTTTTCTCTATATTTTTGAGTCTTGCCTGTTCTGGTTAAATCTCCTCTATGTTGGCTCTCCTAATGCCTTCAGCTGACAACTATCTTTCTTGTCTTATTTTTTAGAAAACAAAGACAACTCCATTCTTCAGATACATTTTATAGTGTCTCATATCATTCTCATGTTATAGATATCATTTGCATTTTCCCAGGTATATATGGATCATAAACTCCAGCTAAATTCAGTACAAATCTTAGGAATTCCATAAAATCAAAGGGCTGTCTTAAAACCAACTGTAAGGTTTTTATTTTTTAAATTTTTTTTAGTTGTACATGGACACAATACCTTTGATTTATTTATTTGATGTGGTACTGAGGATTGAACTCAGGGCCTCGCATGTGCTAGGCGAGCACTCTACCACTGAGCCAGAACCCCAGCCCCACCCCCTGACTGTAAGGCTTTTAGATATTCACAATTATAATTTCACTTGTGTTTAAAAAATATCCTATATGGTAGAAATTTATAATTATTTCATTTTAAAGATGAAAAAATTGGGTTCAAGATTATACAACCATCAATAATTGAGAAATTCTAAATCTTTCTTCCCTGTTTTGGTACATTTTATACTTCTTTTTCCATATTTATGCCAACAACAAGGATGGATTCATACAAATACCCACTAACTCTGTTTGTATTACAAAACATGAAGGTACTTTCCATTCAGTAGTTAATTAATAAATGATATTTTCTGGGGATTCAAAGATGAAACAGATGGTCTCTTCTGCCATCAAAATGTTTGTTGTCTGATACAGAGTTGTAAACAGACTCTAGTGTTAACATATAAGAGTAATGAATAAGCATAAAGCATGGTGGGTGGATCACAGATAAGAATAGTCATTCTCTCACCCACTGCGGATAATTAGTTAAGACTTTACAGTGTGCCTGGATTTGAAGGATTAGTAGGAGTTTATCAGGTGAATAAAGATAGCTGAACATTTGTTTCAGGGAGAACAGTATGCACAAAAGACAAGAGTTGAAAATTTCCCTCTGCTCTAAGAGTAACAAGAACCTTTTTATGTCTTAATCTTGGTGGCCTGATGAAGAAGTACTCTGTAAGAGGAGACTAGGAAGATAGGAGCAAGAGGAAATAAATTATGTTTCAAGTCTAGGCATTAATTCTATATAATCCTATAACTAGTCCTGCTTTTCACAAAGCTCATTAACAAAGGGAGGTGGTTGCTCTAAGGAGAGCCATTAATGACTGCCTTTCACATTTTTGGACCCTATAGAGGGTGCATCACAGATTTTTTAAAATTAAATTTATGTCCCCAAACTATGAGAGAAAGCACACTATTCTCCTTTTGTCAATGTCTAATCTGAGGCCAAGAGAAGTTATGGACTTGCTTCTCATCATAATTCTGGCAGATAATGGAGCTTGAATCTTTCCTAGGATCTGATCTAATTCAGAAACTTCTCATGAGTCTGTTGGCAATGAGAAGGATACAGATGCTCATAAACACATGCAAGGGGACTTAACTATGGAGCATTTAATATCAAAGCTTCAATTTGCATAACCAAGAACCAATGGACTTGAAACAAAAAAATCCAAATACATACTTAGAGCTAATGATTTCTATACTTTCTGAATAATAGTAAAAGTGGTGAGAAAATTATAGTTAGAATACAGAAGACTTGAGCGGTCTTAATTAGCTAGACATAATTGCCAACTATCAAGCATTTCACCTCAAAGTAGCAGAATAGTCATCTTTACTGCTTATGGGACATTCAAGTGGAAAGGTCATCTTCTAGGCCAGAAAAACATTTTCAATGAATTTAAAGGACTGAAAATTTACAACTGTCTTCTCTTACTACAGTGGGACTACATGGAAAACAACAAAAATGTCTGAAAAATCCTGACTAAGGATTACACAACACATTGCTAACAAGAAAAAGTCAAAGAAGAAATAAAAAGGGAAATCAAGAAGTTGTTGAAAGAGAATAAATAGAAAACATCTAAGATTTGGTGATGCAGATAAAGTAGTGTTTATAGCAAACTTCATAGTCTAAATTGCTTATATTGGAAAAATGAATAGTCACAAAACAGTGATCTCAGCTTCCATTTTCAGACACTAGAAAATTAAAAGTGAATTAAACCAAACTAATCAAAAGGAAGAAAATTACAAAGATAAAGGCAGGGAAGAATAGAGATGAACAAAAATAGAATAATTTATTACTTAAAACATTTAACAGTCCTGGTAAAGGAAACTAAGATACATTTTACAAATATAAAGGATGTAAGAGCTGACATCACTAGACTATATACATATTGAAATGTTAATAAGGATATATTATAAATTAAAAGCTACTAGTTATTTTAAAATTTAAATTGTGTACATAATTTTGGTTTACATATCTTTTTGCTGATTTCTTATAGGATACAATTGTGGTTCTCAACTATGGTCTGTAATATGATTATAGAGCTTTCCATATTTGGAAGAGTTCTAAACATGATTAACATTATGCTTTTACACCTCAATAAAACACTTGTGACCATACAGTATTTTTATTCAAAAATCTTATACAAAGCCACTATTGCTATTTGGAAAACAGGTGTTATATCAGTTTTAATTTGTCAACATTATCAAACTATTGTTCAATAGAAGCATATATTTCCCTCAAATGGTCTCTCAGCTCTGAAGTTATATCATTGATAGACCCATAGCTCTATGGTTCTGTGGTCCACTCTTGCATCTGTGACTACTATTTGAAATATCATTTTTTGAGACCAATAATCAATTATATTTTGTAGATAAAACATGATTTTCCCTTTTAAAAATGGACTAATGGGCATATTAGAGTTTTGTTACTAAGTTGTTTCCCACAATTGCAGCTGAGTCCTGTTTTCTAGACCATTATCATTGACCACTCATCTTGCCTCATTCTCTTCTTCAGCACATTAAATGGCCTAAAAGAAATACCTTGTTTCAGAAAGCTTTCCCATTTGTTTATGAAATAAGACTGAGTTTCTTTACACTTCACTAATATTAATGTTTTAAAAACAAAGGGTGACTTGCATAGCTTAGTACATTATTTTAGCAAGAAATGAAACTCATTTTTTTCTTTGCTAATGTGAATAATTACAGAATGAATCTCTTTTTGAAATGGAGAAACTTTATTCCTTTATTAATTTCCATGGGAAATAAAATTTGGATGCTCAGATGATTCAATTTTTTTCAGTATTTCATCCAATAGAAGAAATAGAAAACAATTGTAGGCTTAAATATATTACAAAATTTGGGAGTTCTTCATGGAAGATATTTATGTAGTCATTAGTGATTGCACAATCAATGCTTTTAGTTGCTAATGGTTTTCTTTTCCTCTCGAAATGTAATCCAGGCATTCAGTTCAAAAAATACTTATTTGACATTTATTGTGACATTTTAGGAATATCTCTCACTCTTTTCAAACAATCAAAAATAAGGATGAGTTCAGAAAAAAATTTCACGTTCAGAAAAAAAAATTAGCTCCCTGTTATTGAAGTTCTATTATGTAATAATGTGCCAAAGATAGTCAAAACCCTATAATTTAGATTACCCCATTTTATAGTTCTAAGGCCAGAAGACTTCAGTATCCTACTGATCATCATACTCTAGAAGTACCATAATGAGGATCAAAATATGAATCTTATGTTCATGCTCTCAATTACTGTGTGCTGCTCAACACACAGACATGCATGCAGTCACTCACAGATGCACACACATATATACCTACATATATACACGCATGTACTACATGTGTAGACACACTGTGAGAATAAAGCTTAAACAGTACTCAGAGTGAAGATAATGGGAGCTGGAACAAAAAGATTGGATTGCTAGTAGAGATACCGATGAGAGCAGAGGTCTGTTTTGTTACTGTCTTTACATGTCAGTTATTTGACTCAGGACACTGATTACGTGGGATCCCTATTTTAAAGCATCAGTGAGATGTTAAATCTTCAGTAACTGAATGGAGATGTTCAGAAATAAATTATATGAACTTAATACAGGAATATTGACTAATAATTTGTTTAAATAATACTCATTTAGTTAAAAACTATAAGCAATGTTACTTCCATACTGTGTAGTATCATGAGTCCTGCTATTTCCAATTTAAATATATACGAATAATACAGCAAGTATACTTTATCAAGGAAATCATTGCAAACAGTCCAAACTTTAAAATCTTAACTGAATTTTTAAAATACCTTATTTATTTATTTTTATATGGTGCTGAGGATCAAACCCAGTGCCTCACACATGCCAGACGAGTGTGCTACTACTGAGCCACAACCCCAGCCCTTAACTGAATTTTTAAAGGTACCATCCATGTGGTTTGGGATTAAGGGGAAAAAATGCTGATAGGCACTGGGGCTGGTTTCATAACTTGGCTATTGTGAGTTGTGCTGCTATAAACATTGATAAGCTTGTATCACTATAGTATACAGTGGTGGCTCCATTTCTAGTTTTTTGAGGACTCTCCATACTGCTTTCTGGAGTGGTTATACTAATTTGCAGTCTCACCAACAATATATGAGTATGAATCGTCTGTTCAAACATTTTTCACATTTTAATTTGAAATGAATAATAGACCTAAATATAAAAATTAAAGTTCTTAAACTTCTAGAAAAAATAACACAGGAGAATATTTTTGTGACTTGGATCAGGTGAAGATAAGACTTTATCAAGATTTTTAAGACTTCATCAAAACTATTGCTTTTCTGAAGATATTTTTAAGAAAATTAAAAGCTAAGTCACTGTTGTGAGTTATTCATTAATATAGACCAAAAATGCTTTTGTCTTTCTACAATGACAGAATTTATTGAATAACAACTTGCATGCTACACTACTTGCATCAATGGCAGTTCACTGAGTGCTTGTGAGTCACCTGGTAGTCATAAGCAGGCAAACACAATTTTTTTACTCTAATCTTAATTTCTAATATATAAGACACTCCAGACACACATCACACTTTACACAGTTTCATATGTATGTATATATAAGCATATATATTACTTATGTATAATTCTCTATATGAACATTTTTTTGTTGTTTTGGTTTTTTTATATTGTTACCTAGCAGCATAATTATTGGATCACACAAGAAGGGAGTTTCAACTATATAAGAAACTGTAAAACTTTGTTATTTATATATATATATATATATATATATATATATATATATATATGATACATGTGAATTGTAATATATTACATATAATATTATACATTATATATACAGAAAGAAAGTTAAGAAAGGGTTAGGCAGGCACAGGGGTTCAGAGGCTGATTGAGAACAAAGGCAAAGAGCAGATACAAATTCTAGGAGTCACTTCAGGTGGTCAGTGTTTGCATCTTTTCCCTGCTGTGATTAAAGACCTGACAAGAACAATTTTAAAGGAGGAAACTTTATTTGGGGGCTCATGGTTTCAGAGGTCTCAATCCATAACATCCCCCTCCATTCCTCAGGGCTCAAAGTGATGCTGAACATCATGGTGGAAGAACGTGGTGGTAGGAAGAGGTTCACATGATCAAGAAGCAGATAGAGATTCCACTCGCCAGAGACATAACCCAAAGGCATGCCCCTAAGTGACCACCTTACCTGACTTCAGTTAACCACTCAGTCAATCCCCATTCACTGATAGGGTTAAGCCTCTCATAACCCAATCATTTCATCTCTGAATGTTCTCACATTGACTCACACATGAGCTTTTGGGGGACACCTAATATCTAAACCTTAACATTCCACCCCTGGATCCCAAAAGTTCATGCTCATCTCACAATGCAAAATATATGTTAAGTCCATTTCCAAGATCCCCATAGTCTCAACAGTTCCAAGATTGCCTAAAAGTTCAAGTACAAAGTATTCCCTGAGCCTCAAGGCAAACTTTGCATAGTGAGCTCAGGTAAAAATCAAAAGCAATTTATAAGTATCCAATATAAAAATGAACAAAGTAAACATTTCCATTCAGAAAAATAGGGAATAGAAAGGATAGGGCCAAAGCAAGACCAAAATCCATCTGGGTAAAATAAGTCCTGTAGCTTCACATTAGGCATCTGGGGCACATGGCATGGTGATGTTTTGTCCAAAGGCTTTTGTAGCTCCACCCCTGCAGTCTTGTTGGTTGTAGCCCAAGTAGCCTTTCTCTTGGTGTGTCTCTGCTCGATTCCTGCAGCTTTCCTAGGACAATGTCCCATGTTACTGGCATTTCTTAATCTGGGGGTCTCCATTGCAGCTTTAGTGTTCTCCTCACATATCCAAGCATCACCCTCCCAGGGGCTGCTCACAAGGACTTCAATCCTGGGGCAGTTTGCCTCCTCCCTGGCCTTCCATTGAAATATCAGTGGAAGACTCCATGACACTCTAATTCCAGCATATGCATTCCTGCAGAAAGAGCACTATGTGCTTGATGCCAAGGTCTGCCACCATTTAGGGCAACAGCTAAGCCTCCAGGGAACCTGGCTGCGGAAGCTTCTGAGTGCTGGTGTGGCTGAGCATGGTGAAACAACTTCCTAGGCTGCCATTTGCAAGCAGGGTCCCCTGCCCCCACTTCCCATGGTCTCTTCTCAAGGAATGTTTACTTCCATGAGCCTGATTTGGGTGTGGTCTCAATTCCTGAGATGTCCTCAAGCCATCTTTTTTATTGTCTCTAGCTGTTTAGTATTTAGTGTTTCTTCTATGACAGTAAGGTCTTTAACAACTGAAACTTCCTTAGCTCTTATTTTATTTCCAATTTTCAACTCTAAGGTTTTCAAATATTTCTGGTCTTCTTTCTGCTCCTGAATATCACAAGAAACTTGGCTAAAAGTTGCCAGCAATACCCATACCACCACCTGACTGCTATGCTGCCTAGGAATTTCTTCGCCAGATTAAGAAGTCCATCACTTTTATAATCAGTCTCACAAATAATCTCAGCACATGGGAAAAATGTTTATAATTTCTTAGCCAGAATAGAACAAAAATGGCCTCTAGTCTGATTTCCAATAGAATCCTCCTTCTCCTCTGTAACCTTATGACTCCAGTCTTCATTGTGAGCAGTTCTACCAGCATTCTGATCTTCTGAGCTCCCATCAAAAATACCCATTAAGCTCCATTTATAATAATCTAAAGCTTTCACAGCTTTCATTGGCAAATTATCCAAAATTCCACCCACAATTCCAAAATGTTCTAAAAGCTGCTAGACCACATGGTCAGGTTAGTCACAACAACCATCCCACTCTTCAGTACCAATTTTTGTTTTAGTCAGCTTTTTTGTCCCTGTGACTAACAGATCTGAAAGGGACAATTTTAGAGGTGGAAAAGCTTATTTAGGGGCTCACATTTTCAGAGGTCTCGTCTATAGATAGTTGGCTCCATTATTTGGGGCTTGAGGTAAGGCTGAACATAATGGCAAAGGAGTGTGGCAGAGGAAAGCAGCTCACATTGAAACTTGTCTTGAAAATCGGGAAATAAGAAGTAAGGAAAAGCTACTGTTTTCAGCTTGAGAGGAAACACCTCATGCATAGGGCATTTTAACCATTTTTTTCCTTTTTTGAAATCAGCCTCTTAAGTTGTGGTTTTTATGGTTTATGTTTCTTCTGGATACTATTTTCCATTTCTGCACTTGATTATGAGGCCAGGTTTAGAGGTAGAAAATTATCATACATCCTTTTTTTTTTTTTCAACTGTGATTAGGTCATTTCCTATGCCTGTCAGCAGAAGAAAGTGAGACACTTTTTTGAGTGCCTATGGGCCAGACTTATCCCAGTTTTTCAGTATTCAAGCTAGTGGTGATTCTGGCATAACTGTTGAGAATGAAGCTCCCATATGAGTGCATTATGTTAGGGAGTCTAGGAAGACAACCAGCAAAGCTGTCTCTCACTACCTGGTTCTGCCATGTTTAGTGCTGCCTCACTGGAAAGAATGAGCAAGATAGCTGTTTGCTGCATGACAAAGACCCTGGAGGATTCAGACTTGGAGGCAGATGACTTATCTCCTCCTGCCACTATAGACTTCCAAATATGATGACCCACCTGGTGGTGGTGGTGGTGGAGTATATTACTCTGCTCTATGGGCTAAAGGAAACTTGAGAGGATAAAGAGGACATCTAGTGGTTGTTAGCGGCTTAACCTCCTTTTCTCAGAGGAGTGAACTGAAAATGCCTCCCTTTTTGCAGCAAAGAAACTCATGGAGGACAAAAACAATGGGGAGAATCTGTACAGACTTGTAAGGGCTTAATATGGGAACATTGGGAAGCTAGGCATTTCCTTATGAACCATTCCATGTAAAATATCGCTCTCTCAATGTAGAGTATGATTGACTACATAGGGGAGGGAATTGTCTGATGGGGAGGGAGTGGGAGTGTTTGGAAAGAGAGCACCGGTAGAGTGCAATTAGGCTCTTATGGAGTGTATGTCACTGGGGCGTTCGCTCAGCAGTGCTTGGATCACTGTAAGACACTCTATGAGAGCTGTTGGGAGAGAAGATCAGGGGAGAAACTTTTGAGATTCACCATTTGCCACCGCCAGAATCTTAAGAGTTGCTTCAACCCTTTGTTCATAGTCTCTCTGTGTATCTCAAGGCAAACTGGGATTAGGGATGCTGTCTACTAATGCCAGACATGCTTATGTTACCACTGTTTACTGGTGACGAGTCCTTGCTTCCCCAATGCTGAAGTATAACACCAGAGAAGCATGCCGAGGCAAGTTTAGAGTGGAAAGTAGAAGCTTTAATAAAGGGCAGCAGAAAAGACTTCTCCCTGGGCTGGGGTTGTGGTTCAGTGGTAGAGCACATGTGTGAGGCACTGGATTCGATCCTCAGCACCACATATAAATAAATGAATAAAATAAAGGTCCATCAACATGTAAAAAAAAAATTAAAAAAAAAAAGAGACTTCTCCCTGGAGGAAGAAGGGGACCCAAGAGGTGGAATCTGTGGAAGGGCAAGGTCGTCCCTTTTTTATAGCTAAGGTCTTCTTTCAGCTTTCCCGCATTCCTGTCCTTTGTTCTCTGTTATCTTGCAGTGATGGAATGTAGGTGGGAAGGCCCAAAGGGTGGGAGGGAGTCAGGTGGGCTGTAGGAGTAATCTAGGCAGAGAGGACTTTTGGATTAGCATCTCCACGTTTGCTGGGAGCTGCTTCATTTAACATTTCCTTGGGATGAGCTTGGGGCCTTGGGGACATTTTCAATTCCCCTTTTCCTGGACTCCATTCTCCATGTGGCCTTCATTCTTGATTTTACTGGATATTAGACCCGATTTACCTAACTACACTAACTACCTATCTGTAAATCTGGCTTCACTTGGAACCTGGATAGGACAGTGAAAAAATGGCTTTGGCAAAACTCAACATACTTGACCCACAGGAGAGGTGATTAGGAGCTGCTGAGACCATAAAGCCTGTCAACCAAGTCTTGTAGAATCCCTAACTGCAGTTAATTGTGGATGGGTGCCCATCATAGTCCTCCAGAAAGAAAGAGACATAAAGGTACACCTCAGAAAGATGTGAGATGCTGAAGAGCTAACTATGGTGGCAATCCTGGGCAAACCTGAAACTGATATCTGTCTTGAAAATCAAGATTAGGTCCTTGGGGCGTGGGTTGTAGCTCAGTAATAAAATGCTTGCCTCACTTGCCTGAGGCCCTGGGTCTGATCCTCAGCACCACATGAAAATAAATAAAAATAAAAGATATTGTGTTCATCTGCAACTAAAACAATAAAAAAGAAAAAGATCAGGTCTTATTCCGCCTGTATGGCAGATTAATCACCTGAGATACTGAGGCAAGAGTTAAAAAAGAAAGTAAACTTTATTTAAGAGACAGAGAGAGAGAGAGAGAGAGAGAGAGAGAGAGAGAGAGAGAGAGAGAGAGAGAGAGAGAGGTCGATCTCCAAAGAGGAGGGAACACAGAGCTTGTTTGTGCCCACGGGAGTGGGAGTGTCATTCTCCTTATAGATTGTAAGTTTGCTTTCTGATTATGCCCACATGACCAAAAATTAAATCACTTGTGTTGAAAAGTGGGATCCTTCCTCTGCCCCAGAGGTGTTAGCAACCAGTGGCTGTTGGAAGTGCTATCTACTTATTTCCTTTTCTTTGACAATCAGCTATCTTTCTTTTGCCACTGTCTCAGGTGGTTGTCAGGCTGGCTGGTGAGCTGGATGGGAGGAGGTAAGGTGTCTAGAGAAGTGCCTGATACATAGAATAAATGTAACTATATATTTCTGCTGTTTTACAGCATAAAAATACTTTATTTTCATATACTGAAACATTTGTGACTAGAAACTTCCACTCATTTAACTCATTTTAATACTGTATGTAGAATACTGTTTTACTCATGATAGAAAAAAATATACACAATGTTTCACATGTGTTTTGTTTGTACAGAGAACTAAACTGCAAATGCATTCTGCAAAAAAACCTGCTGCCTTATGTTACAAAGCTAAACCTTAATTCTTAAAAAACAAAAAACATTATTTGGCTTAAGTTGGAATAAACATATATGTTTTTTCCTCAAAAACATTAGCTATTCCAGTATGTGAGTGGGAGGGGCTTCCACTATCATCAAAATCTGTTTTGGATACTATTACTGACTAACAGACTGCCTCCAAAGGTAGTAGTGAAAAATATCCATTGAATTATGTTACAAGGCTCTGTTGGGCCAGAAATTAGGACCAGGTACAGGGGGGATGGCTTGCTTCTGCTTCATGTTCTCTGGTGTCTCATCTTGGAAGACTCAAAGACATGAGGGAGACTTGGTGGCTGGGACTGGAATTGTTGAGAGTCTCCGTTCACATGTCTGACACCTGGGCTGAAATGTCTTGCACATTGAGTTCAGCAGGACTGTCAGAGTGTACATATGAGTCCTGTGCTTCCCGCAAATGTGGCAGGCTCAGGGTAGTTGACCATATAATATGACAGCTTGTGGCTCAGTGCAAGTGCTCCAGTGGGCAAGGCAGAAGCCTCACTGTGTGTTATGACTCAGCCTTGGTGGTCACATAGTATCGCCTCCATCATATTTTATTGTTTGAAGTAGTTACCTGTCTATCCAGGTTTCCATGCAGGCAATATAAACCTCACACCTTGATGGGGGCATGTAGAAGATGATGTCACAGGAGCAAGGAGCTTCATCTGCTCCTCACTCCCAGTCACATGTGCAAGGTAGAAGGATGCTGAGCCACTGAGGTGTTCCCAGGCTGCCCATGAATGTGGTGTTATGCTAGATTCGTGGGACCCCAGTAGACCTCCAGGAGCCGAATCTGATGCAATCACACAAGAGTCTTTATTGCAAGCTCGAGCCTGGACTCACAACTGTTCCCGATACAGCGGTCCCAGGGAGTGAGTCCCGGTCCTTTGTTCAGTGAGATTTTATAGGTTTTGGGGGATACTCTATGCATCACAACATCACACAGCAAATCATTCCATACCACAGGAAAATTGAACAACAACTTCTAACATTGATTAGCACATTCAATGTCGGGAACAATTTGGGTAGGGGTGATTGGTTAGTACAAGAGGGGGATTCCTTTGAACTGATTGGTTTAGGCCACAAGGGGTGTATATGCTAAACTACATGGTTTCCCAACATGTTATCAACTACCATAAACTACTGGGGGGGTCATCTGCCATTCCAGGTATTTTCCCTGTCTAATGCTAATTGGATGTTGCTAGGGGGGTTGCTATGGGTCCTCACCTAGCCTAACTGAGTCAGGGACACCTGGCGCCTCAGACCTCTCCTGTTATTTACAGACAAACAACTCAGCAGGGTGGGTATGTGCTTAGGAGTGCTCTGTGGGTTTTTCCAAGGACCAGGATCACGCTCCCTTCCTTGGACAGGCTTTGCTCTGAGGTAGAGGCTGGTTTCTCAAAAATGGAGTCATATTAGTTTCTCAGTGGAAGGCTCTACATGGAGGCCAGGACCACAGACAGTTAACTAGGTATATTGACACCCCAAGACCCATCCAAGCTGCAATTGAACCTTTGTTCTATTTGTTTTTCTATATTTGCATCCTGAACACATCCTTCTTTCCATTTCTCCTTCTGATATCATCAAAATATTTCAGTCTGATTTTGCAGGACTTAGACATCTTTTGTACAACTTTATATTCATTCCACAAATACCTTTGAAGAATTCCCATTTGTGATTAAAATATTTCATATCATCTTAACTCTCTAGAGATTCTGATCAGATTAAAATTGATATGTTTAGGACTTGTGACAGGTCAGGAAGGAAATTCCTTTTCCTATCACATAACATAAAGGTAGCCTTAGTTAATTTCAATGCTTTCCTAAAACCAGGCTTTTCTTTGAGATTGGTATAATCATTAAATTATGCATGAACATTTGTGGGATGGTGACAACATAGGTCTGAGCAATATCAATATCCAATTTATAACTTAAGTTGAACCTTTAGTCCACTCTGAGGGACCTACTACTGCCCACATTTCACATTTGTGAAAATGAGGCACAGGAGGAAAAAGCAAAAATTGTAGCCCAGACAGCCTGGCTTCCAGAGTCTTCAGTGTTAACAAGGAATTATCAATAAATCAAACCTTTTACCATTTTTAGAGTTTAATTGCCATTTGTATGACCATGGGCTTGATAAGCACATAGCATTTTGAACTGAAATAGCACATGGCCCACGATAGGGGCTGCCTTCTTACCAGCTCTTCAAGAGATCCTTGGAAACATTTTGCTATGGACAAAAATTTGTTAATGGAGCCATGTTCCTATAAGACTAAAGTTTTAAAAATTTGAACTTTCAAACTTAGAGTTATTTAAAATGCTTCCATCCCAAATCAGTATCAAAATGTAACAAAAAATAAAATTCTTATAGCTATATTTTACATATTGAGAGAAATTTGGGGGATAAAGTTTATTGGAGAAAGTATATGTTTTAAGAACATGATACTTTTATATATATAAAATCTGGACACAAATAACACACGTGGTTAAAACAGCCTGATAAAGTATCTTTACTTTAAAACTTTTCTTGGTTCAAGGTAAAAAAGGCAAACTATTAAAATGACACATGGAAAATTTCTTTTTTAAGGCATCAATTTCTTCCCACTAAAGGGAGGGCACGAAGAAGGTGCCAGAGCAGCTCTGGGAGTCGAGAGCTACAGAGACGCCAGGCATGGAAGGTGCACGAAGCCTCCTATAACTTGAGCATTTATTACTTTTTGTGTGCACTTCAATTTACAAAATTCAGTGTCAAGAGAGCCCAGAGATAAGAGCAATTCTGCATGGGTGCACTATGCTTTTATGTAAGTATCATCCTTGAGATTGCACATCTCTGCTCCCCAAATCCCATGTGTTCACTCTCCATGAACTTCAGCTGCCACCAGGAGGAGCTGTTGGGTGGGGAAGCTGCATGGCATATGGTGAAGTGCCCAGCCACTGCTGCACGCAGGCCTGTCCCTTCCCACTGGCCTAGCTCTTGCTTCCCTGAACATGGAATTATGGAGATGAAGCCATAGAACACTCTGGATTCTCCAGTGCCTTGCCAGAGATGTGTATTCTCCAACAGCTGCAACCCACCCTCCCCACACTCTCCAGGGAAGGCCTGAAGACTGAAAAGGATTCCTTCCTGCCAAAGCGACCAACTCAAAGTGTATCAAATATACACTGGCTCAAGGGGAGAGTTTCTGTCTATACTACACCAAGGGAAGCAAGTCCCCATCTACATTGGCTTAAGGCAAGTGTGTCCCCATCTACACTGGCTTAAGGTGAACAAGTACATACAGTGAGCAGTAGAGGGAGGCATAGTGGTCTAGGCTGCTGGGCTCCAGCCCTTGCCCTGGTGCCAATTTCCAAAAAGAAAAAAGACTGCCTTTTTTAAATCTTTGAAACTTCAATTTTATTATACAATTTGTGGAAAAAATAAATTAAGAATAAATTTCCTACAAAGCATGGAAGAAAGAGCAGGATGGGCAGGGTCAGGGGTTGAGGGCATGGGAGTGTTCTAGGGAATGTCTCTATGATGTGTTTTGCAGGTGGGGGCTGAGGAGACTCCTTGTGGATGCAGATGTGCTCCTGCCTGGATTCTGTGCAAAGAAGCTTGAGCCAGTCAGCACACCTCACTCCTGCACCATGATGTCATCATCCACAGAGCTCAGGGTCTTCTGGCTGGCTGTCGGTTCTGTCAATGTGGGCATGGCATTTCCATTGGAGCCTCTCTGTTCCTGGACACTGGCCGAGGGAAGCATGGTATACAGCAGAGTTTTTGCATGCATTTGGTGATGCTCCTCCTCAGTCTCTTCCAACCCCTGCTTCTGTGGTGGGATTGCCCTGTGGAGGTACCTTAGGAAGATGAGCTCTCCTGGGCTCAGGATTATGCAGGGAGGTTAGGCTGGGAGGGCGTGTGTCCCTGTTGAGGAAGCTGAGAGGAATAACAGGCATGCTGGCAATTCCAGCAGCCTTCTGCAAGGACTGCTTGGCTGCCTCATGCTGCAGCCTCTCGTGGGGCAAGGGAAGAGCAGGCTCACTAGAATACTTCCAGGGCAGAGCCAGGGAGGATCTGCTGGGCCCAGGTGATGCACAGGCTTCAAAACTGGAACCCAAAGCCTGCCCCCTGGGTTCTCTGGTGCTTCAGTATGAGGTACGTGGCCATCGTGTCGTCCTTGAATCTTCGACGTGGTACAGACACTCAGGTACTATAGGGATGGTAACCCATGTCCACCATGATTTTCAAAATTGTGGGATCCGGGAGTTAGAAGAGAGCCTCACTCGAAGGACTGGGTGTGAAGCTTCCTCTCCCTGGCTCAGCCATGGGTACTCCATTATCTGCTCTAAGGTGGGCCTCTGTGTGGGGTTCACTGTCAGGATCTCATTGATGAGGCTCTGTGCTCCCTCAGAAATGTGGGGGAATGTCATACATTCCCTGCGTGATCAGCTTCTTCAGCTGCTTATTGCTGGTTGCCACAAATGGGCATCTCCCTGTGAGCATAAAATAGAGAATGACGTCCAGGCTCCAGATATCTGGGGGTTGAGGGGAGGCATTGAATTCCTTCCAATGGACAACTTTAGAGGCAACTTAGAGGAGAGTACCCCAGAACCTGTTCAGCTTCTTCCCAGCTGTGAATCTGGTGCTCAGGCCAAAGTCGATGAGTTTGACGTTGCTGCTGGCATCCACCACCACGTTCTCTGGTTTCAAATCAAGGTGCATGATACCCATCTTGTGGCAGTACTGCACCACATGCACGATCCACCTGAACAAGTCTGTGGGCTCCTCCTTCCACATGACATCAGGTTCCGGGATGAGGTCCCATAGCTGTCCCCCCTCTGCATGTTCCATGATAAGGTAGATATATTTGATGGTCTCAATGACCTAGAAGAGCTGGATCACGTTCTGGTGGTCCAAGGCTGCCATCGTCACCGGTTCAGAAAGAAAGGGGAAGTTCCAGACCTCTTTTGCCAAAACCTTCAACCACAACCTCTATCACCTGGGCAAAGCCTCCCTCCTCAATGTCCTGCAGGACCATATAATGGTCCGTGAGGTGGGCTCATAGCAGGAGCCTCGCCCCTAAGGCACTACACTGCTCTGACTACGCTCTCTATGAATCTTAAGCCGGAATGAGGATGCTAGCTAAAATAATAATAATAATAAACCAAAACAAAAAAAAACCCAAAAAGCAAAAGCAAAAAAATATATTTTAAAAACCCAAATCAAAAACCAATATCCAAAGACTACAATCACCAGCCACCAACCACCACCAAATGCACTAACTATCTGGGAGTCTGACAGGTCACCACCAAGAGCTTCCTGTACTTATAGACAAAAGACCCAGCTGCAGCTACCCTCTACTGTTTGAAATTCCCTCACAATGGCTCCTTCTGAGCTCAAAGCTCGAAATGACCCTGGGCATGACTCCCAGTGGTCATCTCACTTTGGGGCTTCCAAGAACTTTTCCACTTTCATGACAAGAAGAAAAAACTCTGGAAGATTTTTTCCTTTAGTACATTATGGTGACCCATATTTACTTGTTTAGAAATTAAAATTTGCAGGATACTTCAGCAGTCTTCTCATTTCAAGTCTGAAAATCCGTAATATCTTTGTGGCTTTGAAAGACCTCATCATAGCTACACTCAAGGTTTCTGCTTCTTTGCTGCCCTTAACTGAACAGTTTTCCTCCCCTGGGCCCTTGCCCCATGATGGACTGACTGCCTTACCTTGGGCAGAGCAGTAGAGTCAGCTATCTATGAACTGAGACCTCTGGAACTGTTAGTCCCAGAGAAGCTTTTTCTCCTCCAAGTGGGATCCGGGAGTTTGAAGAATGCCTCACTTGTTCTTGTTGGGTGTTTTGCTCACAGAGACAAAAGAAAGCTAATTAAAACACAGTGCCCACCTTGACAAATGGACATGTGTGTGTGGGGGTGTGTGTGTGCTGGGAACTGGACCAGGTCCTTGCACATGCTGAAGAAGTTCTCTTAATGTGCACATTCCCATCCCTGGGGTTGGGGGTTCCTGGCCTAACCAGCTCTCAATATGTTATATTGAGGCTGAACTGTCAACAGGAATTTTGGAGGGATTCACACATTCAAGCCACAGCATGTGACAAGAGCTGAGGGAGTTGGTCCCCACTAGATGTGCCCTGTGTGAGGGGAGTCCTTCAGGTTACATGAAAGGACATTAAATAGGAGTTTAGACTTTAATGAAGATAGAAAATTTCTGGGAAAGCAAATTTATGACAATTATAAAAGCTAGGGTTACTTTTGTGTTCTATATGATGTAAGAGAATAATGTATCAAAACACCACAATTTTATCCTATGATATTGAGTAAATCAGTAACTGAGGGGAAGGGGTTGGAAACAGCAACCACATCTGTACACTGCTGAAGTCATGTTGCTATAGATTCACATCAGAGTGGCATCTCTCATGTGAAATGGAACCTCATGGGAACCATAAAAAATGATTGTAGAACATACCCAAGATGAGAGGTAAGGAATTAAAATGTTTCACTACAATCATCAAGTAGGAGGGAAGATGATCTTATAACAAAGCAAGTTAGATTGAATCAAAGCTTGTGCTGTCTCCTTAGAAGAAAATAAGGCACAGTGAGCCAAGGGCCCAGACTGTTGTCCTTATGAGGACACAAACCATACAGTGTTCCAAGGCTTTCTAACAACAGTGAAATAAGGAAAAGAGTTTGCTGTAATACACCTATGTCCTGCTAGGAATTATTCTACTTGCATGTGGTCGTTTCTGGCTAAATCACTTCAAGTTTAAAGTTGACCAAATGCTTTTCCCATCCTAGAGCAATTTAGAGTCCAGTACACTAGTTTTCTAATCGTTAAAACCTAATCATAGAAAGTCCTGTTGAAATAGCTTAGGTTCATAATCAGGTAATTGAAGCATTTTATTTGTGTTCTAACAAAATATTTAAAGTAGGCAATCAAATTCTTTTTTGAATCAAATTGGATTGCATATCTCTAATTTGATATTAGTAGTCACAGGGAGTCTTCTACCATATTAAAAAAAATAGTTTTGGAAACAGAGTAAAGCTCATTGGTACAGCACCTGCCTAGCATGTGCAAGACCCTGCGTTTGATTCCAACTGTGGAAAAAATAGTTTTAAAAATCCTTTCATAATCCTACTATAGAATCATGAAAAAATTTTAAAAATCAAAAGTATCCACCTTCCAATTATGCATTTAAATATTTCACTTATTGCTATATGTGTTATCATCACAGATCAGTAAGTTATCCTTTATTACTCTAAAAGTTTGCCTTTTATTACCAACTATATGCTGTGTTTCCAAAAAACCCAACTTACCACGTAAGATAGTAATGATTCTTAGTGCTTTCTTCCAACTCTACCATCTCTCACTTTTATTTTTATTTACTCTTTTTAGAAGAACCCTCACTTTTATGTAAGATGAGAACCAGAGCAAGTGAACAAGTGAAATGGGTTAGTGGCTCAGTCTCTCTCTCTCTCTCTCTCTCTCTCTCTCTCTCTCTCTCTCTCTCTCTCTTCCCTCCCCCGCCTTTGGAACCAAATATGATTTAATTCAGGGGCACTTTACCACTGAACCACATCCCCAGCCCTTCTTTTTTTTTTTTTTTTTAAATTTTGAGACAGGATCTTGCTAAACTGCTCATGGCCTAAGTTGCTGAAGATGGTCTCAAATTTGTGATCCTCCTGCCTCAGCCTCCTGAGTTGCTGGGATTACAGGCATGTGCCACTGCACCTGGCTCCATTTCTTTATAACAGATGAGAACTAAAGGAAACATACTGGTTTTATGATTCTTACTTCATGAGTAAAAACTGGCCTCACCAGCATAGGTTTTTCTGGTTTTAATCTGACCATGCTCCTCGACCTTTGAACTGTTCCTGGCTTCAACTTTCTTATTTGGAAATAAAGAAACTGAAATATTTTTCAAGTATATTTTGTGAATACATAAGTTACAGACACTGACTTCTGAACATGTGGGAAATACACAAAAATAGCGCATAATCTTTATCACCCAGTAGAGCCACTGGGAACATTTTGATATAGTTTAGAAAGAATAGTCAAGAAAATACATGCATATGCAAATTTGAAGTAGAATATAGCCATATATACATATACATATATATATATATATATATATAAACAAATTGAATACTTTTTACTTTATGAAAATCAATAAAAATGAGATATGCTTGATTTTGAGGAAAATATAAATTATAACTATCAGAAGAATAAACAGCAGAAATCCTAAGTAGGCCTATAATGAGAAAAAAAATCTGAAAACATTTGCAGAAATCGAATTCCATGATAGAGGTATCATTATGATCCTTATTTTACGTAATGAGAAACTTGAAAGTTTACACAAATAATTGGCAGAGCTGGGACTTGGCAATAGTTTCCATGCTCATAATTGCCATGCTCTTTGTGGCTCAGGTCCCCATCAAGTCAAAGCTCATACAGTGACAACATAGTAGTTTCGTAACAATCAGTAACCCACACCTACTCTGCCAGCTTGGGCTGGCTCTGGAAGAGTAGGGAGAGAAAGGATTCCATGCAGAGGGGACAGCATGGCATAAAGCAATATGCTGTAGATAATCAATACGTTGCCATCTCTACTAAACTCCTCTTCAAGACAGTGCACAGAGACATCATGCTGCTTTTGACAGAAGGCAACAGTTCTCAGCGTCTTTTCCTTCTGCTATCATGTCACATTAGGATGGCAGCGCTTTGGCAGAAACCTACTGTATCCTTCCTTAATGAGTTGTCAGAGGTTCTGCCATGCCATTTGTCTTCTGAGCACGTTTTTATGAAGGCTGTCAGTAAAGAGCAAAGATGGGAATAAAAAATATATTCACAAGTCAGCAGGAGGTTGAGAATCTGTTCATTCAGAATCAGCAGGGGACCGTGGGAAAATGCCCATTCTTTGAGCATGGCTGTGAAGGACTACCATTCAAGGGAGCTAAGAAAGTCTTCCCCTATTTTAAACTCACAAGAGCCTTCTGTGGGACCTCTGTCTGCCTACAGACAGAGAATGAAATACAATATAGCAGACATCCTAATTGAAGAGTTCAATCTTACTTTTGACCACTCCCCCAAAACCAATTCAGAGACAGATGAATCTGATTAGTATCAACTATATAGAGAGGGCCACCAGTATGGGGAATGAAGTTGACAATTACATATCTCAGGATAATTCCCACTCAAGCTGCAACAGAGGATTTTTCTTGTTTCACTGAGGCTATTAACTACACTAAAATTTAAAATCAAGGGTTTTTTTTTTTTGGTGGTGATGGTGTTTGTTTTGCCCTGAAGTTCCTATAGTTTATGTTAGAAGATCTAAGGAGTAAATTTTGAAGGCAGATAGATCCTGGCTCTGTGGCTTATTTCTCTGGGGCTTTAAGCAAGTTACTTGCAATTCTAGCTAATAATACCTACTTCACAGAATTGCTGTAGAATTAAATGAGATAATGTATGTAAATGTCAGTATAGATGTGTTTAATAAATGACAATCATGATGCTTATGATAAATATTATAAATATATAAATCCAAGATCAGTTTAGAATTTCCCCCCAAAATAATAGTTACCTTGAAGGAGATGAAAGCTTTTTATTAAATCTAAATAATTATGAATAAATGAATTATAAATATTTTGTATCAATATTTTATCTTCTGTATGGCCAATGATACAATCTAACCTGTTATATAATTGAACAGAAAGCAGAATCAATTTTTGTTGTCTGTCTTAATTTATCACATTTCTAGTTGCTCTACTATACTTTGAATACGAGTGTTCATGTAACTGCAAATCTTGTACAGAATATAGTTTTTAAAATAATTACATTTTGCTATCTAACCTCCTCAATATATATGAAAATATATATGTAGTTTTATCTACAAAAAAAAGGTTACTTAAACCAAAAAGCTAGCCTGTCATTTATTTTAGGACTACTTATATAAACTGTGTAATTTAAAGCATAGTTATAAATCAAGGGATATTCTTTATTTTAATCTTCATTCTTCTAGTTATTAATCTACACTATTAGAAAATAATATTAAAGCCAGAAGGTTTCCAAGATTTTTATTTTAATCCCTTCATCAGACAAATGTAAAAGTAAGGCCTGGAAAGGTCAGAATTATTATTTTATCTCATCTTGACCTACATATATGGTAGTTACCATGAACAAGACAATGTAAATAAACATTTGAAGGATATATTAACTGCATACCAGGGAACATGAAATTTCCCAAAGCTGAATTGACTTGACCAAACAGCAATGGTACCAAGCTTAATATTTTAACATTTTTTGTCTTCAGAATCACAGCAACTATAAATAATAATACAGCCTGGGAATTACTAAATATAATAGAACTAAAATTTGGTATGAAATAATTCTTGATTTTCCTGTATTAACTGGTTCTCCACACCTAAGGATAAATATCAGTTATTTGGACCATCGGGAATAACATTCGATGCCTCATTTCTATAGTTCCTTAAGTAAGTTCCTTACTTAATGCATGGAAAAAGTGTTGTCTAGTGCCTTAACCTGAAAATACTTCTGAGGGACCCTTGTTTTAGCTGCTGTATAGAATTGTGGTTTCAGAATCACATCTAGTTTGGTGAAATTTCATGTTTCCTGGTATGTGGTTAATATATCCTTCAAATATTTATCTATATTATCTTGTTCTCTGTAAGTGCAGCTTATATAGATCAAGATGAGATAAAATAATTCTGAGTAGAAGATTATAAGAATAACAAAGAATCACTATTTTTCAGCAAGTCAGTTGATATCACTGCATAAAAAGTACTAATTATGATAAAGACAAAAATAAACTACTTAACCTTACACTTCCAATAAATTTTCAGCAATACACAAAGTTAGGCATGTAATCAGTCATTCCTAATCTAGACTATTTCTGATTAGTCAGCTATTCTGAAGCAATGTCAATCATAGTAATTACATTATTACTATTCTGGCTATTAAATGCTCTGTTCACTACTAAAAGCTCAACTGATCTGATACATAGCCATGTTATACTTAGTTATGTGTCTCCAATTAATGAATGCTCAGAATGCAATTTTTTTCTAACTTATTTATTCAAAGTAAAACACAATATACAGTGAAAATTTGGATCAATTGAATTATGTATCTCTGAGATGTATTCAGTTGAAGAATCTGTCCCTGGATATTTGTAGTAAACATACTAAAACCTGAAGTCAAAGCATCATACTAGCTAACATTTTCAGGGAAATATTCAATTTTCAAAGAGAAGCCCATGGTGACTGACAACAGCAGGAAATGCATTTCCCTGAAGAGCTATCTGTGCTTTGATGTCACACTATACACCCTCAAGGTTAGTAACATGAAGAATATTCAGTAGCCACAGATAACAAATTACGCTCCTTCAAAAAGTCAATGACTAGTAGGTTTGCTGCATTGATGATAATTGGCTGCAGCATATGTCTATCCATTGTGAGAAGTGAAAGAAAAGTGTCTCAAAACCACTTAAAAAATAAAATTTGAATTTGACCCATAGGGACAAATTGTTAAGTTAATCTGAAAATTCTTCCCCTTTCAATCAGTGTTTTCTCAACTACAGGTGACTGTCTTCCAGACAACATTTGGTAATGTCTAGAGACGATTGTCAGGACACAGGGAAGAAGTTGAGGATGCTATTGAATTCTAATGCCGTGGCCAGACCCAGGGCTGCTGCTAAATTCCTACAAACACAGGATAGAGCCCACCCCTACCCTAACAAAGAGTTAGGCAATCCAAAGTGTCAATAGTTGCAGAATTCTGGAGATGGTTAGTAGTGATGTTGCATGATAATGTGAATCTACTCACCAACACTGAACTTAAAGGATAAATATCATTTTTTGTATATTTTACCACAATAATTTAAAAAAAACCCAGAGTGCAGAGATTGAGAGCTTTATGTTATTGTGAATCATTCTGCAAGAAAAGTATTTAAGTTTGATAGGAAGGCCAAAAGTACTCTGCATGCAGTAAAATAACATTTAATAAAGCAAACAACTTTACTTTTGTCTTACAAACCATATTTTATGCTTTCTTGACTTGCTTCCAAATTCCTTTCAACTACTAGTGAATGATCTCAAACAATAGTTTCCTTGCCTGCCTGTATACTGCTGCCATAAAAATGAAAATAAAAACTAAGGAGTTTTAGGCTCAAACTAGTTGGACTTAGATGTCAGTTGCAGGCAACCAAAAGTCTTGACAAATAGAAGAGGCAACAAAGAAATGTGGGCAAACACAGAAAGTAAGGAAGCTTTATGTCACAGGACTGCATGGAAGGAAAGACTATGAAGCAACATCCCGGTAACACTGAAGAGAGGTATTGGTCCCAAAGAAAGGCCAGCACAGGTGTCCACTCAGCAAGTCAATCGCGTGCTGCCTCAAATGAGGCTTCTCCAGATCCAGCATCTCATGATTTTATAAATCTCTGAGTTGGACCCAGGGATAATTAATCGCTTTGCTTACGCACAACTTAACTTCCAAAGTACTTTTATCAGTAGCCCTTCTCTCCCAATTTAGTCAATGATAATTAAAATATTTCTATTGGAACAGCACATATTATTAATCACTCTTGCTGATGCTGAATTATAGTGTATCAGCAAAACCATAGCCTTTCAAATGTTATTAATGTCAATGAAAATGAAGCTCTAACACTGGAACACAGTAAATGAGTCAAAAGTGTCTTTTCACCTGTATGACAGACACATTGTAAAAATATGTCTTTTACAACTTTCACTAAAATTATTCTTTTTGGTTCTGTAATAACAAGTTGGAAAAAAAGAAGTTTATAATCTGTCAAAGAAAAATCTGCATCCCAACACTAAGAGATTTTATCCACAAAAGAGGTGGTAGAATATATAGGGAAAATTTTTAGTGACATCAGGTATAGAAAATAAAAAGCAAGAACTACAAAGATAAATACGCTGTGCATCAGAAGCATTAATATTTGCTGCCTGGCAGAGACACTATTAAACAAAATCAAAGGTCAAATCATAGTCTGGGATAGTATTTCTCAGAAGCACAAAGATAGCACCTGGGAGCTCTAACAAAACACTGGTTTCTAGGTCCTTATTTGAACGTATGCTATGATTAAATTTCTTTTTTAAGACTTTAGCCTAAGAGAACAATCAAAGAGACACATGAATAAGCATGTACAAGGTATTCATAACACTGTTGCAATTACAAAAAGTCAAGACCAACCTGAATGCCCAAGAAAGTGATGACCCCAAATGATGCAACAACGTGGGCCTGAGCTTTGTGCAGCTATTAAAATATGGAGGTAGAAAAGCTTGTGTTGTCACACGGAAATATTGCAAAGTGAAAATAGTCCAAAAAGCTTCAGTAACATCTGATAACTTGTATGGTTAAAACACATTGAAAATAATGCTGTAAGGGAAATCATTCAAAATGTTAATAGCTTTTATCATCAAATGTGGATTTGGGATGTTTTTCTTCCTGTGTGTTTTCTTGGCTTTGCTAAGTTCTTTGAGTTAACCATGTATTGTTTTCATGGATTAAAAACATTACTATGAAAACAAATGTCATTTTGTTTTGACAAATAAAATAACAAACTTGAGTTACAAGAGCATTGCTCCAGGAATGAGAAAGAGTGGTCACAATGAGTTTATGAGGTGATCTAACTAGAACCGGTGGGCCTTTGTTTACATTGGAGTCACACATTTGATAAGGAGAATGTCTTTTGAAAGTTAGAGAATATTCTTTGTTGGTTACTGGGGATTTCTTCTGCATTCTTGTTTATACAACTAACTTCCTTGGCAAGATTTTCTTTTCAGGGAACAATGATAAATTCAGCTCCAATGGAATTCTCATAAATTCCAAATTAGTCACGTTTATATTAATGTGGGTTTATTATGATCCAGAACAAAATAAGCAAGAACAGTATGTCCCCTTTCCCCCACAAATAATATTGTCTTAGGAAGAAATAAGCTCCTTTGATCTCATATGAATTCCTATTATTTGTCATGGATTAAGACCTCAATATTTGCTCACATATTAAGTCAAAATTATTCATAAAACAAGTGTGTGATGGTGCTAGCCTGTGTCATTCATGTTCACAGATTCCAGATTCTTGCTGGAAAAGGCCATGCCACCTTGGACACTGTTATGGTTAATATTTTCAAATGGTGTGTTGATGAGCATTTGTGAAATATTGAAGCAGCAAACAGGCTTCAAATGGCTGTGAGGAAAAATTCTTCATGCTGAGACTCACTCCTTCCACATTATGTCCAAATGAAAATAGGCTCTTCACCACCTTCCTCATCTGCCCGCTAAGGGGAGGTGGCTCAGAGATGTCATAGATGTTTGCTACCCCCCACCTCTTCCCACTTTCACCTTCTTGACCTGCAGAAGAGAACTCAGTTCTCAATGAATGTGTGTAAAAGTGGAAACTTTCTCTGATACAGAAGAGAGAGATGATGGTGCAGGATGTTGTTATAATGTTCAGAAATCAGGGAATTCCTTGGAGTGAGCTAAAGTCAGCTCCCTTGCTTACTGTCCAAGTCTGTCTGCTTATAAGTCTTTGAAGCACGAACAAGTGTGTGTGTGTGTGTGTGTGTGTGTGTGTGTAAAGACGGACAACGGCTGACTGAGACTACATCATACATGCGGCCAATTTTTGCAGGATTCTGAAGTTCTGCTTGATAATTTTGATTATAACAAAATGGTTCATGTTAATTGCTTATATAGCCAAAGATATTGTTTCTACTATTATTATTCTAATATTAAGACTGCTGGAGCTAGGTGCGGTGGTGCATGCCTGTAATCCCAGCAACTCAGGAGGCTGAGGCAGGAGGATCTAAAGTTCAAAGCCAGCCTCAACAACTTCAGGGGGCCCTGAGCAAATTGGGTTCAATAGCTGGTACCAAAAAAAAAAATTAAGAACAAATACATTCCCACAACCTCTCAAAGGGTTAAGAACAAATACATTCCCACAACCTCTCAAAGGATCCTCCTTAATGGATCCCATCTTGGGTGAACAACACATGTTTAATTGTAGATATTCCAAAATCTGAAATGTTCCTCGTCTCAAACATTTTGGATGAGACATACTCAACCTATAATAAGTTCTTTCCTAAGAGTTAATAAGCAAAGTTATAAATTTCTAACTTTTGTTTTACATAAGGGTCTCACTATCTCACTATATTACCCAATCCTGCCCTAGCCTCCCGAGTAGCTGGGACTACAGGTGCAGATCACTGAAGCCAGCCTGAGTTTCTCTTAAGATACTAAATATGTAATTTTTCAATAAGAGAGTTTTCCTTAAACCACACATTTCTCAACTGATTTTTCTATCATTATTTATTAGATCAACCTGTGATATCATTTCTTTGCTCTCTCTTCAGTCATCCATGAGATAAAATAGAAATGGAAAGAAAAAAAGGAAACCTAGAAAAGAATAGAAAGAACTTTTCCTCCCAATTTTCACATTAAAATATCACATAATAAAATTTGATGAAAATAACTTTCTATTTACTTAGACTGTTGTACTGAAACAAATAGAAGATGTCTGGAAAAAATGAAAATTCTTTCCATCTATGTTTTTCTTTTGTATTAGTTTCTATTACAATAAAAATTAAAAAGCTTGCTTCCACCCATTCTCTCTTTCAAAACAATTCTCTCTAAATATAAGATGAGGCTGAACAAAGTAAGAATGGAAAAGTCAAGGAGTCAAGGGAGTAGGGGTTTGGGGTAGTCTGTTGGTATCAAGCAAGTGAGAATATTATCCAATGGAGTGGGATGGGGGTGGTCATGGTGATGGAAACTTGGTTACGTGGAGGGGATTGATCAAATAAGTAAAAATATTGCAGATGAAGGGAAACACAGATGAGAAAATTAGAATGAGTTCTGTGAAATTGAAGTGGAATTTTCAATAGGGATAGGAAACTAATACAGATGTGGTTACATATGTATGTACATGTACATGCACATATCCTCCAGTGGTGTCTTGTGAGAGGACCTGCGAGCATCAACACCCCAATACCAAGCACCTTGTTGGATCAGAAAGTGATGATTACACATCAAAGGAGCACCAAAGGCAGTTAAAAGAGGACTCTCCCATCCAAGCATGGGACAACTGAGGCACAAATATAAATAGAACCATATCACAAATCCATGTAATAAAATAGGGATCCATGAGTCCTGAAAAGAAGTGATGAGCATCATTAGCCAGCCACACTGGCACACTCCTGTAGTCTGCTATTTGGGAGGCGGAGGAAGGAGGATTGCTTGATCCTTGGAGTTCAAGGCCAGCCTGGGTAACATAACAAGACCCTGTTTCAAAACAGACAAGTAATGAGCATCAAAATAAATAATCATAACATAAGTCACTAAATAAAATAGGATCCTGAGTCCACATTACATAAGTAAACGAGTAAGCGGGAAAGGATGTATCTTTTTCTTACAATGGATTACAAACTAACCAGTGTCGATGGAGTCAGTAAGTCACTATTTGATGCAGGAAGCCACCCGTGAATTACTTGAGGGTTTCACTCATTATGAGGAAGCCAGGGAGATTTAGGTTTAACCTTGGGAACTATTTGTGACTCCTTCCACTCAATAGATTACCCAAGGCACATGACCAGGGAGATCCCTCAAAGTAGTTCCAGAGATGGGCATAACCCATTGGGAACTGAACAGTCCACCTTCTACCTTTTTTGGCAAAGAACATTCCATGGCAAACGTCTGATATTCCCCAATATAAATAAACCAAGCATTGGCTCCATTTTGCTTTTTTTAGAGTGGAAGCTCCATCCATGTGACCTGCTAGCCCATCCGCCCCCACTTTTTAAAAACTATTTCCTGTCCTGAGGTTTTTTCATTGCTCTATTTTTCTTAGACTTTATTCCACAGCCAGCCCATTGCACCAAGAGGAACCCTATTTCCATGGCCTGCGCAGGATGTCAGCAGTAATTTGGCAATTATCCTGGTAACTGGTTCAGCCTAGAAGCATAATGGATACTAATAGGTAGTGGACCAAGGTTTGATGAAGAATTAGATATGTACATAGCCTCCAAGAACATTCACAAAATACATATTGTTACCAAAAAAAAAAAAAAAGAAAAAAGAATAACTTCATAATGGAAAAACCTGGCAGAAAGTTTCCTAATCAAGAGGTCAGAGTTTCTATTACCAATAAAGGTTCAAATCAAAACATGCCACCTGATAAGACACAAGAACACAGCACTGCTTCAATAATATTCCTGCCAAAAATACATAATGAATTTCATCTTAAGAAAACACCAAATAACCCCAAACTGAGAGAAGTTCAACAACGTAACAGGTGTGTGTAATCGGCAAAAATGTCAAAAGTCATGAAAGTCTAGGAAATATTAAGGAAATATTCCTAACTGAACGAGACTAGGAGATAAAATGACCCTACAACCTGTGATCCTGGATGCGATACTTTGAAGGACATAGATGGGATCACATGGAATTTGATTGAAGATCATGGATTAAAGGGTAGCATTGTGTCATTTTGTTTCCCTGATTTTGATTTTATGTAGGAAAATGTCCTTCTTTGTAAGGAATATTTTGGCATGAGGGAGCATCCCATTGGCAATTTATTCCCCAATGGTTCAGGAAGAAGGGTATGCTTGTAGTATATCTGTAAATTTTGAAATTATTTCAAAATAAAACCACAAACATGTGCTTCCCTTCCATGAAAGTAATTCATTCATCCATTTTCTAGGGAGTGCAATCAATTAATTGTAGATAGTGGCAAAAAAGAGAAAGTCAACACACTTGTTCACTCACCGTTGATGAGGTTTTCGTTGTCCAAGAGCATCATGAACATCTGCATTGAGACTAGAAAGAGCAGGGGATATGTTATGCTCAACAAAGGTAGCATCTTCAATTAAGCTTCGGTTTAGAAGAGATTACTAAGCATTAAAACTGCAGTTTCAAACCTTTACTGGTTTCCTCACCTGTAATTCTATTGTATAGCATGCCTATATAACAGTCTAGATCAGAGCTGAGTCTGCTCATTTTCTTCAATTTGTTTATTCATCCATCCCATATTAGCAAGGTGAAACACTCGCTACCTGAGACACCACCCAACTGAGTGAAGGTCTACACAGGCAGGAATCTGCATTCAGAAGGGTCAGCAGCTGCATAGCATCCCAGGGACATGATTTCCTGGGCTTGGCATGGCTAGATACCTTCAGAGATTGTGCTCCAGAAGAGCAGCCTTACCCTCCTACCCCCTGGAGAAGAGCCTTGCATGTGAAGGAAAAAGTTCTCACTTGGGTGCCCAGTGCCCAGCAGAGCCCCATACCAGTGCTGGGGACACAGCTTCCCAGAACTGGTTCAATTGCTAAGTTGCTCAGGCACTTGGAACACTTGGAGAGGCAAGAGGGAGCCACCAAGCCCCGCTGGTTCATTGCCAAGCCACCCAGAGAAAGGCACAGGTCATCCAGCAGCCACCCTTGTGCATCTCACCACACTCTGCCAACATTTACCAGTAAACACGGAATGAACTTTTATGCATCTTACATTTTAGGACCTGAGTGTAGATATCAAATACATGTAGTCATGTATTGCCACAAAGGATAGTATGTAGAAAATACTGCATTAGTGGTGCAAGTATTGCCATTAAAGACATCTTTTATGTCTTCCCTTGTTTGTAGACTCAGATTAAACATCACTTCTTCAGGAATCCTTCTCTGACTTCTGGAGGGCACCGATTTACTAATCACACATTTGCTGAAGTTTGGATCTCCTTGGAAATTTTCATTACATGGCAACTTCACCACAGAAATTTTGCTACAGCTGTTTTCCTGCAAGGATTTATCAGTTCAGCTAAGCTGAATAGCAACTTGGAGAGTATTTCATATTAGGATACCTTACACTCTGCTGGTAGACTTTCCATTACAAGGCATTCATTATCCTCTCTGTCTGTGAAAATTAGAGCCGGCCTCTACCTTTGCGGCTGAGTGAACTCACTGTGGTAAACAGCCCCCAAACCTGCTTTAGATATTGGCAGTTTGGGGTCTATTTGACATTTGGCAAATTGGTGGCAAATTTAGGTAAATTAGATCTCCCTGACATGAGTTGGTTTTGATCTCCACCCCTCCATCTCTCCATACATTTTCCCAGTTCATTACCTTACAGCACATCATAGCTGAATATTTCTTTGTTTCCTGAGATTTTTTTCTACTAAATTATACCTTCCTTTTGGAAATGTTGTGTCCATGGCCCATAAAATCATGACTGACAGATAGGGTAAAGCCAAAATCAAGAGGAAGCAAAGTGTTCATAGGTTTTACTTGAAAGAGTAGAATAAACAAAGTATTGAAAATAGAATTATTTGCTTTTATGGGGCAGGGTGGTATAGCAAAGTCTATACTTTTATCTATAATAAATTTACTAAGTATCTTGTATTTTATTATGTGTCTTTTGAAACTTTTTTTTAAAAAAAGTTTTGTTTTGGTACCAGGGATTGAACCCAGGGGCCCTTAACCACTGAGCCACAACCCCAAGCCCTTTTTATTTTTTATTTTGAGACAGGGTCTTGCTAAGTTGCTTAGGTCCTCACTTGAGTTGCTGGGTCTGGCTCTGAACTTGCAATCCTCCTGCCTTAGCCTCCAGAGTCTCTGGGATTACAGGCATGTGCCACCTCACCCAGCCTGTGTCTTTTGAAATTTTACTAGCTCTAACCATGTATATTCACAGAAATTTGAAATGAAATTGATAATTTCCATTTTATCTCTCATCTAGCTAACCAACCCCCTTGTTATTGAATTGGCCACTTTATCTCAGTTTATTATTATTTTTTTCTTATGGCAAAGGGATTCTGATTGCTTAAGTAGTATTTATTGTCTGCACCATTAATTTAGTACTTATTATCTACAACTCTGAGGACTGATACCTTCATTGTGAATATAATACTCCTCCGAATTTACCATAAGAATTCTGAAGGTGGTGAACATTTTCAGATATATCTGTAGTAATCCAGCTATGGTCTTACACATTTGTTGCTTACTTATTTTGCTCTTTTACGTTCTATCAGAGACTGTGGTGTAATATAAAATCCCTATAGCTGTATACAAATAGACATTAATTGTTCACTTATAAAAGGTACAGAAAGAGTATTTCCATTCAGTTCGAAGCTCTCCTCCAAATGGTGACCCAAGGACCAAGTTTCTTTCTTCAGCACATAAGTTCTAGGCCATCTTGCTCATCTGCATCAAGTTAGGAGGGAAAAGGGCACAGAGGGTCATTCATGGAAGCTTTTGATGGTTCAAGTCTAATAGAGAACACATCATTTTTCACATTCTATTATCTGGACTACAGTAGCAGCTGGGAAATATAGTCCAGCTGGGCCCAGCAAGAAAAGCAAGTGTGACCAGGGGTCTCTGCCACACTTGGAAAAAAATACTCTAATAATTAGGTTACTTTTTATTATTTTACTTGCTCTCTTATATGCTATTTTTACTCATTCTATTTTCAGCTATATGTTGATACTGTCATCAATTTTTATTAATCATCTCTTTTCTTTATCATTTATAAGCCATACTATACTAATATAACCACTGTTAACATTTTTATCTCTACTTTTTGTGTGCACAAGTTTATATGCATTTTAATATTCTTGAAATAGTATATAATATTATTGTATATAATATTGCTTACTTAATATTATAGCATAGACATTTGCTCAATCTTTGGAATGTTTCAGCAGTAATATTTTTAAAGGCTGCATCATTTAGCTATCTATATCATATACTTAGATATTATACCACGATTGTTGGACATTTAAATAGTTTTTTGATGTTTCACTATTTTAAATATCCATTAGGAATATCATATATATTTATTCACTAAGAAATTCACTAATATATTCTAGGAGTTCTGTTATGTGCTAGGGAACGTCTAATAGTAGTAACACAGAAGTTAATGAGTTAAAACATGGTAGCTGGTGTAGTGCCTGTTGCCTGTGTAACAGAACAACTAATGACCTACAGAAGACCCTAAAGCTTCAGACAGAAAATGCCCATTTGAGCTGGACCATCGAAGTAAGATGAGGAGAAATTTTTCAGGGAAAGTAAATAGGGAAAGAGATTTCTCCATAGAGAATATCTTTTCTAAGTACATGGAATTGTGAAAAGACCATGGCCCATTGTTCAGGGCCAGGCTTTGTGATCTATGGGACAATGTTATGGTTTAGATATGAAGTGTCCCCCAAAAGCTCATGTGTGCAACAATTCAAGAAAGCTTAGAGGTGAAATGATTTGGTTATGAGAGCCTTAACCTAATCAGTGCATTAATGCTCTGATAGGAATCAACTCTATGCACATAGGGTGGCTGGAGGAGGTGGGTCACTGGGGGTGTGACTTGGGGTTTATATTTTATCCCTGATAAGCTCTGCTTCCTGATTGCCAGGTCCTGAGTGCTTTCCTCCTCCACACCCTTTTACTATGGTGTTCTGCCTCATCTCAGACCCAGAGCCAGAGAGTCAGTGGTCTATGAACTGAGACTTCGGAAGCACGAGTCCCCAAATAAACTTTTCCTGCTCTAAAAATGTTCTTGTCAGATCTTTTGGTTACAGTGATAGAAAAGCTGATTAAATAGGACCAAGAGTGGGTCTGCTGGTAATGGCAACCAACAACTGTTGGTGAGCACCCACTAATACATCCAGATCCCTATTTTGTTTTGCAGGAGGAGAAGTGGGAGATACCGCTGGCAACTGTAACATGAAGAAGTAGAATAATGAGTTTTATTTTATTTATTTATTTTTTTATATCTTTATTTATTTTTATGAGGTGCTGAGGATCGAACCCAGGGCCTCACACGTGCAAGGTAGGCGCTCCACCACTGAGCTACAGCCCCAGCACCATGAGTTTTATTTTTAAAAATCTGATTAATTGGATACATTTGAGGGATGAGGGAAGTGGAAGTTATACTGTGTAGGAGACTATGGGAAAAAATCCATGGGGTTTGTTTTGTGTGTTAGATCAGTGAAATCCTCAGTTATACCAATTAATTTTCAAGTGCTCATGTGTCAATCTGAAATTTTACTCAAAATTCACTACTGCCACCCTGTGGAAACATGGCAAAGAACTGAACCAAGTTTAAATTCAACAATGCTGGTCAGTAATGTTCATTTTTACCCCCAAAGGTTTCTTTTATTATCTACCCTGTCATGGAGCTGTCTGTGGGCTGTGTGTGGACTATGTGGCACATAGTAGGAACTCCCTGGGGCACTCCCCACAGGGACTGACTGCAATGAAAGTGAACTTCCCCCTCAAGCCCTGCCTAAGACCCCACATAGCATCTGAGATGGGTGTAACTTGCCAAGATATCAATCAACCTGCTGACTGCAAGACATCAGGACTCCACCCTTGAAACACTTGAAACCCATTTTCTTTTTGTCTAGTTCAAGAATCCTTGTGGATTAGATCTATCAGGTGCTTTGCTGTCTGTAAATATATTTCTGAGTGTTTGTGTTTTATTATTTGTTAATTATTTGAGATATTAAGATTTTAGGGTGCCTTGGACTCCTCTGGGCAGAAGAACCCTCAATGAGACGCTGGCCGTCTTCCATCCCAAAACTACCCTTTGAATTTATAATTTTAAAGAGTTAAATACAATTTATTAATAAATTAATCTCTTAATTTTATAAATCATATATAAATTCTAATCAGGGTTTCAGATCTAATTCATGATAATCAACCAGTATTTGTATTTTGAACTGATTTCATCTAATAAAAAGGAAAAAGCATGAAGTTTCAATTGAAGTTTTAATCAGTCTATACAATCTATATTAAAATAAATGTACAATTCGTTAGTTGTTTGTTTTTTAATAAAGTAACTTGCAAAGCCTCAATTCCTGCTAAGTGAACCAGGTCTGGGGGTTTATTTATAAACAATTGATCTTCAGTAGACAACTGTATCCCCTATGGGACATTTGTTATTTTGGGTTGTCATAACTTTGAGGGAAAGGGGTTGCAACTGATAGCTAGTAGGTATAGACCAGAGATGCTGCCAAGCAGGCTCCAATCCACATGACTACTCACATCATGAGTTATTTTTACCAAAAGTAGTACTGAAATTGAAAACTCTGATCTAGGCGAACCACAGCAAGTGAAATGACTTTTCTTTTTTAAAATGTTTAGTTTAATTTTTAATTAGGGAGTATATCCAAGTGTTCTAAAAATAGAATATATAAACATGTATGCAGGATTGGAATGGATATTTCTCCAAAGAAAATATAGTACTAATGGCCAACAAATACATGGAAAGATATTTAACATCATTACACCTTTGAGAAATGCAAATCAAACCACAAGATATCTAGCAGGTACACCTGCTAGGATGGCTCTAATTAATACTAATACACACTTACCCATATCTCTAAGTTTTTCTATACCAATACTTTGGGTTAATTCCAATATCTTCAATCCCCATCCAACATCACATCATTTTTCTAGTTTTCTCTTTTTCCATGTTTGCAATCCCTTCTCTGGTATTTAGATGCTTGGTTCTAATTCTCTCTCTCTCTCTATATATATATATATACACACACACACACACACACACACACACACACACACACACATATATATATATTTTTCCCTTTGATTAGTGTCCCTGTAACAAATTTCCCATCCTGCCACTGCCCTTCTCCTGCATGCCCTACTCACCCCAATTGGATGAGCCAGGTCATCCTTCTGCATAGGCATCCTCCTCACTTCCCGTAAGCACCACAGGGGCCACACCCTTCACCCTGCTGTGGACACCCTTTCTGCCCCACTCAGGCTCCAACAGTCTATGTCAGATCCCCGTCTGGGGGATGCTTCACCCTGCTTGGTCTCTAATGCTGGGAGTGAGGCTGCCCCTTGACCTGTTTGGATATGACGTGTCCCTCCAAAGCTTCTATGTTAAAGTAAGACTATTCAGAGGTGAAATGATTGGATTAGGAGAGGATGTGAGGAAAAAGGTACACTCATACATTCCTGGTGGGACTGCAAATTGGTGCAACCACTTTGAAAAGCAGTATGGGAGATTCCTCAGAAAACTTGTAATGGAACCACAATTTGACCCAGTTATCCCACTCCTCAGTATATACCCAAAGGACTTAAAATCAGCATACTGCAGTGATGCAGCCACATCAATATTTATAGCAGCTCAATTCACAATAGCTAAGCTAAGGAACCAACCTAGGTGCCCTTCAACAGATGAATGGATAAACAAAATGTGATATGTATACACAATGAAATATTACTCAGCCACAAAAAAGAATGGCTTTATGATTTTGCTGGTAAATGGATGGATCTGGAGAATATTATACTAAATGAAATAAGCCAATTCCCAATGGACAAATGTTATCTCTAATATGCAGATGCTAACACAAAATAAGTTGGGCCGGGGTGGGGTAGAATAGAAATTAGAAAAAGGGGAATGAAGGGAACGGGAGATGGGAATAGGAAAGACAGTAGAATGGATTGGGCACAGCTTTCTCATATTCATATATGAATACGTGACCAGTGAAACTCCACATTAGTTACCACCACAAGATTGGAATCCTAACTAGAGTAAGTTATGTATGGAGTCATGTATGCATAATATGTCAAAATGCACTCTACTATCGTGTGTATCTAAAAAGAAGAACAACAACAAAAGAAAAAACTGACTAAAACAAACATTCATTGCAGTTTTGCTTTGCTGATTAAATCCTATATGACAATGTTTTATAAAATACATGATGTAATTTTAAAAAAAGAAAAAGCTGATTAAAACAAAATCCTTTGTAGAATAAATTGGATGATAAAAAGGTAACTTGGTATAATGAGAAATGCATGAATTCTAGGACCTAGGAAGGTCCTAGGTCTAATTCACGCCATTTCATTATCTACAAAACCAGATGTTTAGACTAGGTGTCTCTAGGGTTCTAAGTTTAACATTCACTGATTGATCAATGCTGACTTAATCATTGGAGCACACTTAAAGGCCAGGACTGGCAATGGTTCTGTTTCCATGGAAAATTCTGGACTAAGGAGATTACTTTTTAATACTTTTCCTTTAGTTCCATTTTATAGAGATCTAAAATAAATAAATAAAAAAGGTGCTATTTTTATACAGGTTTCACATTACTTACATCAGAGTTTTGGGGGGATTGTGGTTAGATTCTGATTGAATATAAATGTAGGAGGGAACAAAGATTTATTAAGCACCAACTCCAACCAGATAGTGTACTAAATGCTTTGTATATATTATGTAATGTTTTTCATTTCATGTCAATCCTACGAAAAAGAGCCAGGAACTTTAAGTGGCAAGGAATAAACCCCTCTACAGGTGCCAAAAATAGATGCTGAGATTCATTGAGTCAGAGCAAGGCAGTTTGTAACATAGCACAACAAAGGACAGGGGCATTATCATTCTTATGTTGGTTCTCCTGCCCCCAAGTGCCCTGAGTAAAGTGATGAGCCCAGAAGGATGTTACCCAGATAGAGGTTCCACCAGAGCTGGGAACCAGAGCCAAGGACCCAGAACTTTTTGAACAACAAACAGAAAGTAAGCAGGTCCCTCTTCCCGTGGGAATGCAGCAGTCCCCCTGGTTACGCTGTGGTGGTCCATGGACCTGCTTGCTTGCCCATGCCTGAAACTGCTCAGCATCAGGAGACACAGCACTACAAATACTGCATGCTACCCAGCAGCCCTGTAAGATAGGTGCCACCATTATTATGTCTACTAATGAGGAAACTGGAGCAGAGACAACTCACACATGGCCAGGATTTAATTTCAGACAGTCTTGGCTTCTAACCATAACACCAGGTTTCCTTTAAGGCATGATTGTCTCTATACAGTGGTGCAGTGGGTTTTAAACAGCAAAAAGACTTGAATTCTAATCTAGGGCTAGTGGCTATATGATCTGCAGAAGAAAATGTATTTCTGAGTCTTAATTTTTTGAATAAAAAAATACTACCATCGTTCGGGTTTGACATAATATGCACAAAACTTCTACCAGACAGAAAACACTCAAATCTTGAGTTTTTCTCCCCTTAAGCCTACTCTGATTAATTCTGACCATAATCATAGAACAATAAGATGCTGAGATTATGAGAATAAATAAAAGGAAGATGATGAATTCAAAAAGAAAACTCTAAACTCTATCCTTACCATTCTATATTAACATTTGTATTTCTCTACATTTGTTCTCAAACATCTTTGGGGGTGAGACAACATTGGTGTAAGGAAAAGTTGTAGGTATTGGAGCTATTTTACCTTCTAGTTCTTTCAGCAAGAATATGTAACCTCTCTAAACCTGTCTCACCTACAAAATGGGGATAATAATACCTACCTTGAAATACTGTAAGCGTTTTTGTTGTTGTTTTGTTTTCTTTTTAGTGGTGCAGAATTGAACCCAGGGCCTCATACACACTAGGCAAACACTCTACCACTGAACCACGTCACTGGTCCTTTTTGTTTCATTTTGAGAAGGGGTCTTGCTAAGTAGTCCAGGTTGGCCTTGAACTCGACATCCTCCTACCACAGCCCTCAGCTTCCCAGATTGCTGGAATTATAGGCATGCATCACTGTGCCTGTCTACCATGAGGATTTAAATACGATAAATTACATGAAATATCCTAACAGAACATGGGAGGTACTCAATACGTTTTGGTTCCCTTTTCCTCAGAAAGGTTTCCAAACTGTTGGGAAAGAGTAGGCACTAAAATCCATAAAAAGGCTGAAGATTTATGAATGACTGACACTAAGAGAAAAATCCAATGAACCTTAGGGTAAACATTTTCAAAAACTGGTGTACACTAAAAATTACTGTGTCTTGTCAGTCTTCTCCAAAATTTATACGGACAATATTAAAATAACAACACCTACTGAGCCCTTAGCCGAGCAGTTTTAATCGCCTTTACATTATTTAATTTTCACAACACTTTGAGGATGGCGTTACTTTTTAGAGCCAGGATACAGCTGAGGAACAAAACCTCAGGGGGTTAGGACACTACCCAACACGTCGCCTCCAAACTCTTTCTGCTCTGTAATGCCTCCAGAAAAAAACACTGATGGCTCACTGCTCAATCTATCTCCTTAAAGGTGCAAAAAAGCGATATTCCCCCAAGGCAGCGTTCTCGAAGAATGGCACTGCATTTCAGATCAAGTGAGTCAATTGCCCGAAACCCTAAGATTATGGGAAAGACAAGCGTAATTGATACCTTACTCCTGGTAGTGCAATATTCCCAGGTCCTTAATTACAAACGCAGGTCCACAGACCGCGCCGGCTCTCAGCTGGCGAAGCAAAAGAACCACCCGGAGCCCGTCACACGGCGTTCTAGACTCGTCTGCAACCAAGTCTGTGCCCGACCCTCCTCGGCACGTCTCACCTCCCCTTGTCTAGTCTTGCTCCTCCCACCTTAAAAATGGCCAAGTGGGCATTCTAGTGTGGAGAACTTTCGGGGAGACGGAGGGCCGTGGTAGAGGCGCCCCCCAACACACGGATTCTGGGGGAGATAAGTAGGAACTCGCGAGCCCGGAACTAGCTCTCGGTTGTAAGAGGACAGAGTAAGCCGTCATTAGCTCAGCTGACGAGAGATCACGTCCGCTCCACGGGGAGCACAGCACCTCCCAGCCGCCCACGCCAGGCAGGGTCGCCAACGCGAACGCCCAGCGGTCTCCCGGACTCAGCCCTGCAGAATTCCACGCCGCCCTCCGCCGGCCACCCACGCCTCGCCGCAGGTTGCTAGGAGACACTGCCGCCACCTCCTCCAATCAGCACGCATTTCTTTTCGTCCAATCAGAGCAGCCGGAGGACCGTGGTGAGAGGTGAAAGGTTGCGATGCTATTTGGCGGCCATTTCTCCCGGAGCTCGGTGGTTCGGGCCCTCGGTTAGGTGCTCCAGTCACGAGGGACGGGTTACAGCTGGGTCGGCGGCGAGTAGCCAGCAGCATTCGCCGGTATTCGCGATGGTAAGGAGCAAGAGAACTGCCCGAGAGGGAGGGCGATCAGCCTCGCCGGGCCCGGTGGTGTTTCGCGCGCTTTCCATTCATCCGCGTGATGCTCCGCACACCGGGTTGCCCGCTTTTTCTCCCTGCTCTTGGGGTGCAGATGCACGCCCTCCTTCCTATGCCCTTCCCCAACGAGATCCCCTGCTTCCTCCTGCCCCTTTGCATCCCGGTGTGAGCTATTCTGGTTGGTTGGGATTACAGGGTCCTGGTAAAACGGAAGCGGGTGTTTACTTCTCACCTGCAGTACCCCGGAATCCGCTTTCATTCCTTGATACTGGGAATCCCAGTCTGTGCAGAAAAATATCGTTGCGATTAAAGTAAGCGCTAAGAAGGAAGCAGACAGAATGCTTTGAGTGGTTACATTGGCTGGTCAGGAGTGGCCTCCTTAGAAGGTGAAATTTAACCTGGGTAGCAAGAGGAAGAGTGTGCCAAGCACAGGGAAAAGGAGCATAGGCACTACGGCCTGAAAGCAAGCTTGACCAAGTAGAAGAACTGACAGAAAGCTACCATTGCCTACAAGAATAAGAGTTATGAGGACCTCTTGGATCATATTAAGAGGTTTGATTCCACTCCGAGAGCAAGTGGAAGTCATTGAAGCATTTAAAACAGAGATACATTATTTGATATATACTTTTAAAATACTGGCTTCATGAATATTAAATTGGAGACCCTTTAGTAGGTTACTGCGCAGGTCCTCTGAGATCACGCTGAACATGAGGGTTTAGTAGCTAGGTTTTATGGAGATGATGGATAAAATTATGAGAGGCTGTCTGAGTTCACTGGGAGTACTAGTGATTTGTAGAATAAGTGAACTTTAAAGCGATTGCATTAAGAAACACTACTAAAGATAGAAAGTCAAATTAGCTCCCAGAATTAAAGTGAAAGGCTATCAAGCACAATCTGCCCCCTCGCTTTCTTCTGAAGTCTTGTATTGGAAGCTTTCACTGACAATACCATATTCTTATGTCTTCTTGAGATTAGCTTGTTTGACTTCCCTACTTTTACAAAGGTGGCCTTCCTTGTCTGGAACAGGACTTTTCCCCCCTGGAAATAACCTCATAACTTATTCTGGGTACCCTTTACATTTCTTTTCATCCCTGGATTGGTACCCTTGTGCACAACATTGCAGTATTGCTATATATATATATATATATATATATATATATATATATATATATATATATATGTGATTTATGTATATGTACGGCACATTGCAATATGCAATATAACTGTTTATCTTTATCACCACCACCCCCCCAAGAGGGCAAGGACTCTGTCTTTGTGTGTGTTTAGTGCTGTTGCTTTGTTTCCTTAGAGCTTGGAACAGGAATATTGCAGGTATTCATTGTTTCTTAAGCACCTAATGAATATTTTTATTTGATGATTTGAAGGTGAAATTGGCTAACTGGATATTTAAATTTTCCTGATGCTTTTCAATAAATACAAATGAAAATAGGAATTCAAGAGTCTGCTTCATGTGGATATATGAAATACCGATAATTTGTAGAGTAGATGATGGAAGCTGAGCTAAGGGAAAAGAATCAGTTAAATCCTTTTTTTTTTTTTTTTTTGTTCTTTGCACAGAGTTTACCCCTCAATCCCAAACCTTTCCTCAATGGATTAACAGGAAAGCCAGTGATGGTGAAACTCAAGTGGGGAATGGAATACAAGGGCTACCTGGTATCTGTAGATGGCTATATGAACATGCAGGTAAGCTAAAGAGTTATAAAGTTCATAAAATTTTATTTATAATTTTCTTTGCCTTATTTCTCAAGAAGTTTCTAAATTTCTTTGCCTTATTTCTGATGTGACTAATAAGAGTACTTAGAATTAAATCGACAAACATAAGCAAAATTCAAGAATAAAGTAAAGGTTAGGGAGAATGTCTGTGATATACTAGGTGAAAGACATGGGATTAAATCAAAATTCAGCCACAGATTTTACTCTTATTAGTTACAAAGTGAGAAGCACTTTGACATTTGAATCAGTACTATTAGGGAAGCACACTAGTTTACTGGAGGAAGCAAAATTTCTCTTAGCTCTGAAATAAAATTTTAAAGTGAAATTCTTCAAACTTTTAATAAGGGCTAAAGGCACAACACCAAAGTAAACCAATAAAAGCACTTCTTCATGGAAAATATGGATCAGCCAGGGGAATTGATAACCTGAATACTTGTCTGTTAAATTATTTTCCATAAATGATTCAGCCAGGGTTTTTTTTTTTTTTTGTAATTTAATTTTTTTAAAATATTTTTTTAGATGATGGACCATTATTTTATTCATTTATTTGTACCTAGTGCTTCTCACATGCTAAGCAAGTACTCTACCACTGAGCCACAACCTCAATTAATTTTTTAATTGCAGTAAAATATATATTAAAAATTAGCCACTTTAAGCATTTTCAAATATATAATCAAGTGGCATTAAATACATTCATTGTTATATAGCTATCACCATCATCTATATCTAGGACTTTTTCATCTATACCCGTTAAAAAATAACCCTTCATTCCTCTGTCCCCCTACCCAGCCCCTGCTAACCACTGTCTTTATACAGTTTAGTCAGCCCTCTGTATCTCTGGGTTTCATTATCTATGTTTGCAGATTCAGTCAACTGCAGATTGAAAATATTTGGGGGGAAAATTGAGTCTGTACTGATTATGTACAAACATTTTTCCTTGTCATTATTCCACAAACAACAGAGTATAATAACTATTTACATAGCATTTACATTGTGTGAGGTGTTATAAGTAATCTAGAGGTGACTTAAGGTATATGTAAGATATGCAGAATATATGGAGGATATGCCTGTTATATGCAAATACTAAGCTTATGTATGGGACTTAGGCATCCTCAGATCTGTGGCAGGTGGATTCTGGAACCACCTCTGTAGATTCCAAGGGACAAATGTATGTGTCATTTTCTGTTTGGCTTGTTTCATTTAGCATAATACATTCAGGGTCCGTCCATTTTTTGTGACTAATAGTCCACTGTATGGATATATCACATTTTAATTCTCTGACCTATTGATGGATACCTCGGATATTTTCACCTTTGGCTGTTTTGAACTGTGAACTGGATGTATAAATATCTATTTAAGTCTTGTTTTTTTTGGGTACACATCCAGAAATGGAATTTATGTTTAATTTCTAGAGGAATTACCATATTGTTTGCCACAGCAGCTGCATGCATGGTTTTGCATTCTTATCAGCTCTCTATAGGGGTTTGAGTTTATCCATATCCTTGCCACCTATTAATTTTATGAGGTTTATTTTGTGTGTGTGTGTGTGTGTGTGTGTACACTGATATGCATATCTGTATAAGTACATTTATATGTATATATATATATATGTTCGTCTATAGCTATCTTAATGGATATAAAATGATTTCTCATTATGATTTGCATTTCTTTTGGGGCACTTTTTCATGTGTTTATTGGCCATTAGTTTATCTTTGGAGAAATGCCTAATTGTGTCTTTTTTATTTTTTGTCATATGTTATTTAGCTGTAGTTTCCAACCAGGTTTTTGAATGTGTCTTAGATGTGGTGAGTCTAAGTACTAAGCCACATCCCTAACCCTAAGTATTCTATTCTTGTAAATAGTCCTAGCAGGAGTACTTAGGTAGGCAGAGCTAAGGTTTTCCTTAAACGTATACCATCTGAATAGGTGATGGTAAGAGCCTCAGAGTTCTTATAGAGCATGATTTGGTCTGGAAAACTCTTGAAACGGGAGTCATTTACCAAAGCTATAAAAAAGTCCAAAAAGCATACCCATTATGATGAAACATTCTGGAATTAGTGATGTTTGTTGCACAACTTTGTGAATATACTGAAAACAACTGAGTTGTACAGTTTAAAAGAGTGTTTTATGTTACGGAAACTATACTCATTAGAAAAGAAGAATAAATAATATCATCATTTAATATTTGGTCTTGGACTTAATGTAGCTTCCTAGTGAGCCTGCTAGAAACATGAATTTGAACCATGTTGATATCAGCTTTTGGTTTATTCACTCACTAAAAATTTTATTGAATACCCATTATTTTTCTGATATTGTAAATGTACCAATAAATAAAACAAGTCCCTATTCTCAAAAGTTTGTTTTAGTGGTGAGAGATGATAATGTAATATGATATAATATCAGGTATTATAGACACTATAAAGAAAAAGCAGAAAAAGGGTGACAGAGCATGCAGTGTTAGATAGGATAGTGTCTCTGGGGAAGTGAAAGAAGCCAAGATCAGAATTGGCAACTCAAATAGCTAGGGAAAGAGCATCCCAGTTTGAGCCAAGAGCAAATCTCCTGTGGGCAAGGGTGTGTTTGTTGTATTCAAAGTACAGTAATAATGTCAGAGCAGAGAAAGAAAGTTAGGTTGGAATAGTAGCAGTGGATAGCCTTGTAAGCAGCGGTAAGGGCTTTGAATTTACTAAATGATGGAAAGCCTTTGGAGCATTGTTGTGTAATATAGAAACTAAATGTTGGAGAATACGCTAAAAATAATCATCTTTTTAAAAAATTGCTCTCAATATTTTTGGGGGAGGGTACCAGGGATTGAACTCAGGGGCACTCGACCACTGAACCACATCCCCAACCCTATTTTATAGTTTATTTAGAGACAGCATCTCACTAAGTTGCTTAGCACCGTGCTTTTGTTGAGGCTGGCTTTGAACTCACGATCCTCCTGCTTCCCCAGCCTCTGAGATTACAGGCAGGTGCCACCATACCCAGAGCTCTTAATTATTTCTGATAACTGTTATGTATAAATGAATTGTCTCAACAGCCATATGGTTCAAATGAAACCATATTCTCTGAGTACAGGGGGTTATTTGTTGCTTTTTGTTTCTACAAGAGAGGCAGTAATATCTAGCAATAGGATTAATTCATTAAAATGTCTTAAATCCCTTGCTACACATTCTCTTAAAACCCTATTTTTCTTTCCCTTGGCCACTTGTAGAGGAAACTTCTTCTCTCTGTTCTTATTCCTTTTGTGAGCTTTAGTTGGCCCTGGTGGTGATTTTTTTTCTTTTTTAATTACAAGTAAAGTATATAACCTATAAGTAGAAAAAAAAATCTAAAAATTTTGATTTAAAATTAGAAATAAGAGTTCCCCGAAATAACTGCAAAGGTCATTCCTAACTCAACTCTTTAATGTCAACAACTTGTTTTTCCCTGTTTACTAGTAAATAAAAATATTTTCAAAATTCTTACTCAATTCTTTGGTTGTATTAACCACAGCATTTGTATACCCATTTGAACATCTCAGTATGATTTATAATGTTATTACTCTGAGAAAAGTTAATGTCTGCTACTTTAGAACTAAATTTTCTGAAAACTTTTAAATTACAACTTATAAATTGGAGAGTGCCTTCTTTGATTATACTCTTGATATTTAATAGAAAGAAATACTACATAACTTGAAAGTTTTAACAACTTCTGTTGAAACAAGCTTTATTACATATTAGTTCCACATTCATGAATGTTAATTTTATTGACTGTTTATAGAGAAACCAAAAAGTACAGTAGTGATAAAAAAGGCCATCTTCTGATTATTAATTATAGGTAAATTTGAGTTGTTGGCATAGAAAGGTCTCAGTTAATAAGTTCTCTCACCAGTATTAGGTGTGTTACAGTTTTCCTCCTATGCAACTAAACTAATATATTTCTTTTTATTTAAAGCTTGCAAATACAGAAGAGTACATAGATGGAGCATTGTCTGGACATCTTGGTGAAGTTTTAATAAGGTAATAAACAGCAGTAGTATATGTAAGGAGTTAGTGGTGAGCATTAGAATTAGCACCTCAATTTGAATTACTTTGTTTTAATCACTTAATTTAACATAATATTCTACAACTAGACTTTGATATTGTTAAAATTTGTCAAAGGTAAGATTTAAATACTTCGGAGCTATTCATCCTTTTTTTCTAGTGTTAATTACATTTACTGGCTCATAGATGTAATCTTTTTCATTGACTTTAGTTGCAGGAACTTAGTTTTGAATTTTAGTTAAGTCTGGTTGCTAAAAGATTTTTGGTGTACTCATTTTCTAGTACTAGCAAGCCTCCAAATTCTAGTAATTATTTTATGAAAATGTCATTAAGACAAACACATGGTAAAAAATATAAGTACCATAATTAAGCAGGCTTTTTAACAAATCTAAGTGAATTTTTTTTTTTTTAAAGAGCAAGAATCATAGTAAGTAAATTTAGCATGTAGTATTTTCATAATGAAAAAATCTAGCAACAGTATTTCAGATCATACAATTTTGGGTTGAAACGACTAAATGAACTGTTTCTATTTACAGGTGTAATAATGTCCTTTATATCAGAGGTGTTGAAGAAGAGGAAGAAGATGGGGAGATGAGAGAATAGCAACTTTCATGGGGATTTCTTTATATATATTTCTAGACAATAAAGACTTGTTTTTGTTTTTCAGCTTGACTTGTGAACTATTTATATGCAGATATTTACATGCGAAGCTCAAATGTTGAAATAGTTGAAAGTTGATTCACAGAACTAATGCTTTAAAAAGCCACCAAACTTTCTATTCCAAGTTGATTTTCTTCTATAAGCCCAATACTATTTTTTTCTATAAGGGATAATTATTTATATACTTCAGAATTTTTTATGAAAGTGAATTTCCGCCCTTTTCTTGTTATATATTAATGGACCTTTTAAAGCAAAGTTTTTGATCCACTTAACGTGTAAAGTTAAACATTTTCTTAATATAGACTATTATTTAATAAAACAGTGTTAATTCTGTATCAATGTAAGCTAAATAATGCACGTATTACAGCTGAACTTGAAACATCATCTGAAAATTACAATGACTGGAGATAGGGCACAACAGAAATCGTGATCTGACATTTAGGTGGGAGGCATATGCTTTGTTCATTTAAGAGAATAAAGTTTTCTGAACAGAAATTCATATGAAACAAAAATCAGTCTCATGGTTATATTCTGAGACCATAATCTAGTAGATTTCGCTTAAGTTTTAAACCCCTCAAAACTTCTCATTTGTTTTAGTTTTACATTGTTAAATGTATATTCTGTAGTAATAACAGTATGCTATGTGCTTCCCTATAGATATGTTGAGAAAATACATCATTTAAATTCTCATTTTGTCAGAAACGAGCCATTATTATACTTTAAAAGTAATTCAACTAATTTGGGATATGTATCCTCAACTGAGACAACTCAAAATATAGATATGTTTAGCTATATAAAACAATATGAATAATAAAAAGCTACAAAAACTCTCATTCCTACTACCATATTCTACAGAATATGACCCTACCTTCCTTGAATTGATTAGGACATTATGTGGGACAAGATTTGCCATTAATGAAAGCCAAAATCTATAAAATTTATGTAAAACATTCTGGTAATAAAATGTCTTACTGCTCCTATTCAACCAAAAAAATATTCTTCCTCCAGTGATTTTGTTCTTGTATCTTTGATGAAAATTAGATCATGTTTGCTACCAGATGGAGGTTGTGAACGAAAGGTAAGTCGTCTTCCCATCTGAAACAAAAGAAAACTACTTAATGTTCTGTAGCATAACCATTTTCTGTTGAAAATGTAAAATGCTAATATAAACTAGATTTATATTGGAATACTGTGGTTTAAAATGCTAAATAATCATAGTTAAAAGGCATTCATAACAGTGGATGTTCAGCATGTTAGGCAAAGTCAGTAGCAGAATGCAGAAGTCAAAGTGATAAGGATTTATAGGGAAGTGGGGAGATTTGGGTAAAGCCATCAAACAGCATGTGGTTCCAATATGGCCATCCTAGAAAAAGTACCATGTTGGAGGCCAACATTCATTTTTAACTAAGTGCCATAGCACTTCATGCTTCCTCCGTGGTTAGACAAGATTGCTTTCTTGCCCATCATTTAGAAATCTTTTTGAACAAAAATTTCAGAAAACTGTATACTATCTTCTTAAACCACCAGAGTGAGATGAATTGAAACTGAGAGCAAGAAAGGTAATTTCACTGGAATTCAGCCTGGATAAATTAGAAGAGTAAGGTATTTTATTTTTGTACCACAGAGGCATTCACGTACTGATACAGCTGGACTTGTTAACATCAAAACACAAACCTTTTTCTTTGGTTGTGCTACAGCTCTTTCCAGAGCAGCTTTTAGCCTTTCTTCTTGGTACTTTTGTTTTTCTCTCATTTTCTCTTCTCGTAACCTGTCACAGGAAGGGAAGAACATTCTTGTATAAAGTACTCTAAAGTCCACAGAAAGTAAAGATATATACATAATTATTATTTGGCAATGAATTGTCTAAATATGAGATTCCCATAACAATGACTTTTGGCGGGCTAGGGTTGTGGCTCAGTGGTAGAGCCCTTTCCTTGCACTCGTGAGGCACTGGGTTCTGTTCTCAGCACCACATATAAATAAATGAATAAAATAAAGGTCCATCGACAACTATCAAAAAAAAAGGTGGCTTTTGAATGTTCAGGTAGATATGAAGAAGAAATCCTATTTACAAGTGGGAAGAAATTCCATTTTCTCATTATGGAACAAGTAAAATCTACCTAGACCTTGGTCTAAAAGCCAAGCATTCTCAGCATTCCACTATTATTGCAGCACTTTCTGAACCATAGCCACTTAAATTAACTTCCAGCTATCCCTTGTCTATCTTTTAAAACCTTTTTACTTAAGTATAACATCAGGAAGACTATATAGATCACAAGTGTATATAATTCGATGTACACCACAAAAGTGTGATATTCTTGAAATAAGACCAATAAGTGTTATTTATCTTACTCTCTTTTAGGGTTTTTGTGCGGAAAAAGATTCAAATAGAAATAGTCTAGTACACAGCTTGGTGCAGAATAGGCACCAAGTGCTAGTTGCTTTATGAACTTGTATGATTGTATCCAAAGTGTAAGACGATATACTGATATATCTGTATATAAACTTGATATACAAAACACTTTTTAATCCAGAATTGGGTGTTATCTAGGTACTTTGAAACCATGGAGAAAATCAAGTAAAATCATTGTTAATACAAATGAAAATAATTGGAATTTGATTTGTGTATCACTGCTGCAAATAAATTGTAATTGCACTTTAAAGAGAATACATTTGCTACTGTAGAGAACATGCATAGTGAGGTCACCTTACAGAAAGTGATCCTCCCTTTAGATTTTCATGTTTGCTTTATATTCAATAAGATCTCATTAGGTTCACCTTAATATATTCTAGACTTCACTTTTATATGGGAGAAACAATATTCCCCATACACCAGTAATGTAGTACATAGTAGAAAAAATCTAATATTAATGACTATATTAGAGAGCTTACTATGTGCCAAGCATGTTTGCTGCTTTTGTATGGATTGATTCTCACATCAACCCTATAAGTACCATTATTACTGCCATTTGACAGATAAACTAAACAGAATATACTGCCTGCCTAATATCGCAACATTGTAAACAGTTGGATCTGAACTGAACCCAACAGCCAGGCTTCATGGCCATGCTTGGAGTGATAGTACCATCCTGCCTCCTAGTGTGCTTTTTGCTACATGAACATTATCCCACTTATAAACATTCCTACATGCCACCTTACACAGGCAATAATGCTATAATAATCAATGCATCCACAGTATGTACTTAAAATTCTTATTTAACTTGGTGTAGAAATCTGTAAATAAGTGTGTTTTCCTGAAAGGGCCCAATTGGATAGGGGGCTGGGGATTTCAGGGACAGGCCTCATGAGGTTGTTTTGAGGAATAAATGAGTTACTGGGTAAGTGTTGGCAGTTATGCACTGAGGGAAACCCTACTTGTGTGGCTGGCTCTGACTTTTTCAAGCAATCTTTCTTAAATTATCTTCCTACAGTTTTCCAATGAAAGGCTCCTAATTCTGTGCCTTGTGTCCTTTACCACAAGTACAGTTCTTCCACATGACAGCTCTAAAGAAATGAGTACTTCCTGTGCAGATTTCTGTGAAGATTCGTGTTTCCATGCTGAAAGGACCCACTTGCTCATCCCAAACTGTTCCCCGGGCTTCTTTCCTTCATAGTGCTCATTACCATTGGTAATAAGAACATCTATTTCCTAAGAATATGTGATGTAAGTGTCTCCCACACCAAATAATAGTTCTGTGAGGCTGGTAAGGCTGGATTTGACCCCTCCAGTGCATCTCTGTGTGGCATCCTTGCCATCTGAGATTTGCTCAATGTGCAATCCAAGCAAAAGCAGTCTCTCATTAACAATATATTCATAAGCAGTGACTATACTTTTGTCGCCTCTCCTTCTGTTTTATCCTCTCGATTGCATCCACACTTTCTTTGGGGATGGATTCAATGAGGTCGCTCAGTTCCACCAGTCGAGACTCTACTTTGACCAGCTTTTGAACTGCATTCAGGCTGCCAACCTCAGCATCTCCAATGCAGACTTTATATACTTGATTAATTTTTTTACTAAGTGAATCTATCAGTTTTTCCTGAGATTGAAAAGTAAAGAAAGCAGGAAACATCACATCACTATTTGGTTGCTCATTTGATAAAATCAAATTCCGTTTTACTATGTTACAATGAAAAATCCTTCATATACCAGTATGTAGTTTTATCTTTCTATTCTTTATTGGTGTTGGGGATAAAAGGTATGTTCTACACACCCCAGTCCCTCAGTGTTTCCTTTTTATAAAGGAAAATGTTAATATGACCTAGATCAGTGAGAAAATGCAGCAAGGATATTTATATCACAATATATAGTCAGATCATCATAGCAACACTTTGGATTTTCTCAAAATACAGTTAGATATAAAAAGTAATCATTCATTTTGCCACATGCATTTTTATTCTATCATTCTATTTTAATTGCTAAAACTATAATCATTCTGACAGTTTATTTGTATATACCTTATCTCCCCCTTCTAGACTACAAGCAAAGGCAGGAGCAACTTCTTATACTTACGCTTGTATTTAAAACAGCACTGTGCACAGCACTATGCACAGCACTATACACTTAATGTTTGCTGAGTAAATGAATGCATTCTCTCTCGCAAGCAAAAACAGATTCCTAGGCTGCTGGCCTACCAGAGCTCTTTTAGGAGATTAATTTCTATGCTTGTCATTGGGAAGCCATTGCCATATTCCAGTCTAAATAAACTTAGGCCAAACCTTGCTGATCCCTGTACTTCACCACTGTGCCATTTTAACTGTTGGTAGAGATAGATGCTTGAGTTGGTTGGTAACTTGTTTTAGGACCATAAGATAATTGTGCTCCTCCTTCTCCACCATTAACCTGGGACCTCAAGAAACTGCTGGGCAAGGTAAACCACTCTCTAGGTAGCCTCCTGCCCCAAATCTCACTTCTGCTCAAGAAGATGAGAATCACCATAAAGCCAAAAACAAATGACACACTCAAGTCAGACGTGGCTCCTAGAGCCCTGAAAAACCCCTCCTGGAAATGCAAGTTCCCTGCACAGCCACCAGCATTGAGGCAAAGAACTGAACTAAACTGGACCTTAACAGCTTGTCTCTCCCACCTCCTAGTTCAGAGATCCCTTCCATGGTCCTGTTGACCATAAAGCTCCTTTTTCCCCCTCTCTAAATACTTATTTCTTATTTATATTAAAAATGATCTTTATAGAAAACTTGGAGAAATACAAAATGTAAAAGAAGCAAAGAAAAAAAAAGGTTCTGTTTTCCATAAAGTCCCCTTTTTCCCTCTCCCTAAAATAATGTTTCCTGTTTATATAACATCACATTCCATTAAAAAACTTTGGAGACATACAGAAAAATATAAAAGAAAAAAAATAGCGTATGGGGCTGAAATACTAACCACTGCACATGAACAAACATTCTTGCTGGGGCTGGGGTTGTGGCTCAGTGGCAGAGCACTTGCCTAGCACGTGTGAGGCACTAGGTTCAATCCTCAGCACCACATAAAAATAAATAAAATAAAAGTATTGTGCCTATCTACAACTAAAAATGATATTTTAAAAAATTCTTTGAATATAAATCATTAGAACAAAACAAAACATGGTATTTTAAAATATATATTGGATATTCGTTTTGAGAAAAAGCAACTTTAATAGGAGAATAATGGTTGATAGACATTTCTAAATGAGACCCCCTACAAATTTAAGAAACAGATGGACAGAGACATTTCAGGGTATCTTTTTCCTTTCACTTTTTTTTTTGTTAAGTTCCCTTATCAAACAGAAAAAGAAAAGACAAGAAAAAACTTCTTAAAAAAACAAGAACAGCATTAAGAAATAAAAGGGAATGAGATTAGGAAGATAAATTATATATGAAAAAGAGATTGAGGGTCTGGCCCAACAGAGTCAAAGGGCAAAAGAAAGAATACAAGGCAGAAATGCCAACGGGTGACAAAAATGACATGTAAGCCAGATTCCTGGAACTGCCACCAGATGGCAGGCCCAGCACAGAGTACCTTGGAGGAGGACATTGGGGATTGGGGGACAGGAGGTTCCTTGGAAAGCACACTAATGATTTATGCACTTTTAAATGTTATGTTGAATCAAGGAAAAAATGTTAGTGGCTTGAGCACAGTTAATTTGGCAGTTTTGAAAGAATAAAATATTCATTTTACAGTTATAGCTTCAAAGTAACTTTAACTTATGAATATCAAAATTAGGTGTGCTGCTTATACCTGTTTCAGCTGGAAAGAAACTTTGTTTATGTTTGTGGTACTGGGGATTGAACCCAGGGCTGCACATACTAGGCAAGCACTTTACCACAGAGCTACATCCTCAGCCCTTTTTATTTTTTATTTTGATACATGGTCTCATTAAGTTGCTTAGGGCCTTGAGATGGAATTTGCTGTGGGTCTCAAAACTGATGGAATCACTCATTCCACAGACATTTATTGAGCATTGACTTTATGGGGACACGGAACTGAGCTAAGGATAATAAGAGGACCCTTGAGGACTTGCAGCCAGTTAGGAGAGATGAACCTATCAATACATAAGTGTATATGAGTATGTGTCACAGGTGCTGTGATGATGTGCTGTGATGATGAGCTTTTCTATTCAACACCAGAGAGGCTGAATTCTGTTACAGGCTCAGTGTTGGGCCAATTTTCTATTCCTCTATTAGATACATTTGCTCCTTGAATTGCCACCAAAATGATCATGGGCAGTGAACTACTTTGTTACGTATATGCTCTGACATAAAGAAATGTTATCTATAGGGAAAACCTCGATGTCATATTTTGTAATAATTAGAGCAATGTTTTAAGGGAAATTCAATGCCAATTGGAATGATTCCTACCTAGTAAATTGGCTATCATATACTGGCAAGATAATTACAAAATAAAATTACCATAGTGTAAGAACGATTACCTGAGCTTCCGAATTAAATTCTCCAAAACTAAAGAGCCTGGACCTCAGTTCCAATTCTGCTGCTTTTTCCTCTTCTCTCACACAGTTAGCCTTAAGCATTTCCTTGTGCTCCACCAGGAAGTCAATGTTGCTATTTCTATTGCAAAAGAAGAAAGAGCCTGGTCTGTAACTTGCGGGTTGGTGAGATAACCAACAGGAGTTTTGACACTTATTCTGAATCGTGTCAATATCCTGTGCCTAGCAAGCAAACTGAAGACTTTGCTGAAGTACACACAGCAAGGTTCAAGGAGGAAAAGAAATGCTCATTTAAATGCTGCCTTCCAGAAAGGCATTTTCTCCCCCTCACCTACATTTGTGGTTTTCCTCTGGTCCTACAAATAGAGGGTGGCAGAGCCCAAGCTGCGGTGTCACCTGCTGTGCAAGTGTCTTCAAACCTGAGACCTTCAGCACAGCTGGGGAGACATGGGAAGAGCAACCCCTGGCTCACCTGTTCTTAGCTTCTTACTTCTGAACAAATGCATTTGTTCTGAAGCTAACTGCAGTGTGACCTGTCATTTAAAAAGATTATCATCTTAAGGCCCAGAAAACTGTTCCAAGAAGGTTCTACATAATTTTATAATAGGTAGATATAAAGGTCTATTCTCTCTGACCTGAAGCTCTTTTTCAAAACCATAATAATATAAAAATTTAGGGTAGGAAAGAATTTTGTGAGTTATTACATCTATCTCCCTCTTCTGACATAAATCCCTCTAGAACAGCCCTGACATATTGATCACATACTATGAAATGATACAATATTAAATATTAAATTATTATTAAATGATGTTGAATCTCAGCCAGAGAAAATGCATTGATTAGCATCCAAAACATGATTTGATTAAGGAAATGATGGCTCGTCAGATGATAAGGTGAAAACTATACTGGGCAAAAATAAGACAGCTGGTACCATTTTAATTGTTTTTGGTGTCCTAAACTATTTTTATTATTAGAAGGAAAAGTACTTTGACAAGTGAAAGGAAGTAGGGACAAAATTTTGCAAAAGCCAGTCTGCTCTGTGTAAACAGCTTCTGCTATTTATGCCCACAAGGTGAACTACTATGAATAATCCAGCCTAAATCCAAGGAGCCGTGAGGACCAGCCCGCATGAAGCCTCTGGTCAGAAATTTTAACAGAAATTTAAACCTACTTGTTTTGAATGACTTACACCTTATCATGTATGACTTTTTCTCTTTTTTTTACATCTTCAAGATTTTCATCTACATCTTGGGAATATTGGACCAAAGTAAGATTCTGCTCTTCCAGTTCTGTGAGGACTTGAAGTAACTCTTCCGGTTCCTTGAAATAAAGCTCTGGCTCCTGACCAAGCAGCAACAGATAATAGAATTCACTTACAAAAGTGGCCCCCTCTCCCCGGCCCCACCACACCCCACTACTCCACAGGCCGGGGACCAGTCCTCAACACAGGGCCTCTAGGGGACAGTTGGGAGCCAAACTGTGGCGACTGTTCTGATTGTGAGGGAGACACGGGTAGAGAATAGTAGGTGCCTCATGTTATCTCCAAGTGAGAGCTGGGTCTCAGGAAGAGGACATTTGGGTGTTGTGGGAGAGATGAGAGCCATTAGGGAAAGGGAGAGAGGAGGAGGGTCAAGGAAAAAAAGAAGGAGGGATGTAGTGGAAGAGGAGGCCAAGGCCAGGCAAGGGAGAAGGAATAGAAGAGAGCAAATAGGAGGCTAAGTGAAGGTCACTTTCTTCCCACATTATAATTGTTTTATATTTTCCAAAATTTTAGGATTAAGTATATATTACTTTAAGTAAATATTACTTTTTTAAAGAATAAGTATATATATATATATTACTTTTTTTACACAGATGACTTGGATATCTGCACATCCACGTTTAACATTATTTACAACAGCTAAGAGGTGGATATGCCCATGGATGGATGAATGGACAAGGGAAATGTATATATATACAAAGGAAAATTATTCATCCTTTAAAAAGAGGGAAAGCCTGTCCTACGCTACAACATGGATGAATGTTGGGGACATTATGCTAAGTGAAATAGGCCAGTCACAGAACAACAAACACTATGGAATTCCACTTATATGAGGTATCTAAAGCAGCCAATCTCTCAGAAAGAATGATGGTTGCCAGGGGTTGGGGGAGAGTGGAAAGGGAGGCGGTTCAATGGGTTTGGAGTTTAAGTTCTGCAAGATGAAAAAGTTCTAGAGGTTTGTTGTACAATGCACATGTAGCTAGCACGACAGGACTGTGCACTTTAAAGGGGTCCAGATGCTAAATTCCATGTCATGTGTTTTTAAACACAGTTTTTAAAACTGATGGAGGATTGCGGGTTCAAAGTCAGCCTCAGTAACTTAGTGAGGCCTGAGCAACTTAAGGAGAGCCTGTCTCAAAACAAAAAAATGAAAAGGGCTGGGGATGTGGTTCAGTGGTTAAGTGCACCCTTGGATTCAATCCCTGGTACCCACCTCCAACACAGAAAGGAGGACAGGGGGTGTGTGTTAGGTATAACAAAGAATGGTGATTTTTATTTTAATTCCTTTTGAGTTTCTGTGGTTCTATTTTTTTTTTTAATATTTATTTTTTTAGTTCTCCGCGGACACAACATCTTTGTTGGTATGTGGTGCTGGGGATCGAACCCGGGCCCGCACGCATGCCAGGCGAGCGCGCTACCTCTTGAGCCACATCCCCAGCCCCTGTGGTTCTATTTTTGATGAAGTAAGCTCAAAATCAATTTTGCAGAAGTATTTTGTTGAAAGCCTATTTGTTTTGTGGTTTAGCTACCCAATATAGCTGAAGCCCGAATAAAATGATAAATGATCAGAAAGAATCTGTTTCACAGAAAGGTTGTAAATTATATATCTCCCCCTAAATTATTACCTTCTTCTTCCTTTTTTTTTTTTTTTTTTTTTTTTTTTGTGGTGCTGGGGATTGAACCCAGGGCCTGGTGCATACCTTCTGATGCACATTTTATTTCTCATAGATGGTCTAATGTCAAGGATAGACCATATATTCAATTGAAGAATGGTTTCAACATTCTACTTCCTTCTGGAAAATGTATGGAATAGAAAATTCTAATTCCAAAAGAAGAAATGGGCGTCTATATGTTTTACAAGACATGACCCATAAATCAAGAAATGTCATCTGTTACCAGATCCAAGTCAATGTCTTCATCTAGAAAGAACTCCAGACTGTCTTCGGAGCTGATACTGTCAGGCCGGCTGCCAAAGATAAAAAGAAGACAATGTCTGATTTCTGAGCCATTTTTTTTTTTATCAACGGCTTTGCTTTCATTTCTCAATTGTCTTTGAAACCTAACTGTAACATAGTTCTTTTCAATAGCCTGTTTAGCCTTTTTTAAAAAAGTTGTACATAACACTATACCTTTATTTTATTTATTTATGTGGTGCTGAGGATCAAACCCAGTGCTTCACACATGCAAGGCAAGTGCCTACCGCAGAGCCACAACCCCAGCCCCCTCTTTAGCCTTCGAGGGAACTGATTATTGCAGGAATCAGTGGATTCTAGGAGTATGCAAAGAACATTAGACTCAGTCTCAGTCAGGCTCACAAATTCAGGGAGGCCCTGTACTATAGGGTACCAATTATTTGAGTTGCATCTATGAAGTAACTTCTAAAAAAGAAACACATGACCACCTACATTGCCAGATCTGTTCTGTTATATCCAATAGGACCAACAGAGGATTTTGAAATATAGTTTTGAAACGTGTGCTCTGGTACTCAAAACTTGTATCACAGTTATGTTGAGTAGCCCAAAGACAATATCTTTTTAAGAGCAGATTTTTTTTTAAAAAAATAGAGCTTTATAGTGATATGTAGTAGTTGGGTTCATCCCAATAAACTCCTACATGCATGGAATTCCATTTCATTTCATGATTTCCCCCTTTTCTTCCCCTGTCCTCTCTTCACTCCTCTGTCCTTCTTTCTCCACTAGATTTCTTTTTGCTCATCTATTTATTTATATTTGCTTCTTTTTATTTATGCATAAAGGTGAAATCCCCTGGGGTGTATTTGTTGATGAACATAACATGACTTTTAAAGAATTCATTCTGCATTGTCTTCTCTTACCCATCCCTTCACTCTGCTTGAAGAGCAGATTTTACTTTTTAAAATATTTTCTGATCACCAGGTATGGTGGCACTTGCCTATAATCTCAGGGACTCAGAAGGCTGAGCAATAGGATTGCAAGTTGTAGACCAGCTTCAGCAATTTAGCAAAGCCCTAAGCAAATTAGTGAGACACTGTCTCAAAAATAAAAAGTAAGTGGTACATATACACAATGAAATATTACTCAGCCATAAAGAAGATTGAAATTATGGCATTTGCCACTTAATAAATGGAATTGAAGACTATCATGCCAAGTGAAATAAGCCAATCCCCAAAAACCAAAGGCCGAATGTTCTCTTTGGTATGCGAATGAGGACTGAAAATAAACAGGGTGGGGTGTGGGGTGGGGAGGTGGATGTTCACCAGATTGGAGGGGGAGGGAATGAGAGAAAGAGAGAGAAGATGGGAATGGAAAAGACAGTAGAATGAATCAGACCTAACTTTCCTATATTCATATATAAATACATGACCAGGGTAGCTCCACATCGTGTACAACCATAAGAATGGGAAGTTATATGCCATGTATGTATGATAAGTCAAAATACATTCTGCTGTCATGTATAACAGAAAGCAATAAATAAAAACTTTTTAAAATGAAAAATAGAAAGGCCTGGGGATGTGGCTCAGTGGTTAAGCACCCCTGGGTTCAATCCCTAATAACCCCACCAAAATATATATTTCTTCTGATCAGGGTGAGAAGTACTGGTTAGGGGGATGGGCAGCGAGATACATCCTTAGAGAATAATTATGTGATTTGGAAAAGGGGAAAAAATCCTCCAAGAAAAATGAATTGAAAATGACAGGAATACCAACGCGACAGGATTGGGGAGGGGGTCAGGTGGCTGAGATCTAGGTAGCTCACATCTGGTGGAAGCTGTGGTGGTGGGAAAAGAACATAGATGAGTGCAGGGCAGCAGCTTAGGGAACGTGTAAGAATGAAATGAGTGAAGCAAGGGCAGAAAGAGCCGTGGGAGCCAACAGACACGAGAAGAGACCCCTGACATCTGTAGTGTGGGAGCCCAGAATCATGGAGGCAGCCCACAGAAAGAAAATGATTGAAGGATGGGATAGGAAAAAAATTAATAATGTGCTTTGCTCATGCTGCAAAGAAAATTGGGACAGCAAACCCACCTGGAACTGCCCCTCCTCCCGTCTTTTGGTAGTTGTAGATGGACAGCACACCTCTATTTTATTTGTTTATTTTCATGTGGCACTAAGGATTGAACCCAGCACCTCACACATGCTAGGCAAGTGCTCTGCCACTGAGCCGCAGCCCCAGCCCTGGAGCCGTCCTTTGAGAGGTGTGAGGAAACAGAGGATGGTCCATGGTAGTAAGATGACTATTTGGGAAATGTCCTTGGCAAAACCATTCCATAGACTGTCCACTTCTCCTTTTTTTTTTTTTTCCTGGAACACCACTTTCTAATCAATCTCTTCTCACTTCTCAGAAGCTTGTGGCCTTTCGGGGTTCCTCTCCTACATAAATAAACATCTGTTGCTCCTCAGCTTTCTTCCCCTCTTAGTGAACACATCAGGGGTGACCTCATTCTCTGTCATGGATCCAACTATTGCTAATGCTCTAACGACTCCCTCATCTCAATGTCTTTTTCTTGAGCTCCGTCTTCAATGTCTGTCCTCCAATTGGACATCAATATCCACCTGACTGTCCCCAAAGGAGCTAGAACCAACACATTCAAAAATCCCACCCTCCTCCCCCTCTCCAGGCCTGCGGCTCCTCCTGTGCTCCCAGTATCACTGAATGCAGGCCGTGTGTCCAGTGACCATGCTGGAAACCTGGAGTTATCCTTAGTCATTCTCTTCCACACACTTCTTCAATCTCTAGGCACCTCTCAGAGTCCTGCCAATGTCTGTCCCAGCCTGTCCTTCATTCCCACTGCCATGTCTGGCTTAGACAGCCCATCTTCTCTTATCTGAATTGTGACAACAGGCTTCCCACTGGCCCTGCTACCTCTATCTCTGCCCCCACCATTTCATTCTCCATGATACCACCACATCCATCTCTCTAAAACGCAAAGCTGGTTGAATCTGTGCCACACTCTTGCTTCAAACTCTCAGTGGCTCCCCTGGGCCCTTGGGACAAAGGCCGACTCCTTAGGATGGCATCCCCGCTGCTCATGGTGCGGTGCCCATCTACCCCTCCACTCTCTCTGCCTTTCACCCTGGGGCTCAGCCATTCTGTCACCTGGGCTGGAAAGGCCTGCCCTCCGGGAGCTTGACTTCATCAACTCCTCTTCCTCCTCTCAGGGACTCAGTTTAGCTGCTGCCATTCTGGAGGGCACTCACTCACTGCCCCTGCCCCTGCCCCAGCGTTTCACCTGTCCTCTGCTCCAGTGCTCCCTTGGCATGCCTGTGGCACTCTGCCTCCCTGTCCAGTGGCACTGTCACATGCCCCGTGAGTGACAATCAAGTTCTGGTCTGTTCTCCTCCCTAGATGGGAACTAGATTGTCTTTTATTTACTGTTGGGGCCCCAGGTCGCTCAATAAATATATCATACATGGTCTCTATGTTGAGGGAAGGCTAAAAGGTTATTTTCAAAAACAATGCCCCGTTTCCAAGAGAGTTCATCAAGTAGGTACTGTACTTTGTCCAGGGTGATTTCCTAGGTTCTGAGTTGAGGGTGGACTTCTTGCGTGGCTTTCCTGTCCAGAATGGTTAGGTGAAGTCCGTGCCGTTGGTGGTCGAGGGAAAAGAAATAACATGCAATTAGAAATGAGTTTTTTCACTTGGTGGAAGGTCTCCGTTTTCTGCACAGATATGCCTGTTACTTCTTTTTTTTAAAAAAAAAACACATGATTTTATTATCAGAATGATCATCATATAGAAAATGGAGCTCTTTTATTCTACTGAAATGGGGCTCCAAGCCTAAGTATTAAATCAAAGGCACAGGGGCTGGGATGGAGGGGGAGTGGGTTGCCAGAAGTAGGGTACAACTACAGAAAGCCACAGAAATTATGAAATGTTCATCATGCTTCTAGTTTTATATAAAAGTGATGTGTGCTTCGTAATATCCTGTGGAGGGACACCCTTCCCCACAGTCACAGACAAGGCACCTGTGCACACTTGTTCCCCCATATCAAGGTTTGGGCCCAACTCTGGTTTCAAATTAAGAAGTGGCCAAAATGTGTCTTGAGTCTCTTCATTCACTAGCCCCAAATCTCTCTGCCCCTTAGTCACTCTTCCTGCTATTCTCCCTTGAAGTCATGAAAGGCCTCTCTTTTCCCACCTGGCAAGCTCCTATTCATTCTTCAAAATCCAGTTCAAATGTGACCTTCCCTATAAAGACTCTCCTAAATGTCTTTAAAGTATGTCACACGTTGGGACTTTTGCCCCATTTTGTCACATTCATCTTCTTGTCAGGTCTTAAAAAGTTTTTGCCTCCATGGTGAGTAAAGGAAAGAATAAAAAAATGGTGGGTCGGGGGAGTGGCAGAAGGATCCTACCACCATTATAAATTAACGTCTTCGCTTTTAAGGTAATACCTGAACATATATTACTAAAAATATTAAAACTGTTAAGTGGTGTTATTTAAACTTAGTGACATTGATAGTCAAGATCTCAAAGGGCGGAGAACATTGATACCATCACCTACTTCTCCCCGACCCCAACGCCTTACTCCAGATTCCCCAACAGGCAAAGTAACATGTCTTAAATAATGTAGGTGCAAACTGGCCTCCTGAGCCAAAAGAATTGCCTTTTCCAATCAGCAGACTGAATGCACAAGGTATCCGGCTCAAACCAGGGTCATTTCTGGGCAGGCAAATCGACTTTACCCTGACCACTAAACATACCTGCTGGTTGGGACCAGTATAAAGGAGAAAAGGAGCCAGCAAGAGACAGTATTGAGGGATCACACAACCACAGGGGCGGGTACCGGAGGGAAGAGGGTCTGGTGGGGACTAGGGCCTCCCGAGTGGGAGAACCCCTGTCATGGGGAATTTCCCAACTTGACTCTGGACTTGTGGTTTTTGAGAGAATCTAGAAATCCAGATGTTTTCATTGTATCTGCTGATTCTCAAATGTTGGCCACCATGTTAAACAATCTTAAAACCTTGGAGCCAAATTTCTGGCCTGCAGCTATGGTGGAGTAAGGAGAGAGGACCCTTCCCCAGAAGGGGACTGAAAGAGTTCTTGGAGATAACTATGACATGGTAGCATTGAGTGACTTCCCCCAAGTCACTGGCCAAAGGAAGTCACTTGGTTGCAACCAGCTTGGTTTTCTGTGCCCCGGGAAGGGGCCTATTATTATCAAAAGGCAGACCTGCACCAGAGGAATGAGGGGGCCCACCTAGGAAGACCTCGCGTGGGGTTCAGGCAGGGGGTGAATGGTTCACTTGGGCACCTTTCTGAGTTTTGTGATAACCTCAGATATAACAGAACTCCTGAAGTAATGAAAGGATAAGGGGTGATGGAGACAACACCCTCCACTTTCCATTTCGAGGGGGACACATTCTCTGGTTTTTACTTTGGGGAGTGAAGTCGCACATCTTGACTTTTACCTAGGCTCCCTCTTCCCATAGAATAGTCATCTGAAGTCATCGTCTCCATATCAAAGCTGTCTCTTTTACTGGAACTGATGGAGGATTCTAGATATGCAAAGTAAAAAGGAGGAAGAAGGGGAGAGACATTTCCGTGAATGAGAGCTTTGTCTCAGTGTGAAGGTACAGTTATTGTCAAAATTTCCAGGGACAGAAATATTATATGGTGACACATATTCTGCAAATGGTAAGGGCTGGTCTCTGGAGTAGAAAAAGGGGTGAGAACAGACCTTTGGGACACTAGGAGATCGCCATTTCCAATGTCAGTCTATAAACCCTGAAATCCCAGGGTTAGCTAATAGACACCTCTGGACAGAGAGACCCACAGGGCTCTGAGCACCCTCTATTGAGATGACAAGTCTAAAGGGTTACATCTCAAGCTGTTGAACGCAAATAATTCTCCATTTTCTTTTCTGTTTGTCGTCTGTCTTGGTCAAAGCTTTAACTCCGCATCATCACCTGGCTCAGCACTACACAAACCATCTCACTTACTCACACTTGGCGCAGTGAGGGACTTGGGAACTGAGTAGAGCGGGCTCCAGTGCTGGGAGGTGTTTAACAATCAGTTCTCAGCACAAGGAGCTCTCCCTGGTGTGTAGTTTTGCTCCAGCTGACCCCCACCCCCTTCCTTGTGTGGCCACCTGGATGGCCACACAGGGAGCACCCTGCTTTGCTGCTTGATAGCCAGTGTCTGAAAACGCTGATTTCTATTGTTTTTCCAGTTTCTGAAACCTTTTTTCAGGTGGGAGGGTAAGTCTGGTCCTGGTTACTCTAATGTTGCTGGAAGTGCAAGTCTTCCATTGGGATTAGTGGTTCCACTTTGATCAGCTATTAAATTCCTCTATATTATGGGGTCTATTTCTGGGCCGTTGAAGCTGACCTCCTAATACTAACCGCATGCTATTCAATCACTGACTCTGTGGCTATGTTTTAAAGGATTGGTAAACCCCTCCCATCATGGTCCCCCCACCCCCACCCCACTGTGTACTGGGGGGACCCAGGGGCACTTTACCACTGAAATACATCCCTTTTTATTTGAGACAGGGTCTCGCTAAATTGCCCAGGTTAAACTTGAAATTGCCATCCTCCTGCCTCAGGCTCCCGAGTCACTGGGATTACAGGCATGCACCACTTCTTCTGGCTTCCTTATCTTCTTAACTCAAAACTTTTTTTTTTCTAGATGAACCTCAGAATTATTGTGCAAAGCTCTCCCCGCCCCCAAACCTAACTCCCTGAGTTAAATCTCTGGTAACATTTTAATTATAATTCCATGAAATGTATACATTTGTTTCAGGAAAATCTATGACTCTAGAATATTTGTCTTGCTGTCCAAAAATATGACATAGTTTTCTATTTATCAAATCTCCAGGTCACACACATTAAATTTATAGTTGCTTTCTTGGATACAATTTTCTTGTATAGTTTCTAATCATTCAAGTTAGTCTATTTAGAATAATATGTGTAATTGACTTTATATTCACCTACTTTATAGAATTCTTTAGTCATAAACAGTTTTTGAAAAATTTGGGGAGGTTTTCTATGTTATCATATCATCTGCAAATAATATATTTTCTCTTTTTTCCATGTATCTATTTTTATTGCTTTATATCTGAAATTAACCTGTTTCCTCTACAACTAAAAAAAAATATTTTTTAAAAAAAGGAAAAAAAAACCCAAGTTTTAGTGTTACTTGATTCTCAAACCATAGTGTCTCCTGGATAATAAATTAACAATATATAGTAACAAAGATAATGGGAATCCTTGTCCAGATTTTGTTTCTAAAATCCCAACTATTTAAACAAACACAAATATTGAAGCAGAATATTTTAGAATAAAAAATACTGACTTAATTAAAATAAGAATATGTGACAGGTGCGGTGGCACACACCTGTAATCCCAGTGGCTTGGGAGGCGGAAGCAAGAGGATTTGAAGTTCAGAGCCAGTCTCAACAACTTAGCAAGGCCTTAAGCAACTCAGCAAGACCTTGTCTCGAAATAAAATACAAAAAGGGCTGGGGATATGGCTCAGTGGTTAGGTGCCTCTGGGTTCAATCCCTGGTACCAAAAAAAAAAAAAAAAGTAACTTACTTTTTATTGATTTTGGAATGATGATATTATTTTTTGATGAACTTTTTAGGGCTTGCTGAATTTGCCACTGTTTTGGAGACAATTTCAGTAGAAAGAATCCGTATTTCATGTACTCTCTAAGGAGGAATTCTGTTTTTGCTATTTCACTAACTCAAAAGAAAACAAAGATATGGTTATGTGTATCTGGGTCAAAGCATATACATTAAAAATATTTCATAAAATTAATTATCTTGATTATGTAGCTAATAATGTACTTGTCAAAAACTGTACACATGGCCATAAAAATATAAACTTCAATAAGATACGAGAAGAAAGAAACTGGTGGGAATGTCACCTGAATGGAATGTGCCCAGAGATTCTCTCTAAGCTGATGACAATTTTTCTCTGTTGTGGGAAACAATTTTTCTCTGTTGTAAAACACTTGGGAAACACTCTACTTACTATATTAAGTTTTAGACAGAAGCTAACAACAACAACAACAACAAAATGGCACTTACATAAGGGAAAGAAAGTGTATTTACACTTTAAGAGGCAACTCATGGGATGCACTACAGACAAAAATTTCACCCTCCAGTAAGTTCTTAAGGGTAGGTATTATTATCACCAACTTTCTAAAGGAGAAATGGATGACTTGCAAAGTCATCTAGTGCTCAAACCTAGGTCTGTCTGACTCCAATGCCCAACAATACCTAGACACCTGAACTGCAAGCTCAAGCTTCACATTGCTTTACACCAACGTGGGACAAGCAGAAAATACTTAAAATAAGGAAGGACAGCCTGCGTGAAAAGAGAGAATCTTTTTGCATCTTCCTTATTCAGACCCCGAGGGGCACCCTTATTGATATTGCATCTTATCAATATCCTTAACTTCCATTCTTTATCTGTCAGAGAGAAACATCCTTCAACTCTGGTGTGAGAGTGGTATTCAAGGATGAGCAAATGTCTGGCTTATGTTTCAGCAGTTGGAAGATGATGGGATCCCTTTCCTTGACCACTCTTTGGATAGAAATCCTCCCAGATGTGCCAAAAAGAACACAGTGTGGAAACTGGCTGACACGTAAACAATTGTAAACATGTCCCAGCCCAGCTTGGTGGAAGACCTCCTCAGGCCATCTTGCCCAAAAAGAGAAGAGGACCTGCATCCCTGGCTCTGTCCCAAGCTTGTCTCCATGATCTTGTGCACCTTTCTAGAATGAAGAGACACAGAAGCAATAAGAAAGTGCTTTGGCAGAGTGTTTGGAGAGTGTCACTGGGTGGCCATTTACATAAATGCAAACATAGCGGCTGCTGCTCTGCTTCTACAAACATCCTTGAAATGTGCAGAATTTTCTAATTACTCTGCAGGGTGAAGGAGGGAAGGGAATTCTCCATCTTGGAGCACCTTCAACTTTAGGTTCCTAAAACAGAAGAGGCTGTTGCAACAAGAATGTGTTTGAAACACATATTTTGTTGTTCACTTGGTCTCAAAGAAGCTACCATCCATTTCATTTGAGGCACTTTAAATAGTTATTGCCCTCCTCCCAAGAACTTCTAGGATGTTACAAGTCTAGGATGAGGTCTCAGAGGAGATAGGAACATCCAGTTATGAAAAAGAAAAAAACAGGGGCCGGGGTTGTAGCTCAGGGGTAGAGCACTTGCCTGGCATGCATGAGACACTGGGTTCGATCCTCAGCACCACATAGAAATAACAAATAAAATAAAGGTATTGTGTCCATCTACAACTAAAAAAAATTGTTTAAAAAAGAAAAAGAAAAAAAAAACAAGTTTTAGTGTTACTTGATTCTCAAACCATAGTGTCTCCTGGATCGTGAAATTAGTGTCCCAGGATGGTGACAGAAATATTTTTTTGATGTTTAAAATTAGTTCAAGCAAGTTTCTTCTACTATACAAGGAAACATACAAAGAAAGAGTAGTAGATTCCAAGAAAGAGTAGTAGATGGGTAATCCCAGCAGTTTAGGAGGCTTAGGCAGGAGGATTACAAATTCAAAGTCAGCCTCAGTAATTTAGTGAGCCCCTGAGCAGCTTAGCAAGATCCTGTCTCAAAATAAAAAATAAAAATAAAATAGGCTGGGGATGTGGTTCAATAGTAAAGCATTGGTGGGTTCAATCCCTGATACCAAAAAAAAAAAAATATGTATAATATGTCAAAATACATTCTACAGTCATGTATAACTAAAAAGAAAAAAAATTAAAAAGTGGACTGTGCAATAATATTAATTAATCCCAACTCCTGCTCCTGTAGTTTTTTTTTTTCTTTATTACAGATCTTGATTTTTAACAGCAATACTAGATTCTACTAGGAATAAGTATACACAGTGGCCTGGGAGGCTGAGACAGGAGGATTGCAAGTTCAAAGCCAGCCTCAGCAACAGCAAGGTGCTAAGCAACTCAGTGAGACCCTGTCTCTAAATAAAACACTAAATAGGACTGAGGATGTGGCTCAGTGGCCAAGTGCCCTGAGTTTAATCCTCAGTACTCAAAAAAAAAGTACAAATATAAAAAAAATACTACCAATTATAATTGTAGGGCAATTGTAAAATGAATCCTAATTTTGGAGGTATTAAAATGTTGGGAAATATGTTCTAAGATGACTAAAAGAAAGGGCACTTAGAAGATGATTTATTGTTTACTTCTAACATCGGTTTACTTCTTTTCAACTAATTTCTTTATTTCTGTGTCTACAAGTTAGAGAACCTTTTCAGAGAGTGGCCAAGTACTGATGCCCAGGCAGAGACAGGTTACTGATTTTAAACATGTTCACACTTATAACATCATCAGCAGACAAGGGTTGCTCCCACTCAGGTCCTAGCCAGACATGAGCAGGTCCCAGTGGGAGGTGGGAATTGGATAATGAGAAGTTGGAGCCTGCCCTCACCTCTTCACGGCCTGTACCTCCATGCTGGCTTTCTTTAGCTCTGCTGTCATTTGAAGTTTGTTTATAGTTTCTTGTGCTGCACTGAAAAGTAACAGAGAGTTGTTGGTTTGTTTGGGGTCGTGCTGTATTTTTGAGAAACTAAGACAAACAAAGTGGGGAGAGGTATTTGGCCAGAGTGAAGACACTAACATTTTAAGAGCATCTACAGATCTCTGATCATTTTCTCGAAGGAACTCTTCAAAGGCCATTGCGTCATGCTCGAGCTTTATTTCTGCCGTTCTAAGTTGTCTTTCCCTCGTTGCTATGTGTTTTTCAAACTTATTAATTGTGCTTCTTTTGGCTGACAGAGAATACTAGGAATATGGAAAACAGAAAGTTTGTCAAGAACATTAGCACACATTTCAAATACATTTCGACAGTCTCACGATAAAGGGGGGGATAAGTTATACAGTAAGTGAGCATTTGTATTAGAAGTAATATTGTGCCCAAATCTTGGGACAAGAGCTTTTATCTCATGAAGGGTAATCCCAGCAGGTCAGGAAGCTTAGGCCGGAGGATTACAAATTCAAAGCCATGAACTTTGAGGAACTGTCACAGGGAGAGAAATTATTTTCACTTAAAAAAATTTTTTTTTAAATATTTATTTTTCAGTTTTCAGCGGACACAGCATCTTTATTTGTATGTGGTGCTGAGGATCGAACCTGGGCCGCACACATGCCAGGCGAGCGCGCTACCGCTTGAGCCACATCCCCAGCCCCCAAATTCTTTTCACTTTTATGAAAGGACTGTAATGTGCCAAAATAGCTATGCACCATAAATCAAAAATAGCTGCCTATCTCTCCAAAGAGCAGTGCCATCTATTATTCTTAGCATTTTATCCTCCAATTCTTACTGGACATCAGGAAACTGGTCTGTCTGAATCCACAAGGCTACCAGCTTCTCCACCAATAGGAAGGAACTTGGGGGGAAGCACTGTCAACCCCACCGTGCCAGACATGCCTTTCTCCATGCTGTTTAACCAGACCCAAGGGGCCTGCTTGGATTCCCCAAGTACGATTTGACATCTACTTTTTTTTTGGTACAGAATATAATAATACACTTGGGTTTCTAATCCATACATGAAAAATAGATTATAAAACAAAGCCACATATGTGATAATATACACGAACTTCAAATACAGAAATGAATTAATTTGTCAGGAACGGTGGCACACGCTTATAATCTCAGTGGCTCAGAAGGCTGAGGCAGGAGGATCTCGAGTTCAAAGCCAGACTTAGCAATCTAGTGAGGCACTTAGCAACTCAGTGAGACCCTGTCTCTAATAAAATATATAAAAAAGGGATGGGAATGTGGCTCAGTGTTAAGCACCCCTGGGTTCAATCCCCAGTACCAAAAAAAAAAAAAAAAAAAAAAAAGAAAAAAGAAAGAAATGAGTTAATTTTGGGAAGTCACAACCAATAATAAGACCCTCCAAGTTTATAACAAAAAGATTTCATCCATTAATTTACTCTTCAAGGATTTATAGAGTGCCTGCCTATTGTGTGCCAGAACTGTTTTATGTGGTACAATTGAGTGGTGAACAAAATAGATACAATGGCTTTAGTGGAATGTCTATTCTAAGAGGGACGAGTTGATATAGGAGAATGGAGTTGATATAGAGGGCAAGGGCATAGAAAGGGTATCTGAGGGAAAAATGGCCTCCCTAGAAGGAAGAGCCCCCAATGGAGAGGCCTTGAGGCAAGGTGCATCTCAGGAGCAGCAAGTAGACCACTGTGGCTGGAGGGTGCCAGCAAGAGGTCAGTGGTGGGAGCAAGCTCAGAGAGAGGCAGGAACCCATCAGGGCATTCCAGGTATGAGCCACAAGGGGCATGATCCTCCTACCAGGGAGAAGAGACTGTAGGAAGCAAAAGTAGGAGTGGGCCAGTGTTCAGAAGCTATAACAACAATCTATGCAGACTTAGTGGTGGCTGGGACTACAGTGGTGGTGGAAGAGTCTAATTGTGGTTAGATCTTGAACAAAGATGTGGTTTGTGAGAAGAGTCAAGGAGAACCACAGCGTTTGGGCCTGAGCAACTGGAAAAATGGAATGGATGTCTACTGAGTAGAGAACATGAGATGAGGTTGCCAGGGTGGGAAGATGATCGTAGGAGCAAAGCTTTGAAAATGTTGGGTTTGAAAAGCCTGTGGAAAATATCTTTACCTACAAATTCAGGTTCTTTAAAGGACATAAAAGAACTCAGTTTATTTCTTTCCTGTGGAGTAAGCTTTGGTAGTGTGCATCTTTTAAGGAATCTGTCTGTTTCATCCATGTTCTCAAATTTATTGCCATAAAGTTGCCCATCAGATTACATTCAAGATACGTTAACATTCACACGTCTTTTAGATGGGTATTTCAGCTCCCAATTCTGCCACAAACAGAAAAAGGAATAAAGAAAAGATGGAAGAAAGAAAGAAAGAAAGAAAGAAACCATGAAACCAATCTGGCTTTTGAAAATTATTATAAGTGACCCAGAGGTAGTCGGACTTCCAAATTTCAAGGGCATACCCCGAGATTGCCCCCACCAACTGCAAGTTCAAGGAGTTCCTCAAAACAACCTCTGTCCTGGAATTTTCCAGAGGAATTCACAAAACTCATGGGTTCTGTTTATAACAAGGAAATAACACAGATTAGAGTCAGCTACAGGTAGAGGCCCATCGGGTAGGGTCTGGGAGGTTCTAACTGCAAAGGTTCCTGGATTCCCTCTCCCTGGAAAGGATGTGTTACCCACTCGGCAGCTGCACAGAGACACAGTGTTGCTGGTGAGGGAAGCTCAACTGAGCTTCAGTGTCCAGAGTTTTCACTGGGGCTTCATGAGGTAGACGTGACTCATTGATAGACCACAGGGTTGATCAGTCTTTGGTCCCTAATCCTGAGTAGGAGCCAGCCAGAGTCCCGGCTCTAAGTCACATTGTTGGTTTTCCTGTCATAGTCATCTTAAGACTGTCAGATGTGGCCTGCGCATCACCCTTAAAATCACTGGAAGTCAAGAGCAAAGCCAGACTTTCTTTGGGCAAAGCCATTTTTTTTTTAACTACATGCAAGTCTTTTTGATAAGGGGACTCTACAAGTCACTTTGAGACTTTGGGACACTTCACCAAACTGGTTGGGAGGAAGGAAGGAGATGATAAAGAAATAGAACGAGGCACATTTAATACAAATGACTGTAATTCTAGCAAATCTATCAACCTTAAACTGCTTTGGATGTCAGTTATGTCACTAGGATTTTGGGATAAAGGTCCAAATGGCACCCAGAAAATAATATTTAACAAACAAAGGCATCAGGTTATATTTATAACTTTAAGGGAGACCTTCCATGTGGACTGCAGCTGGCAGCCAAGTGACTTCTGTTCCAGAATGTGTGGTGTGACATTATGAAAAGTTAAACATGTTTTCATTCACTCATCCACATCAAAGACTTTAGAAGAGGCAGATGATCTTCTCTAGATGATTAGACACTTGACAGCTGTATCGTAAACAACATTCAATGAATTTCTTTTGTAATTATTCTCCCTTTGTCAAGAGCTTAGTATCTCTGCTTCATTGATGGTAAATGAATATTCATAGGAAGATATTAAGTAATCATGTTTTCAGGTATCTACCTGCTAGCTAAGGGTTTTTGATGGTAGGATAAAAGCCTCTGACATTTTTATAGGAAATTCTTCAATGGGGACCTGGCGCTTTCTTCTGGCCAAAGTGGGTATAGTCAAAGCTGGAAGGGTTCTGAACTTTTCTGACAGCAGGGTCTTTGTGTTTTTCACTGCTTGGCACACAGTAGGCACTCAACAAACATTTTTCAGATGAATGAATATAGAAATAAACTGATCTCTTCAGCTAATAGATTTGTAACATGTAATGTCAAAATACAAGGTATATAAGGTGAATATTTAGTGATGCTATGCAAGAAGCCTTCTATTTGGCTACTGGGAGAAAGAAATTATTTTTACTACCTCAAGTAGAAACCTGTCTCTCTGGTCGTTAATAAATTCATGAACAGTCCTTTTCGCATCTGCACCTGTAAAGAAAATTGAAATAGACTTGAATTTAGTACTTTATCTGTCAGAGATGTTGTATGGAATGAAAGTGTTAAGTTGTGATATATAGTCTGTAGTTACTTTTTTTCCTTAAACTATAACTTCCAAAAAAACTTTTCCTAACCAAAAAAGAAAATTAATAATAGTAATTACCATTTATTTTATGCCCAATCATGGTCTGGGAACTTTATTAAACACTTTAAATATATCATTGAATCCTAACAATTATCCAAATGAGGTATTTATTGCTATTTCATCCTGTCTGTGTCCTAAGTCTGAAAGTTGTCAAAAGTCTTGTCCCAGATCACACAGCTAACCAGCAGCAGAGTCAGGGATGTGTCTCCCAGGATATATCTCCCAAGCCTGGGTTGTACTGAATAAGAGACTAAATTGGTTTAAATCTTAATGCATGGACAATTCAGAGATACAGAGTCCTCAGGCAAAATGTTTTTGGGGACCACAAACCAAATTTATATCAGGAAAGAACAGGATAACAACTAGTTTTACCATTCAGCAAACTAAAATAGAAAATACCCTTTATATACAAAGATATGAAAAATTGTGCTCTATAGGTGTAATAAGAATTGTAATGCATTCCACTGTTGTATATTTAAAAAAAATAAAATCAATTAAATACAAAATACAATAAAATAGAAAATACCAAAACTTTCCCTTCAAGTTTTCTTCATTTTGCAAATTTATACATATCCTGTATTTCAATAATGTTTGTTTCATAAAAAGAAACACACAACTAAACATGACACAGAATAAAGTCTCTCAATATAACATAAGTGGAAGTGGAAATAAAACATTTCCTGAATGACCACTGAGCCTGTGCAGCATCAGGAGGCCTAATCTCTTCCTGGGGTCCCATTCACCCATCTCTAACTAGCTGGGGGGAACATGAATAAAGTCCTCACCCTGTCTATTCCTCAGTTTCCTCATCTGTCCAACGAGGATACTAATTGTGGTAGATTCTATTACCCAAATATCAGCTGCTTCTCTATGAGGGATTATTCCCTGCCCTTTTGATGTCAGGTTCGTCCTTGACTCGATTTGGCCATGGAATGGGCATGGACATGTTCTATGTTGCTTCCAAGCAGAAGGTTCAGGAACCACCACCCATTTCTCTTTCCCCCTTTGCTGCAACCCCAGTAACGTCCTAGACAGGATGTTTGTTCCTACAGCAGAAGGACAACTGATCGATTGTTTCTATAGTGGAAGATTCAGGGGAAAAAAAAAAAATCAAACTTAAAAAGTGAATGAGAACTAAACCGCTGGGACTGGAAGTCACTGAAATTTAGAAGTGGCTTATTACCAAAGCATAACTTAAGTACAACTGTGACTATTTCATAATGGTGCTGGGAGAAGGAAATGAAGCAATGGATCATGAAACATACAGTAACATCCCAACAATTGTTAGCTGCTGTTAAAAACAATACAATTGGAATGGGGAATCATTTAACTTTTTAAGGTCAACACTGATGGCAATGATGATTATTTCAGTCATCAATTAGCATTAGTTGGGTGGTAACAAACAACAAACTTTGGAGCCACCCCTAAACTATTTAGTGTCTTCACTCGGCCTTAAGCCAAGGAGATTTTGGTTTGGAATTGCAAGTTATTTTGTGGCTCCTCCCACTTAGTGGATTATGCAATGTGTGTGACCTCAGTCTTCGCTTGGCTAGGGAGACTGCTCTCCTAGCTCTGGAATTGGGTGTAACCCATTGGGCCTGGACAGCCCACTTCCTACCTTATTTGGCAGAAGAACATTCTATGGAAAACCTTTGAAGTTTCCCCCATATATAATAAAGCAAATGTGGGGCTCTTGAGCTCTCTTCCCAGTGTGGAAGCTTGACCCCTAAGGTCAAAGAGCCATCCCATCCCCACTTTCTGAAATTACTTTCTGTGTAGTGTGTGTGTGTGTGTTTTCCCACCACCTTCTTTTCTTAGCTTTATGTTGCAGATAGCTCACTCCACGCAGAGGAAACCCAAATTCCATCGCCCAGTAGGACGTGGGCACCAGGCCTTGATTTGAATTCTGATTCACCTCCCTCACCTCAGGTGGAAAGGGGGATCCCCCTTCCCATCATTTTTTCCATACAATTCATTTGTTCAAGAAACCAGGTGGATTATCCTGTGGAATTTTCCACATAATGAATCTGGCATATTTCATCCTTGTAATGTTATGTTACATGGTACTCAGACCCTCATATTTATTCAATTAGACTCAGGTTCAATATATTCAGCATGACCCCTAAGGTCAAAGAGCCATCCCGTATCCACTTTCTGAAATTACTTTCTGTGTAGTGTGGTTTTTTTAATTATATTTTTAAGAGTCTTATCCACTCTTTTTTTTCTTTCTTTTTTTTTAGTTGTAGTTGAACACAGTACCTTTATTTTTACATAGTGCTGAGGATTGAAACCCAGGACCTCACACATGCTAGGCAAGTGCTCTACCACTGAGCCACAACCTCAGCCCATACTTGGACATTTTTAATGGGAAGAAAAAAAAAAATAGAATGAAAGTGCTCACTATCGCTTTCATTTGGTCACTTATGATGGGTCAGCCCGATTAAAAATAAATTTGAATATCCTATCAACTTATTAGAAATAAGCTCAGTCTACCTTAACGTGGTGACTGGCTGACTGAGCTGATGGAATTTTATCTTTCTAATCTAATAAGACTCATAATTGTAGGTTTCCCATTTTGGCTATTCTAGCTATCAGACAGATCTTCCAAGCAAGAGAACTTAGGTGATAAAGCCCTCCTCAAAGTGCAGTGTGTCTCTCGACCCCAGAGCACCTCCATCACTCACTGGGGATGTGAAGAGCAGTCTGAAAGCCCCTGAGACAAGCCATTCAGTACTGCTGTTTGATGGCAAAACCAAACTCAGGCTGCCAGTCGCACAGAGAGGAAATGGCACTTCTGCCATGTAGGCAGATGAGCTGTCCATGACACTGTGGACTTCCTTTGCTGGTGACTTAGCACTTTGCTCTTATTACTGAGTATGTGGAAATAAAATTAATGGGGTCGCTGGCTAATTTTCCTATCACGTAGGTTTGTTTTCAATCTGAATTCAGGCAGGGAATGTGAGGTTGAAGAATACATAGCAGTTTCATTCGAATCGACTCCTGACTGGAAATAGAGTCAGAGGGAGATTTAAGGGAAAATGTCCCAATGTTTTATCTGTATAACCAGAACAAATGGATAACCCTGCTTCCATGGCTGAGGGAGCCCAGATTGCCCTGGACGACACTAATTTCACTGTTTCCTTTTTTGAAGTGTCTACCCTGTGGCATTTACTTCCAAGAGACCAGCGACGTCTTTGTTAAACAATAATGGTGGGCACCCAGGTTGTCTCCTCAGCTATGCTTCCCTAGTTATCCCGAAACTTCCACAGTGGCAACAAGGATTCTTGAAATCCCTCACTCCATGCAGAATTCTTTCTATGCCACCTGTCATTTTAAATGCCCTTGATGACCTGGGTTCACCATTCTCCAGAGGCCAATTCTGAAACAGCAGGTGAGATCCAGACATGCCCTAGAACTTGTGGTGAAGTCTCTGGCACCACATGCCACCATGTCACACGATTACACGTGAACCTATCAAATTTTCTAAACCATTTCGCTTGGTTTTATGGTTTGGATATGAGGCGTCCCCCAAAGCTCCGGTGTTAATGCAGGAATATTCAGAGGTAAATGATTTGATGGTGAGAGCTGTCACCTAACCAGTCCATCCTGGTGATAACTGTAGGCAGGTGGGTACGGCTGGAGGAGGTGGGTCACTGGGGTATGCTCCTGAAGGTTGCATCTTCTCAGTAGGCCCTTCCCCTTGCTCTCTCTGCTCCCTGGCCACAATGACCCTGGGAAGCTTCCCTTTGCCACACCCATCTTCCATGATGTTCCGCCTCACCTTGGGCCCAGAGTAATGGAGTCAGCTCACCATGGCCTGGGTCTCTGAAACTCTGAGCCAAAATGAACTTTCCCTCCTCAGAAAGCTGTTCTTGTCTGGTATTTCAGCCACAGCCCTAGGAAGCTGACCAATGCACACGACTTCTGTTTTGATTACTGAATTCAGAGTCCTTTTCTAAATATTTTTCTTATTCTCTCAAGATTTTCTTTTCAGGGGCTGGGGTTGTAGCTCAGTGGTAGAGCGCTTGCTGGCACGTGTGAGGCACTGGGTTCGATCCTCATAAAAAAGTAAATGAATAAAATAAAGTTCTAAAAAATCTTCTTTTAAAAAAGATTTTCTTTTCATAATTTTGGAAACTGAAAAGACTTTGGGAGCCAGAGGAAAAACATTTTAAGTTACCACAGCAAATCCTGGGCACTTGATATGGGTCTGTCTGTCCATTCTTCCTTCCTTATTTTTTTTTAATTTAAAAAATTGGAAAAAAGATTCATTTATGGGAAAAGATTTTATGACTCAATCATAAATCATTAGGCACTTCTTGATCTGATAAGTAGGGAATATTCATGTCATTTTTTATACCCAGATTGCCTTCTTTCATAAAACAATTATTACCATATTTTGGAATATTTTAATATGTTACCTTCAAAGGCCATTAAACCCAGTTATGTTTTTGAAACAACAGGCATACTTATTAAATTCTATTAGCTTCCTGATTCTGAATATATGAATTCTACAGCTACTCCATTCTTAGAAAGTTTCTGTATTTCCACAAACAAAACTCAGTATGAATGGCTGGCACCTTTGCCAACTTTAATACTGTATTATTTTGGCAGTGACTATCTTCCTGAGAGCCATGAAAATGAGAATCAGTCTTCTTGGAAAAATATGCTTTCCTGTTTAAAATAGATTTTTCTCCCAATTGTCAACCCCCTTTTACAGAGACTTTCCCTTAATTATAAGCTAGCATACTTTCTGTTTTTTCTCACCTCCAGAAAAGCACCCAACTCTGAAATCAACAATATTCAAAACAATATTCGGAATCAAAGAGTAACTTAGACTTACCTTCTGTTAATCTGAGAATAAGAATTGGATCTAACCCAAATTTTTCAAATGAGCCATCACCTCCGTCAGAAAGAAGAGCTATTTGGCTCAGGTGTGAACGACTCTTCATTCGGGATGAAAAAGTAGACTTTTGGTAGACTTTCATGTTACGGTTCAAAATTTTTTCCTGCCCAAGTGCAAAGTTTAGAAGAATTTTTAATGTATCCAAGTAATCTTGTTTTCAAATAGAGATCATATATAAAAATGCCATTTGTAATAAATGATATTAACATTAAACCAGCAACCCTCAATTCTTTTCTTTGAAGGAATGCATAATTTCCTTCCTACAGAAAACTGAGTATAAATATATTTAAAAATTAATTTTTATTAAATTGTGTTTCACAAATATGAAGGACTGGGAAATATCCTTCTGCATTTATTTATATATTTTCACAATTTTATCTTGCCCAAAGTGTTGAGTCCATGAAATTGAAAACCTGAGAGAAAAATAGAAGTCCCAAGTGGACATTTAAAAAAAAAATTTTTAGGCTTCAGATTTCACCCATATTTTCTCAATTTAATTTTGGGAGAAGTTCAACACAACTATATAACACCTGCGGGAAACCATCACACACAGATGAACCAGTTGTCAAGCATTTCTAGATATTTTTTTCATTCTAACAAAGGTAAAGAAAGTCCTGTTGTCAACCTTTGCTCCAGGAGGAAGGAAAGTAAATCTGAAATGTTAGCTGTGACCACACACACAGTGAGAGCAACACTGCAAGGCACACACTGGCATAGCTCTACACCAGATCATTCTGAAATGGTAGCCCCTCCTCCACTTTTATCCCTTCTTCCTCCTCCCCACTCCCCAACACATATATTGTCTGTCCACATATCTTGTCAGCTCAGCCAATTTTGACTTCTTCTTGGAGACTCTGCTCCTGTTATTTCAGTGAAGTCTTTGCCTACACATCACCACCACCCTGTTCTCTCTTCTCACCGGTAAAGGTGGGCAGACCTTTGTCTGTGTTTCCTTTGACGCCTCTGTTACAGTAGCCCGTCAACTCTAAGATGCCACTTATTTTAAGAAAGCATTAGCTGGGTGCAGTGGCACACACCTGTAATCCCAGAGGCTTGGAAGACTGAGGCAGGAGGATCACGATTCAAAGCCAGCCTCAGCAATTTAGCAAGGCCCTAAGCAACTCATTGAGACACTGTCTCTAAATAAAATACAAAAAGGGCTAGGGGTGTGGCTCAGTGGTTAAGTGCCCCTGGGTTCAATGCCTAGTGCCAAAAGAGAAGCACTATTATTTTATGCATGGCCAATGACATCCTATTTATGGAAGCTGCATTCCAATTTTAGAAATGCAAAAATGTGAAAAACGTGGGTGTTGTTGGAGTAGGGTACTTTGTAGTTGCCATACTGGATTGTAACACCTGTCTTCTGCCATTGGGTGGCGATCTTTGCAGATCCCTGCCTTGTGCTGGGTGTCTCCCCAGGACAGTATGGGGCACACACCATGTGAGTCCTCATATCTGACACCATAAAAATTCATAAGAATGATGAATAAGAGGATATGATTATAACATTAATTGGGATTGTGATTTTTAATAAAAACTTACCCTTTTCTTTGCTGCCATTTCATTTTCTTTGAAAAGAAAGAGATCTTTGAAAAAGACCTTATATGGTCTGTCCTTTTTGACTGATTCATCTTTTGCTTTTTCTGAATGAAAGAAAGAAATAGAAATAAAGATTTATTATTTTTCCTCTGTTTACCAGAACTATAAGGCTCCTACCAAATGGGGTAGAGTGAGTGGGATGCAGGAGTCTCTAAGAAAGTGGAATGCAGACAGAAATTGCCTCTCTGAGCTGGAATTGGACATGAAGGGCCCAGATCTCTTGGGCAAGATCCCCAGATCCTCTGTTTCCCATGGCACCAAGCACAGGGGCTTGGGGAATGAATTGATAAAACAGAGAGACCTTGCTGGTACGGTGGTTGCGCAACTATGATCCCAAAGACTCTAGAGGATTGCAAGTTCAAAGCCAGCTTCAGCAATTTAGAGAGGTCCTAGTAAGACCCTTTCTCAAAAGAAACATAAAAAAGGTTAGGGACCTGGCTCAGGGATTAAGCACCCGTGGGTTCAATCCCCAGTTACAAAAAATAAAAACAGGCATTTAGCAGAATCATGAGATCATATTTTGAGATGAATATACTATTTCTTCCTATCCTACAGGCACAACTACTGTTACCATTGCCCCACCACTCCCATTAGGAAGACCCTCAGTCCAAATTAGATTGTCTTAGAAAAAAAGTCAGATGTTAACAAGTGCTGGTGAGGATGTGGAGAAACTGGACTCTCAAATGTAACATGGTGCAGCCATTTCTGGGTTAATTTTTTTTTGTGTGTGTGTGTGTGTAGGGGGTACTAGGGATTGAATCCGGGGGCACTTGACCACTGAGCCACATCCCCAGCCCTATTTTGAATTTTATTTAGAGACATGGTCTCCCTGAGTTACTTAGCACCTCACTGTTGCTGAGGCTGACTTTGAACTCATGATCCTCCTGTCTCAGCCTCTAGAGGAGCTGGGATTACAGGCATGCATCACTGTACCCAGCCAATGCAGTCATTCTGGAACATACTCTGGTAGTTCCTAAAAATGTCAAACAGTGTCCATACACCTCACTAATTCTAACATTAGGTATATACCCGAAAGACAGGAAAACATGTTGACACAAAAACTTGTATATGAAGCTGGGCACAGTGCTGCATGTCTCTGATTCAATCCCAGAGACTCCAGAGGCTGAGGCAGGAGTATTGCAAGTTCAAGGCCAACCTCAGCAATTTATCAAGGCCCTAAGCAACTTAGCAAGATCCTGTCTCAAAATTGGAAATTTTAAAAAGGGCTGGAGATGTAGCTGAGTGGTAAAATACCTCTGGGTTTAGTCCTCGGTACCAAAAACAAAACAAACAACAAAAAACTTGTACATAAATGTTTCAAGCAGTATTATTCATAAGAGCCAAAAGATGGAAACAACCCAAGCATCCAACACTGAAAAATGATAAACAAAATGTGGTATATCCATACATGGGAATATTATTTAGGCTTGAAAAGGGATGAAGTACAACATACACTACAACAGGGATAAACCTCGGAAACATATGTTAAACAAAAGAAGCAGGTACCAAAGAACCACATAGGGTATCTTTCCACTTATATGAAATGAACAGAAGAGGCACATCCATGGAGAAGAGATCAGTGTTGCTAGGGATGGTGCAGGGACAGGGGGTAGATTCTGGAGGTCAAAGGATGCAGGGTTTATTTTTAAGGTGATGAAACATTCTAAAATTGGCCATGGTGATGGCTGCACATATCTATGAAAACGCTAAAAACCATGAACTTATATACTTAATGAAAAAGAAGGCTGACCATTAAAAATAGAAAAATCAACTATATCTCTGAATGGAATTTTAGATTTTATTTATTGAATCTGAAAGAGCAAAATCCCTTCCTTCTCTGTCCTTATTTTTATTGCTTGGAGGTGTGATGCAGGGGACAGAAATCTTGGGGTTTTTAAAATATCTATTTATGTATTAATTTATTTATTGTGGTGCTGGGGATGGAACCCAGGGATGTTCTACAACCACTGTGCTACATCCCCAGCCCTTTTAAAAATTTTATTTTGAGACCAAGTCTTGCTAAGTTGCCCAGGCTGTCCTCCAACTTGAAATCCCCCTGCCTCAGCCTCCCTAGTAGCTGGAATGACATGCATAATCACACCTGGCTGAAATTCTGATCTTTAAAAACCAAAAACCAAGACCAGGAATGCTGGCAGCTTGGAGTTGATATCTTAAATCAGAGAGAAAAAGAGAGGGTGACCCACCCCTTACTCCATACCCCTTACCCTCTATCTCTACCTCACCAAAAAAAAAAAAAAAAATCTCCAAAACTTCCCAGCAGGCTAAGGACCTATGAAGAACCTCTGGTTCTGGCTCTGAATCACTCTGCTTCCCCAGGAATTCTGGCTTAATTGGTCCAGAACATCAGCTTTGGGATACACTGAGAGCCCCCAGGTGGCGGTAATGTGCTGTGAACGGGAGAGTCAAAGCTACCTGAGAAATGGCCATTGTCCAAGGTGGAGGTCATGGGAGTGCCTGGGACTGCAGAAGCCCCAACACGCTGGTTTTGTTTTGTTCTGTTTTTATCAGGGAGAGGGGAAAAATCACAGAGTGGAGGTCCTGGGTTCAACACAGAGTGTGGCCGGTTCTGGTCACCTGCCGTCCACCCCTCCAGGGAAGGAGAGATCTCGGAGCCTAGAAAACAGGACACCCTGCACTTGACAGGCAAAGACTGAAGGCGGCTGATTAGTCATCAGCACGGCCCTGGTCTACAATCCAAGGTCACGTAGGAAAGGAGTAAGTGAAACAGCAGGGCTTTGTAGTCACAAGAGTGGGGAGTGTCCCCCAGTTCCAGGCTGGATGTGGCCAACTTGTTTGAGTCATTCTGAGGGTTGGCAGAGAAGTGAAATTAGGTTGAAGACTCAGAGGAGTGTGGCTGGTCCAGCTGGTAGAGGAACTAGCTGGGTGGAGAGTCCTTCCCTCTGGGTGGGGTTCATACCTGGCAAGAGCAGAGGGGCTTGTGGTTTGGCCTTTGGAGGCGCAGGGAGGCTCAGAGATGTCACAGAAGCACGTGACATTCTAGGCCTTTGTAATCTGTGGAGTAGAGACAACTGAGGGAGGTCCAGCATCTGGGATTGAGGACAGCAGGAGGAGGAAGGAGAATGGCTAACAGGCTAGAGCCTAGCAGAGGGTGACGAGATTGAGGACCCAAGGGAACCTGGGGCTGGGTGGTTTTGATACCTAATTTTGTGGATTGACAGGACTCAGGAGTGCCTAGATCAAACTGTATTTCTGAGTGTGTCTGTGAGAGTATTTCCAGATGAGATCCAGCGTTTGAACCAGCAAGGTATCATCCCATCCACTGAGGGCCTGAGCAGAACGAGAGGCCAAGGAAGGCCCTTTCTTGTCCTCTCATGGTTTGAGTTGGCATCTCCTCTTGAACCCAGAATGGGACTGACACCATCAGTTCCCCTGGTTCTCAGGGATTCAGACTTGGATTGAATTACACCACCAACTCTCCTGGGTTTCCACCTTGCAGATGGCAGATCATGGGACTTAGCCTCCATAAGTACTGAGCCAATTTCACCCTAAGTCCATCCAAGACGATTTCATCTCAGGATCCCTGCCTCAATTACTTCTGCAAAGACTCATTTTCTAAATAAGTTCATATTGTCATAGACATATCTTTTGGGGACCACATTCAACCTTCTTCATCACCCTATACTCCCAATGGGCATCAGACTCCAACCTAAGCCACAGCCTCTTACCTTATGGAAAACTGAAAATGACTCAAATGCCCGCAGGGGAGTCAATAAAGGAACTATGGAATATTCACACGATGTGATTCACAGCTGTCAAAATGCATGAACTACAATGTACAATGTAATTTCCAAAAGACGATAGTCTGTAGGCTATCCTTTTAAACAGTTGAAGCCAAAGCAAAAAATATGTTCTTTAAGACTACAAACAGACAATAAGAAAACCCCAGTAATAATCTACACAGGAGTCAACATGGTGGATACTCAAATGACAGACAACAAGAGATCTGGTGTGTAGGTTTTGTCATGGTGTAATTTACCATTAAGAACCCAGTTTTCATGGATTCTGATGGGTTCAGAGGTCCATATTATATTATTAATATATAACTTACTTGATTTAAAAAGAGGGCCATGGGGAACAGGGAACTGGCACCAAACGTGTTAATGCTCATGCTTCCTATTGTGTTGTGAGTAATAAAGACCTTTGTGTCTGATCCAAGAGTTTTGTAACTCTTCTTGGCATCCATGAAACTAGATAGCTTAACAACTTGGAAATAGGAGAAACTTTTACACCCTTCACAGTTCTTGACACAGTAATCTAAATTCTTTTTAATAAAAAGGCATCATCCAGGGGCTGGGACTATGGCTCAGTGGTAGAGCACTCGCCTAGCACATGAAGGTGATGGGTTTGATCCTCAGCACCACATAAAAATAAATAAAGATTGTGTCCAACTACAACTAAAAAAAAAATTTTAAAAAAGGCATCATCCAATATATATACTACTCTAGTATTCTGCATCTTATTTTTTCAGTTACCAATACTTAGAAATTCTTTTTATATTAGCACATATATGATCATCTTATCCAAAAGACAGCTGACTAGCATCTCATTCCCTCATATTATGAACTAATCCCACACCAATGGACATGATAAAACAAAGTCAAAATGTTAAAGAGTGGTGAGATAAAACTTTGGGACTTTGCTAACATTCTGCACTGATGCTGTCAAGAACTGAAGATGAAACAACTTTCCAATCCTTGTGTTATGGTTTTGATACGTGATGTCTCCCCAAAGCTCACATGTAAGAAAATGCAAGAATTATTCAGAGGGTGGAATGGTTGGATTGTGGGAGTTGTAGGTAATCAATGAATTAATCCATTAATATGGATTAAGTGCATGGTAACTGTGATAAGGTGGGGAGTGGCTGGAGGAAGTAGGTCACTGGGGGCACGCCTTTGGGGTTTATTTGTCCCTGGTAAGTGGAGCTCTCTCTGCTTCCTGATGACCATGTCCTGAGCTGCTTTCCTCCACTGCACCCTTCCGCCATGATGTTCAGCCTCACTTGGAGCCCCAAAAATGGAACCTGCTGTCTGGACTGAGACCTCTGAAATTGTGAGGCCCCAAATAAACTTTCCCTCTTCTATATTGTTCTTGTGAGGTCTTTTGGGCACAGCAATGGAAAAAAAGCTGGCTAAAAGAGCATGGATATGTGAATGCAAACTTCATTGACTCCCTTCAGTTTCTGACACCTGACTTGCCCACACCTTGCCTTGTCTCCAGCAGTGCTGAGCTACGGCCCCACCCCATGACTTTATGCAATGAAACCTCATTCTGTCTAGTCTCCTTGGATAACACTTGCTTGGTTTCTAACCTGAACTTGTATCTGCTGATTTGCAGATCTATTCTGCACCTGAATAAAACTGCCTCTTCCTTCATTTTAACCTTATCTGTGATTTTTGTTTCATAAATATTATGACTGATCCTAGTCATTTGCTCTTACAAAAAAAAAAATACTGCATTGACTATTCTTGTACATACACCTTTAATTACGTGTGCAAATCTATCTGTAGAATTAACTCCCAAAATGGCCCTTCCTAATTTTTTTTTTAATTTGATAATGGAGCAGGGGCTATTAGTAGTGTCTCAATATCCACACTCTCTCCTTCTATACAAATATGGTCCTCAATTCTAGCATCCCATATGGGCACCCACAGTAGAGAGTACTTTTCTCAACCTCCTTTGGATCTAGGAATAACCATATGGCTAAGTTCTAGCCAAGGGGATGTCAGTGAAAGTGGTGAATGTATCTTCTAGGCATGCTCTTTCCTTCCTTATAGGTAGGCATATGGATGTAATGATTGGTGCAGAAGCAGTCAAACTGGGCCAAGAATAAAGCCCAGTCATGAGCTAGAAGGTGAGCTCCTGATGTGAACTTCCACATGGACCCAGACTCTGTTTACCTGAGAGAGTATGAAAAACCCCTATCATACATTTAAACCATTGGTTTATATACATGTTTTGTCATTCACAGTCACACCTATTAATTCTAAATACAGAGTGACAAATGGTCCTCTGTATAGGATGTGTATAGAGTAACAGTTCTCTATAGACATTCTTGGTGTTATCCCATCATTAAACTTGGCCAGAATTATAACAAAATTATTTCCTTTTATACTGCTAAATTCTACTTTCTTGTATATTTATAAAGAAGTAGGAGGATCAAGAGAGAAGGGTGGTAAAGGAGAGAAGAGGGCAGATTTGGTAAAGTTATTTGTGTCCTTTCGTATGACACAATTGAGTTAATGATGACAATTTGAGGAACCCCTGATTTGAAGAAATTTTAAAAATCGAAAAGTCAAGCAGAATGTCCTCAGCAGACAGTTTATAAATTCTTTCCGCCTTAGGCTCTCGTGCAGCACCCTCCTTTACTCTCCTAGTACCTTATGGAGCCTAACGGGACCAGGCACAAAGGAAGCATTCACTGATTGATTTCTTTTTACCTCCAGAATTCGGTGATGTTGGCAAAACATGTGATGACATTTCGTCTCCTGGACCTGTTCAAAGGAAAGGAAATACATTTTTAAAAATTCTGTGAACATTGTATAAAGGAACTTAATCCAACTGCCAAGACTCTCAAATGACCTTTCTGGCTTTTTAAAAGCAATGCACACACAAACTCTTTAACCCAGTGATTCCAACCATAGGCACTTACCCCAAGGAAATAATAAAATGACCAGGCAAAAACTATATGCAGTGTCATTCAATAAATAAGAAGTTGATTAGCTATGTCATGCCCCTTACATGTATATTATATACACACACAGAAACCCCTGAGAGTTGTTTGAAAAGCTGTGTGCCAGACATGAACAGACAAACCTCTGGTTTGGTACAATCTCTGCTTTCATCC